>NC_134477.1:41329737-41531445 GCF_964194025.1 Convolutriloba macropyga | reverse complement strand
AAAAAAAGAACTTTTTCAACGACAAACTATAGCAAAAATCTTTTCTCTTCAAGAATTTACGTTAACAGGTGATACCCCATTCAAAAGGCGCTAACCCATTGCTAAGCTGAGAAGTTTCATTGGCCATAATTGTACAATAATAATGCTCAAAATGATGCAAAACTGTAAAAACAATTACATCTGATCGTAACGAATTTAACCAGTTTCGAAGTTATATCATCCACAGAGCACTGGATCAGATGCTCAATTTATTCTACAGCGTATCCTAGAGGTTCAAGCACGCTTTCGTAATCCAAAGTCGGTTCCCTCGAAGCTGATGTGCAGAGTTTCAACATTTTTGAATAACTTCACGAGACTAATAATTGAGCCATTATCATAGAATACTAGAATTTGTTGTTTTCGTTTCCGATTTCAACGAAACTGTTACTGGAGCCTCGTGCGTAAATTTCTGAGCCCCATCAAAATTTTACCCAATATCGGCAAAAAACATGTATATATACATGTATATATACATATATGTATATATAAGTATATATTTGTACATATATATACATATATATATATATATATATATATATATATATATATATATATATATATATATATATATATACATGTATTTGTATACATGAAAAAATAAATTTATTTATATATATATATAGTATCCGTACACAGGGGATACTCCATACCATGTTTAATTTGATTTGGAAAACTCTGTGACCGAACAAAAAAACTCAAAAGTATTGAAATAATCGGAAACTTGAATACAAAAAAAGAACTTTTTCAGAGACTAACTATAGCAAAAATCCTTTCTATTCAAGAATTTACGTTCACAAGTGATACCCCATTCAAAAGATGCTAACCCATTGCTAAGCTGAGAAGTTTCCTTGGCCATAACTGTACAATAATAAAGCTCAAAATGAACTTGAGTACAAAAAAAGAACTTTTTCAAAGAATAATTATAGCAAAAATCCTTTCTGTTCAAAAATTTACGTTCACAAGTGATACCCCATTCAAAAGGCGCTAACCCATCGCTAAGCTGAGAATTTTCATTGGCCATAACTGTTCAATAATAATGCTCAAAATGATGCGAAACGGTAAAAAATTACATCTGATCGTGTTACGCAGTTAATGAACGAATTTCATCCAATCAGAATCGAGTATTTCTAAACTCTAAAATAAGATTTTAATACGTTCTAATATACGTAGAAAGTTCCTAAAAAGTTCAATTAACCTAATTTTAAGTAAATATAACCACGATTTGTACCGATTGAGGTGGTTTTCGGCTTAATATTTTTAGGTTTTCTAGACAATTGCCGATTGAATACGAACTGATTTTACGTCAATAACACCAAACAAAAAAACCTGTAAAAGAGCATCGAAAAAACCTTGCCGCCTAAGTTTCACTTGTTGCTTTGGACACCGATAATGCTTACACGTTGTTATGCTTTCTATATGTCAAAAAAAAGAGTTGAATTGAAACTTTCCGAACTACAGTTATTTTACTGAGTTAATATTGGTGCCGCCTTTAGTGTGTACTTCTTAACCCAATTATTGTAATACACTTAACTAATGGGTTGAAATGATTTTTCCTGACGTGAATTGAGTTATTGAATTATCGAAGATTAAGAAAACTGCCGTTATCTTCTCCCTTTTCTGTTAAACACCCTGAAATCATAAGTTCTGGCCGAGTGGCAGTTGTCTCTACAGCTCAACAAAGTTTGAAAATAGTCAATTGGATACGGCAGAACTCGAGAACGACGAAAATTCGAGCAACGCTGTAAATGATGGTTTACCACAAATACTACCGAGCAAATTCGCAAAGAAAAAAAAATGGACTTAATTCTATTTTGAATGACAGCGATTCCGATCATTCCGACCAAGGCGAGAATGAAAAGAACACTGAAAGTGAAGAGAATGAAAAGAAATCACGTGATCTCACTTAAAAAACAAGTGGAAGCAGAAAAATTGAGGCTACATTCAGAAAGTAAAAAAAATTCTGAGAGACCAGTTGCTGGCAGGAAGAAGAAACTCCAGGGACAGCGACAGACTGCTTCTCAACAAGAACATCAGCAGCTAGCGCAAAAAAACTTGAATGGCCAGCCATCGCTGAATGAAAAACTGTAAGACAGACGCTTCAATTTTTTTTGTAATAAATTGATAAAACTTTAGACGGCAAGGAACCCAACCAATGACATTTTTTGAAATATTTTGGAGGGGTAGTAAAACTAAACCATATCTTTAAAAATATTAGTAAAAGGTCACCGCAAACAAAATTTTGAGACGAAAAAACATCAATTTTGAAAAGTTTTAATCGAAGTGTCAAAAACTTGAAAAAATTGATATTGTCGGTTAGTATATCCGAAAATAATCTCTGATATAGAGGAAATTGAGAGAAAATAATGCTAAATTGTTCAATTTTGAAAATTTTTGGTCAATTTTGAGGCAGTTCAAAAAAAGTTAGAAAATTATTACCGAATATTTATAAACCGTATTTTCGAGCATAAAAGTGTCCAGTTTAGTGGATAATCGTTCCGTATTCAAAAATTGCAAAAAATTGACCAAAAAATAGAAAAAAAGTGGACAAAAGCATTAAAATTTTTGTCAAATATGTCGAACAAAAATCATTTTCTCAACAAGAAGGTTCTTAAATTGAGTGAAACTCAATAAACACAAAAAATTGTGAAAATTTTCACAACCTCTGGCCTACAAAAAAATTGTAGCCCCATAATTTTTCCTCGTCGCTCGTTTATGTACCGTTTCGTCCGCGTCCTTTTCGTCCTTTAACTTTTCAATTCTCCGTGTTCCGTATTTTTTCTTCAATAACGTCGCTCTCCCAAGAATTTGCTTTTCGTTTCCTCCGTCTACGTTTCTGGATTTTTTTGTAGTATGTCATATGTGATGATTTATGTTGTCGTTTTTGCTGTAGTATGTTGAGTATGCTAGTATGCTGGTTTGTTGTTTAAGTCTTATAGCTTTCTAGGGTGTGACTTAAGTTTATTCTCGGGTTACGGCTGGATTGTCCTTTGACTTTGCAACTTTACTAATTTACTAGCCTTCCTGTTGTAGTATATAGATTTTGCTGCTTGATGTTTGTGTGTACCTGTATGATTGCTAGTTGGTTTGGTCTTGTTGCCTTCTAGGGTGTGACTTAAGTTTATTCTCGATTTACGGCTGGGTTGTCTCTTGACTTTTCCAACTATCCTAGTCTACAAATACACTATTGTAGTTTATTCAATTTTGCTGTAGTTTGTTTAATACCGTTAGCATGCTGATTGTTTGTTTTGGTTTGGGTTTTGATAGGATGTGACTTAAGTTTATTCTGGAGTTACGGCTAGTAAATTTCTCGACCTTTTCGTCCTTTTAGTGTACTACTGCATTGCCGTAAATTAGTTTGTTAAATTTATTCGTTATAGCCACATAATGAACTATATTAGATTGTCTGGCAGTAGCTTCTCTCCTTCTTCCTAGGGTTTGACTTAAGTTCGTTCTGGAGTTACGGCTAGGTTGTTTGGTTGAGTTTTTGCTGTGGTCAGTTAACATAGTCCTTTCCGTCCTCATTTCCCGATCGTTCTTTCCCACCGTCCCGTTTCGTTGTTGCGCGTTTTTCGCTCGCTTTTCCGCACGTCCCGTTTCCGCTCCGTCGCGCACTGTTCGCTCGACTTCTCGTCTGTCCCGTTTCCGTTGCGTCGCGCGTTGCTCGCTCGACTTCCCGTCAGTAACGTCTCCGTTTCGTCGCGCGTTGCTCGCTCGATTTCCCGTGTGTCTTTTGTCTCCCTCCGCGTTGAGCACATTGCATTCAGCACTCCACTTCTGTTTTTGTTGGGCACCGTGTGCTCGACGACCTTTTCTGCTCTTTGGGCGGTTTGTTTTACAGACTGTCTACAATGTGTCTTCAGTTTGTCTACAGACTGTCTTGTTTGGAGTGTGCATATAATAGATAACCGTGTGCTGTGGTAGTTTTGCTGTTCATTGGAAATAATATCAACATGATGTCTAACAGTCTCGATCAAAAAGTTAAAAAGTTGTACGCTGCCAGGTCAAAGCGTGAAGCTGATTTGCATGCTATACATGAAGATATCATTCATTGTATAAATAGTCAAAGTAGGCGAGTGAAAGTTGAACGCCTAGTAACAAAGTGCAACGAAGCATTTATGACTCTTGTAGACAAAAATGAGGACTTGATTGCATTTGCTGGAAAAACAGAGGATCCAAGTGCACTTGTTCCTTCATTAGAGTCATACTTGGAGGCAATGACAACTAAGAACAACAAGATCCTCGCTTCAGCACCAAACTACATCAACTCTGCTGATGATAAAGTGAGTGAGTTCCAGGAACCAAGGGCTTCCATTCGTTCTATAACTTCCCTCAATTATGACATGGTCAAAAACATCCAGTCAGCGTAAACATGATTATGTAATTGCTAAGATGAAGCGTGAAAAAATTGAAAAGCAGAATGAGGCAACCATTCGCCTTGCTAAACAGAAAAAGCAAATGGAATTAGATGACCTGGAGGAAAACAACAGGAAACGTTTGGCAGAGGCAACTCTGCAAGAATTTGAATTACTGGACGCCGTTTCTAAAGGTAGCCAATCTGAAACAACTGCAAGTGCTAGGAGCTCAATGAGAAGTGAAAAGGCAGTCCAAGACTGGATCAACACCTCCCTTGCTTTAAGTTTTCACAATGAGAAAACTAGTGATCCACAGGTTATGACTGACCCTCCAGATTGTCCTAGCCACAACAACGGCAAAACAGTAGAAGATCAGAAAACTGAAATTTCAAGGCATTCTTTTCCAAAAAATTGTCGAGGCAATTACATTTTAAGCAATGAGACCTTGCAGCAACTCGACCCCTATTATACTCCACCTGAAAATTTTTTGGCTGCTGCTAACACACAGGCGTTGTACCAGGCGCACCTAAGGGCGCAAATGAATCAAACAGGCCAGCAAGGCACGGCGCCCCCAAGCATAACTAACCAAGGAACCGCTGATAGTCAGCCGCCTTCTGTACACGCCCCAGGGGCTTCTTCACCGCCCATTCAACAACCTATTCCACCACAGACGTTCGCACCACAAGAAAATCAGAATATTGCAACCGAGTTTTTTCCCAACGCACAACTTCAAATTTCGCAATCCAGGGGACCTGAAGCATCAAGTTTGCCCGAGAAAAATTCGGCCCAGCGTATATGCCCCCGACAACAAATTAATTTTGTCCCCCGAGCACCAAACGCCACTCTTCCTCCTTTTCCGACAACAAATCATCCAGCCCCCGTAATAAACGTTCTCTTGCACCCAAGCGCCCCACCAAGTCCAAACATTCAACAGCACAACTCCGAACCCGCTCATCCTAACGTCCTTCCCATTCCGAACCCAGTCTTCGCACCTAACATCACTGCTCCCATCCCACACGCCCCTTTGAGTAATCAGCCTCTCGTCAACGAAACTTTTCAAAATAATAATAACCGAGTACACAAAGTTGTACGTTCTGTTGTTCCGCCTGTCCCAAATATGCCCACTATTCCTCTTGGCCAAAACTTTGTGCCAAATATGAGTCATTGGCGGTTTCCACAGCATAGACCGTCAATAGTCAACCAAGACACAACCACCGTGAATAGTCTGCCTCCAATCATACACAACCATATCGCACCCTCAAGCACTAATATTCCACAACAAATATATTCGAATTCACCCCTTTTGATTGATATGCAACCACCATCAAGTGCACAGCAGGAAAACCCAATCGTGACTACTAGTAATGTTGTACCTGGTCTAGCCACTCCTGTTTTTCAGCCAGCATACCCTTATGTTGGGCCCACACCGTTGAGTTGGAGTGGTCCGCAGGTGTCTGCGCCTGCCCCTCCGATACCGGACAATGAGTCATTGATTAAGGAGTTGGCTGACGCAATAAACAGCAAGAAAAATGACCCCTTGCCAGAATGGAAACTTGCTCAGTATAATGGCGATCCATTACAATGGCACGAGTGGTATGGTCAATTCAAAAGCGCTATTGACTCGCAAACGCTCACTGATGACGTTAAATTGACATACCTTAAGACACTCGTCACCGGTAAAGCAAAGATTGCAATCGCCGAGTTTGCTTAATGTGGTTTAATGTACAAGGATGCACTAAGGACTTTGGAACGTAAATTTGGCCAGGCGCAGGCAGTCGTAAGTGCACACTTGGATAAACTAAGCATGTTTCCTCTTAAAATGCACAATAGTGATAACATTATTAACTATTCCGCAGCCATATCCAGCCTCGTTGGGGTTTTCAAGTCACTATCATATGATGCTGACTGGAAGAGCGCTTCCCTACTTAACCAAGTGGTACAGAAGTTACCAACAAACATGAAAGAGTCATGGTCGCTCTTTACGGTTAAGAAGCACTGGGTTAAGCCTACCCTCCTTGACTTTAACGACTGGATTAAAGAAAAGGCTGAGGCCCACGATCTTATGAAACAAAGCGCAACCAAGGCAAGGCCTGAAGATAACAGCACTTCAGTAACCAAGACCAAAACAGCTTCAAAAGTGTTTGCATCAAATTGGCAACAAAAAGAAACAAAGAAGCAAATGCCATCTGCTTTCACAAACACTTTCTTTCGATGCATTGTATGCAAAGGTAACCATCGGCTATGGGAGTGTCGAGTTTTCAAGGAAAAGACTCCAACCCAGAGAGCTAAGTTGGTGGCGGATATCAAACTTTGCTTTTCGTGCTTACGGGACAAGCACACTTTCCGCCAGTGCCCTCAGCCAAGAAAGTGCCGTGCAGAAGGATGCAATAGTTCGCATAACACACTATTGCATGGAGCAGATAGGGTTTTCCCAACAAAAAATTCAACAAATGCAAATACCATCCAGTCTTCTGTCATACAGGTCAAAGTAAAGCAACTACTAGTCAACAGCCGTCTAATAAGACCAGAACAATGACATCTGTTACTGATGTTAAGGGGCTCCTTCAGGTAACGGAATTGCAGTTGGTCAATTCGTCCGGTTTAGATACCAAGGCTTTAGTATTGTGTGATACCACCTGCAGTAACTCTTGGGTGGCCGGTAGTCTCGCAGATAGACTGGCTTTGCACGGTAAAGCACTAAAGCTAACTGTCAAGGGTATTAATACCGAAGAAGTAGTTGACACTACGATTGTTGAAGTTACTGTGAAACCAAGAGAACATCGAGATTGCGAACAATTTACCATCAACCCTTTCGTTAAGGAGAGTCTGAACGTCGGCTCAGATATAATTAATGAACAGGCCCTGCAAGAGATTTACCCACATTTAGCAGTCCTTGATCCCGTGACATATTCCTATAAAGACATTGAGATGATACTCGGACAAGATGTCTATCACGCCATCCGCCCGTTAGAATACTTCTCTGCCGATGAGAAGCGTTCACCCGTTGCCGTACGCTTACCCATAGGTTGGGTCTTAAGCGGTCCGTTACCATCAAGTTCGTGTTTAACCTCAACGTGCTTTAAAGTGAATATCGAACAGGACAATGAGTTAGCAAGTCAAATAAAATCATGGTACGACATTGAATCATTCGGAGCAAACAAGCAGGTAGACTCAAGATCTGCAGCAGACGCAAGGGCTCACGAAATTCTTGAGAGTACCACCATTTACAATGGCCTGAGATACGATGTCGGAATGCTGTGGGCAGCAGACAACATCCAGCTCCCAAATAATTACTTCACCTCCCTTGTGCAACTAAAATCGCTCGAAAAACGTTTGGCCAAGGATGAAGACCTCAGAGAGAAGTATACTAGTACCATCAAAGAAGACCTAAATAAGGGGTATGTAATTGAGGTTCCGGACGCTCACAAGGTTGAGAGCCGGTCTGATAAAGAGTGGTACCTACCCCACCATCCGGTTTTAAACCCGAACAAACCAGGTAAGGTGCGTAGGGTGCTCAATGGAGCAGCAAAATTTCATGGCGCCTCACTGAATAAATTTTTGCTCACTGGCCCTAATCTGCTCCAAAACCTTATTTACGTACTTCTTCGCTTCCGACAACATCCATATGCCGTCTCTGCCGACATCGAGGGAATGTTTCTACAGGTTGGTGTATTACCATCAGATCAACCATCACTTCGCTTTCTGTGGCGGGAGGACCCCACAACTAACGTTGTAGTGTATCAATATACACGCCATATATTCGGGGCTAAAGACTCGCCCACATGCGCCAACTATACATTACAACGCACTGCGAGAGACAATGCCAAGTTTTACCCCGAAGCCTCAAAAGCCGTCCTTGAAAACTTCTACATGGACGATTACCTTGACTCAGTGGAGTCTCCCGAGAAAGCCATCAATAGATCGAAGGAATTGGTACATCTTCTCCATCTCGGTGGGTTCAAGCTTACAAAGTTCGTAAGCAATATACCAAATCTGGCTGACCGAATTGATGGTTCCCCTCAATCTACTGGGCCCCAGGTTATTGTTTCATGTCAGGAGGATTCATCGCATGTGCTAGGGTTAAAGTGGGACCACACTAATGACACTTTAGTTGTGAGTCGGGGTACAAGCTGCGCTATCACCAAGTCCCTCACGCAACGCTTGGTACTAAGTCTTGTTTCGAAAGTCTTTGACCCCATTGGTCTTGTCGCACCGTTTACCGTCGGTGCGCGACTGCTCTTAAAAGACATCTGGCGTGTCACAGGACAACAATGAGATGACGAGCTTCCACAGGACATGGTTCAAAGCTTTTTGGTTTGGAGTGCGGACTTACCAAAGCTTGAAAACATCAAAATTCCCCGAAGTTACTTTAGTGGACCCTTTGATAATATAGAGTTGCATATGTTCGGTGACAGTTCGCAGGATATTCTTGCGAGCCCGTGTAAAAACACCTACGGGCGAAGAAAAAACAGAGCTTGCGTTTGTTTTAGGGAAAGCGCGCGTGGCGCCAATGAAAGTAATGACTGTCCCAAAACTCGAATTACAAGCAGCTCTATTTGCCGCTCGACTGAAAAGGGAAATTACACAAGCACTTATGTAACTGTTAACCAAGTATTCATGTGGACAGACAGCACGACCGTTCTCCAATGGATTAACTCAAATGAAAAGCAACCAATCTTTGTCGCAAACCGCGTTTGTGAAATTTTGGAGTATACCAGCGTTGACCAATGGAACCATGTCGCAACTAAGGATAATCCAGCTGACGCTGGCACGCGTGGAATGTCCGCTGAGGTTTTGCAACTAAGCAGTTGGGTCAATGGTCAGCATTTCTTAACTAACTCAAAGTTCCCTTTCGTGCCGAACAAAGACGTCATTAATAACATCAAACTTGGCGTCAACCAAGCAGTCGTTATAGAAGACACTGTTTCTCTCGCTACATCTGTTAAAAAACAGACATTTCCCGTTCCGTCGTTATTCCCATTTGATAAGTTTAGTTCTTATCAAAAGTACTTGCGCATTGCCGCATACGTTCTCCGGCTTTTGCCGAAACATGCCGGCTACCATAACCCCGATGGTAGCATTACCGACCCTACTGAGCTTGACGAAGCCGAGCGTCATCTACAGTATTTGGTGCAAGGAGAGTCTTTTGAAGCCAAAAGAAAAGATCTTCTTGACAATAAATTCGTTAAACGGAGTAGCCGAAGTGCTCCACATTCACCGTTTATTAGTCCAAATGGGCTAATCCGTTCCTCGGGCCGCATCAAGCGGTTAATTGAAGTTGGGTTTAACGTAAAGTACCCAATCATCTTAGATGCCCGTCATCCGTTTGTAAAACTGTTCCTTGAACACACGCACGTAAAGCATTAGCATCAGGGCGTTGAATACTTAAGATCAATTGTGCAGGAACACTATACAGTACTGAAACTAAGATCATCCTTGCGTTTCATCAAAGCAAACTGCCTGAGATGCCGCGAATTCCAAGCTGTAACTATGCAACCAATCATGTCTGACTTACCTAAGGAGAGACTTGCTTACCAGTCTCCTCCCTTCACGAACACTGGCGTTGACTACTTTGGGCCATTCTATGTTACTGTCCGCCGTACTACTGAGAGAAGGTGGGGCTTCCTCTTCACCTGTCTCACTACTCGCGCTGTCCATGTCGAGATAGTTACATCCATGGACACCAGTTCTTGTGTTATGGGAGTTGAGCGGTTTGTGTCACGTAGGGGTACACCTGCCATGATTTGGTCAGACAATGGCACTAACTTTATTGGAGCGGAGAAAGAACTCCGAGAAAATATTGAAAAGTGGAACGTTGTCAACATTGCAATTAGCTCGCTCACAAAGGTATAAAGTGGAGGTTCAATCCACCCAGCGCACCACATCAAGGGGGTATCTGGGAGAGGTTGGTACGCAGCTTCAAACGCGTGTTGTATACTATTCTTGGCACGCGTCGCCTCACGGATGAGGTACTGCATACTACCCTTTGTCTCGTGGAGAATGCTCTCAATTCGCGTCCTTTAACACCCGTAAGCGCCGATCCGTGCGATTTGAACGCTTTAACGCCCAACCATTTTCTTTTAGGAGAACACTCTACCGGTGTTCCGTCTGTTGTCGGCAACAATGAGTTCGACCATCGTAAACGTTACGCCCGTGCGCAGTCGTACGCTAATGCGATCTGGTCCCGTTGGATCAAAGAGTACGTACCGACGCTGAACCGACGCTCTAAGTGGCAGACGCCTGCCGAGCAACACCTTAAGACAGGTGACTTGGTTTGGATAGTTGAGGAAACCAACCCCAGGGGTTACTACCCAACCGCTCGGATTGTGGAACTCCGTTACGGCTCCAATAGCGTCGCGCGCTCCGCCGTTTTACGTACGTCAACCGGTTCAATCGTCCGCCCGCTTGTAAAACTTGTACCAGTTTTCCCAACATCTTCTTCCGGGCCGGAGGATGTTACGCAGTAAATGAACGACTTTCATCCAATCAGAATCGAGTATTTCTAAACTCTAAAATAAGATTTAAATACGTTCTAATATACGTCGAAAGTTCCGAAAAGGTTCAGTTAACCTAATTTAAGTAAATACAACCACGATATGTACCGATTGAGGTGGTTTTCGGCTTAATATTTTTAGGTTTTCTAGACAATTGCCGATTGAATACGAACTGATTTTACGTCAATAACATCAGACAAAAAACCAGTAAAAGAGCATCGAAAAACCTTGCCGCCTAAGTTTCACTTGTTGCTTTGGACACCGATAATGCTTACACGTTGTTATGCTTTCTATATGTCAAAAAAAGGAGTTGAATTGAAACTTTCCGAACTACAGTTATTTTACTGAGTTAATAGATCGTAACGAATTTAACCAGTTTCGAAATTATATCATCCACAGAGCACTCAATCAGATGCTCAGTTTCTTCTACAGCGTATCTTAGAGGTTCAAGCACGCTTTCGTAATCGAAAGTCTGTTCCCTCGAAGCTGATTTTCAGAGTCTCGACAATTTTGGATAACTTCACGAGACTACTAATTGAGCCATTATCATAGAATACTAGAATTTGTCCAACTTTCTTGTTTTCGTTTCCAATTTCAACGAAACTGTTACTGGAGCCTCGTGCGTAAATTTCTGAGCCCCATCAAAATTTTACCCAATATCGGCAAAAAAAAATCCGGCGCTGACGGAAACTTTTGCAACAAGTCTTTTATGTAAGTTGTACTAATCAAGCCAAGAGTCTGATTCACAGAATCTTTTTGACCGATTATATTTTTGATCACAGGCTTCAGAGAATCATCTGTCAAACTCGAAATAACAATTTTTTTGTTGCGTAAGTATCTCTGGACCAACAACTTGCAAGTATTCACAGTACCAGTAACTGGTCGAATGAGAAAATGATTCGCTGATTCAAATAAAGAAGCTGAAGTAGTCCATAGCGATCCAAACTTTCTGAGTCTAATCGAAATTTTCCCCAATAACAGCAGAAAACTCGCGCTGAAGGAAACTGTTGTAACATCTTTTTTTTAATTGTTGTACTAATCAAGCCAAGGGTCTGGTTCACAAAATCTATGCGACCGATTTTATTTTCAATCACAGGCTTCAGAAAATTATCTTTCAAACTTGAACTAACAATGTCTTTGTTGCGTATGTACCTCTGGGCCAACAACTTGCAGGTATTCACAAAACCGGTATCTGGTCGAATGAGAAAATGATTAGTTGATTCAAATAAAGAAGCTGAAGTAGTTCAGAGGGGTCCAAACGTCTCACATAGCAAAGCAAGGTGTCTCAATAGATGGAAATTAATGGGTTCAAAAGATCTCCCAGGAAACTTGAAACTCATATTCAGAACAAAAAGCCTCAAAGAGCACTTCGCAAAAATTTGCACTTTTTTTACTATTATATAACGCACGCAGTGCAAAAAATATGTAACTCAGATCGCGGAATGTTGACTCATCACTCAGGACAGGTCGAAACACAGTGAAGGTCAAATACAGAAGATATGTCTTTAATTCATTCGCTTTAAAGTTCTTAATTTCTAGTAATGAGCGCGGACTGCGTTTGAATTCCGAGGGCAACTTCAAGGCGCTTGTAGCTTTCTCAAGCTCAACGGGAGATCTATTTATTTAATACAAAAACTCATGCGACTCAAGTCTTTCACGACACCTTTCAAAAGTTAGTGTTTAGTATCAATGGGAGCAGTAAGCAGACGATTAGGTTTAATACTAAAAATTTTGGGATAACCCTGAACTCCTTTGCAATAATCTTCAGGATCATTCTCTTTGTTCTGCTTCCTGAAATCAACGTCACCAATTTCAAAGCAAATTGCTCGCCTGTGATGCTGTTCAGGTTTTCTCTAAATTATCATTCCGCTACTCGGGTAGCAATGCGCTCCAAAACGATGTTTACCACGCAAATCGCATAGACTGCATCCGTAAAAACAGTTAAGACGCTTCATTTTTAAGAAACTGTTTTACATACAAGGTCGGCAATTAGAACAACAGTTTTGACCACGACTGAGAAAGCAATGTTTCCGAACCCCAATTAGCCCTGATTGAGGCGTTCCTCTTTATAAAAACCAAAAATATTATCCCAAGGACGATCGCTATTTCCCAACCATAGACTACACAAAACAATATTTTTTACACAAACCATAGACAATGGTCACCCAAACTGGATAGGCAGATTCACATGCAGACTATTCTACAACATAGTCACCTGTATTTACAATCAATTTAACCCTAATTGTGTTATCTTTCACCAAAGACTGCAAAGTCATGTCAGTCGTTGAATCGTTATTGAGTTATATTCAAAAATCTGCTCTAAATTTTGGTAAACAACAGCCTGTAGTTGTTTCAGAAAACTTAAGTAAATCAACTGCCCATTTTCATAAATCTTGTGACTTCGAATATAACTTTAGCTACATCTGGTATCAGCTTCTCCAAAGCCTCAAAAATTATCTGGCTCAATTCTAAACCCTTTCGAGTCTGCTGCTCTGCAAACCATTGAAAAGCCTTCCAAAATTGTGCTAAGGTTTTGATTCGAGATGACTTTTGAAACTATTGATGATGATTTGTCCTCAGGAAGCAACATCATTGGTTTGAGCGTAAACGCTTGTAATATATTTGAACTCACAAAAGCGTCTAATTTTACAAGATCTTCGCATTTGGTCAAGATTCAACTGAAAAGTAATTTTTTCATGGTCCTTTTAAAGTTTACGCTGAGAGAACTAGCTTAACTATATTGTAGAACAGCAAAATGATTCTAAGTTCCAAGCTCAGTTCGATACAAAAGGGCGTACAGAATGGGAAAATGATAACATGTATCAAGCAATTGACTAACTGTCTTGAATCAAACATACAACTAGCACGGCAACCAGAGCTATTTAGAATTCTACTCCTAATTTAGAGTTAAACTAATCAGGTAAAATGTGAACTTCTTTAGTCAGCGTAGTCAGCTAATTTTATCACAAAATTTAAAATCAATTCGCAAAAAGTCATAAACTTCTGTCAAATTTCTTCAGAGTTCTCCCAGTTTCTCTAAAATCTGAGCCACTTAAGGCGATTCGTCATCTACAGCGGTGTGGTCTCGTACAAACTGGTTGTAGGCTTTACCTGCAGTCTTGCATGCCAAAATTAGTGCTGAAGGGTACTTTTGTTGAACTAAGGTTGAACTACGCTGCTGAAGAAGCAAAAAATCAAAATTAATATCGAGGTTTTCGACAAAGAAAAAAGATATTAAAATATGACTAAAAGCTGTTCTGAATTTAGATCTTACTCGGCAACTTTTGAACTTTTCGGCAACTTCTATTGACACAGCTGATCAATTTTTGTCCGAGTTCGTTTGAGGGGATACAACTCTATTGCTTTCTTCACTGGACGAGGACAACTAAGAACCAAGCAGTCGACCGAAAACGACAACGTCACCACCAGCATGCAAATTTGTTAAACCGGAACCGTTGTGTTCAACAGGCGTTTTGGGCGTGTTCCATTTTGGGTTATCGTCGGCGCTTTGAAAGTCATATCTTGCATAGGAGAGCTCCTCTTTCAACGCATGTCTCTGAAAGATGAGCATTTCAATTTGTTCTAGCGACAATATACAAAAAGCATTTTGAAAGGAGCATCAATTCGTACCTCTCTTTGTTCTGCTTCCTGAAATCAACGTCACCAATTTCAAAGCAAATTGCTCGCCTGTGATGCTGTTCAGGCTTCTCTAAATTATCATTCCGCTACTCGGGTAGCAATGGGCTCCAAAACGATGTTTACCACGCAAATCGCATAGACTGCATCCGTAAAAACAGTTAAGACGCTTCATTTTTAAGAAACTGTTTTACATACAAGGTCGGCAATTAGAACAACAGTTTTGACCACGACTGAGAAAGCAATGTTTCCGAACTCCAATTAGCCCTGATTGAGGCGTTCCTCTTTATAAAAACCAAAAATATTATCCCAAGGACGATCGCTATTTCCCAACCATAGACTACACAAAACAATATTTTTTACACAAACCATAGACAATGGTCACCCAAACTGGATAGGCAGATTCACACGCAGACTATTCTACAACATAGTCACCTGTATTTACAATCAATTTAACCCTAATTGTGTTATCTTTCACCAAAGACTTCAAAGTCATGTCAGTCGTTGAATCCTTATTGAGTTAAATTCAAAAATCGGCTCTAAATTTTGGTAAACAACAGCCTGTAGTTGTTTCAGAAAACTTAAGTAAATCAACTGCCCATTTTCATAAATCTTGTGACTTCGAATATAACTTTAGCTACAGCTGGTATCAGCTTCTCCAAAGCCTCAAAAATTATCTGGCTCAATTCTAAAGCCTTTCGAGTCTGCTGCTCTGCAAACCATTGAAAAGCCTTCCAAAATTGTGCTAAGGTTTTGATTCGAGATGACTTTTGCAACTATTGATGATGATTTGTCCTCAGGAAGCAACATCATTGGTTTGAGCGTAAACGCTTGTAATATATTTGAACTCACAAAAGCGTCTAATTTTACAAGATCTTCGCATTTGGTCAAGATTCAACTGAAAAGTAATTTTTTCATGGTCTTTTTAAAGTTTACGCTGAGAGAACTAGCTTAACTATATTGTAGAAGAGCAAAATGATTCTAAGTTCCAAGCTCAGTTCGATACAAAAGGGCGTACAGAATGGGAAAATGATAACATGTATCAATTAATTGACTAACTGTCTTGAGTCAAACATACAACTAGCACGGCAACCAGAGCTATTTAGAATTCTACTCCTAATTTAGAGTTAAACTAATCAGGTAAAATGTGAACTTCTTTAGTCAGCGTAGTCAGCTAATTTTATCACAAAATTTAAAATCAATTCGCAAAAAGTCATAAACTTCTGTCAAAATTCTTCAGAGTTCTCCCAGTTTCTCTAAAATCTGAGCCCCTTAAGGCGATTCGTCATCTACAGCGGTGTGGTCTCGTACAAACTGGTTGTAGGCTTTACCTGCAGTCTTGCATGCCAAAATTAGTGTTGAAGGGTACTTTTGTTGAACTAAGGTTGAACTACGCTGCTGAAGAAGCAAAAAATCAAAATTAATATCGAGGTTTTCGACAAAGAAAAAAGATATTAAAATATGACTAAAAGCTGTTCTGAATTTAGATCTTACTCGGCAACTTTTGAACTTTTCAGCAACTTCTATTGACACAGCTGATCAATTTTTGTCCGAGTTCTTTTGAGGGGATACAACTCTATTGCTTTCTTCACTGGACGAGGACAATTAAGAACCAAGCAGTCGACCGAAAACGACAACGTCACCACCAGCATGCAAATTTGTTAAACCGGAACCGTTGTGTTCAACAGGCGTTTTGGGCGTGTTCCATTTTGGGTTATCGTCGGCGCTTTGAAAGTCATATCTTGCATAGGAGAGCTCCTCTTTCAACGCATGTCTCTGAAAGATGAGCATTTCAATTTGTTCTAGCGACAATATACAAAAAGCATTTTGAAAGGAGCATCAATTCGTACCTCTCTTTGTTCTGCTTCCTGAAATCAACGTCACCAATTTCAAAGCAAATTGCTCGCCTGTGATGCTGTTCAGGTTTTCTCTAAATTATCATTCCGCTACTCGGGTAGCAATGCGCTCCAAAACGATGTTTACCACGCAAATCGCATAGACTGCATCCGTAAAAACAGTTAAGACGCTTCATTTTTAAGAAACTGTTTTACATACAAGGTCGGCAATTAGAACAACAGTTTTGACCACGACTGAGAAAGCAATGTTTCCGAACTCCAATTAGCCCTGATTGAGGCGTTCCTCTTTATAAAAACCAAAAATATTATCCCAAGGACGATCGCTATTTCCCAACCATAGACTACACAAAACAATATTTTTTACACAAACCATAGACAATGGTCACCCAAACTGGATAGGCAGATTCACACGCAGACTATTCTACAACATAAACACCTGTATTTACAATCAATTTAACCCTAATTGTGTTATCTTTCACCAAAGACTGCAAAGTCATGTCAGTCGTTGAATCCTTATTGAGTTATATTCAAAAATCTGCTCTAAATTTTGGTAAACAACAGCCTGTAGTTGTTTCAGAAAACTTAAGTAAATCAACTGCCCATTTTCATAAATCTTGTGACTTCGAATATAACTTTAGCTACATCTGGTATCAGCTTCTCCAAAGCCTCAAAAATTATCTGGCTCAATTCTAAAGCCTTTCGAGTCTGCTGCTCTGCAAACCATTGAAAAGCCTTCCAAAATTGTGCTAAGGTTTTGATTCGAGATGACTTTTGCAACTATTGATGATGATTTGTCCTCAGGAAGCAACATCATTGGTTTGAGCGTAAACGCTTGTAATATATTTGAACTCACAAAAGCGTCTAATTTTACAAGATCTTCGCATTTGGTCAAGATTCAACTGAAAAGTAATTTTTTCATGGTCTTTTTAAAGTTTACGCTGAGAGAACTAGCTTAACTATATTGTAGAAGAGCAAAATGATTCTAAGTTCCAAGCTCAGTTCGATACAAAAGGGCGTACAGAATGGGAAAATGATAACATGTATCAATTAATTGACTAACTGTCTTGAGTCAAACATACAACTAGCACGGCAACCAGAGCTATTTAGAATTCTACTCCTAATTTAGAGTTAAACTAATCAGGTAAAATGTGAACTTCTTTAGTCAGCGTAGTCAGCTAATTTTATCACAAAATTTAAAATCAATTCGCAAAAAGTCATAAACTTCTGTCAAATTTCTTCAGAGTTCTCCCAGTTTCTCTAAAATCTGAGCCCCTTAAGGCGATTCGTCATCTACAGCGGTGTGGTCTCGTACAAACTGGTTGTAGGCTTTACCTGCAGTCTTGCATGCCAAAATCAGTGTTGAAGGGTACTTTTATTGAACTACGGTTGAACTACGCTGCTGAAGAAGCAAAAATTCAAAATTAATATCGAGGTTTTCGACAAAGAAAAAAGATATTAAAATATGACTAAAAGCTGTTCTGAATTTAGATCTTACTCGGCAACTTTTGAATTTTTCGGCAACTTCTATTGACACAGCTGATCAATTTTTGTCCGAGTTCTTTTGGGGGGATACAACTCTATTGCTTTCTTCACTGGACGAGGACAATTAAGAACCAAGCAGTCGACCGAAAACGCCAACGTCACCACCAGCATGCAAATTTGTTAAACCGGAACCGTTGTGTTCAACAGGCGTTTTGGGCGTGTTCCATTTTGGGTTATCGTCGGCGCTTTGAAAGTCATATCTTGCATAGGAGAACTCCTCTTTCAACGCATGTCTCTGAAAGATGAGCATTTCAATTTGTTCTAGCCACAATATACAAAAAGCATTTTGAAAGGAGCATCAATTCTTACCTCTCTGTTCAATGATTGAATTAAATTAGCGCTTTTTATCAGTTGCCTCTCGCACTTTTTCTCAAAAGTTTTCTTCAGTTCCTTCTTTCGTTTTTCAAGTTGTTCAGCAAATTCTTTAAAAGAAGCGAATCCAGCACTTGAATCAAAATCTTGGTGTCCAAAAGCAGGTGTTAGCTTTGGACAAGGTGGCAATTCTTCGGTTCTTTCTTAATTGTTCTAGAAAAAACAAGAAAAGAAACAATCTTTGAAACAATGTCCTAAATTTAATATTTTTAAACTCAACAAAAAACCACCGGCGTCATTTCCTTTGGCAGTGTAAACCTCGCGTCTTGTGATGACTTTGTTATTGTCTGAACAGTCAGAGCGGCTCCCAATTTTAGAGCACTTGTCTGAGAGTTGCATGGCAGTTTTCTTGACAGAAAAACCATATCGTCGCAATACTTTTGTTTTTCGAGCCGCTTTTATGTACGTAACATGCAGTCGATTGGAATTTCTACCACTCCTCAACTGTTAATTGTACTTGTTGTAAATTTCGTTAAGTATTTCTTGGTTCCCCTGAACAAAAAACGGCTACGAAGGCTTTGAGAGTCTATTGAGAGGTCAATCGTCTTCTTTACTTCATCGCTAGAACGGTGTGTGTAGTTAAAATCATCGGGCCCCAAATCTCTGGTGGCAGTGATAACGTAGAGCTCAGTTTTGCTGACCAAAATCCATCTCTGTTCGTTTTTAAGATGTGATTGCATAATCGAATTGTTGATCCCAATTTCGGAGTCCAACTCGTTTTGTCGATTTGTTGGATTCAGTCTTGTTCTCTTAGCCAGACTTCCTGTTGTGTTACAGTTTCTGCTTGGTTTGAGCTATAGCTATCTGATTCGAACAAGGATTCAGCGCCTTGGCTCAAAGAAGAATAACCAAAGGTCAATTTCTGTTGTTTAACAGGCTGATTGATTTTGATCGAAGATACAGTCAAATTAGATCTGGCCTTTACTGAATTTCTCATTTAATCTAAAAAGTTTCCAAAGCCTTTACATCAATTGAAAGTTGTGCGCGCGTTATTTGCTGGGTAGTTACATTCAATCACGATAATGAAAAATATTCAAAACAAGCCAATCATTGTTGTGAATTAAACTGATTATTCGAACATCAAACCAACTGATTAACCACAAAAATCACTGCATTAGGGAATCTTTCGAAACAAGAAATGCAGGAAACTACAATCAGTGTCAACAGTCACGCTAAAAAGTAATACTAAAACTGCATAAAAATTTCTCCTTCGTTCCTCTCAACTTCGTAGTGACTTTTTGCGTCGCTTGGATTGTCTCTTCTTTTCAAAAAAAATTTCCAATTGCGACGTGCTTGATTAGCAGATTTGTAAGCTTTTTCGTAGGCGTCTAGATAGTTTTCTGACAAAACATTCTTCTAATTTGAGCTTAAACCAGCAATTTAATTTCTGTTTACGTTGTTTATGTCTCACTAAATATCACATTTCACAAAACTTTGAATTGAGAAACTTTACGAGGAGTTCCCAGCGCTCGCTGGTCTTCCTTGCTTTTTGAAAGAGAAATCATTTTTTTCGGTTAGTCGATCCACATTCCAAAGTTTACATCTGAGTTTTCGGCCAGCTTCTTTCGAAGTTTTTAACAAATCCAAGACCATAGAGGTCGACGCCATCGAAAAGACGGAACAGGCGATTCATGCTCGTCTACCTCAATAGATGATTAATTTGCATTTTCAGAAGTCTCAATCTCGCGACTAAAAAACACGCGACTTGCACGCGACTAAAGACAGACTTGAAAAGATGTTCAAACAAAAAACCAACAATAACAAAGCAACCCAAAGTTTTAAAGCTGTGCAGATGCTGCTCCAGTTTCTTGTTGTGTTCGCTGAACGTGTTAACATGTGCTTGAATCAAGCTGGCGATTTTATCCTCATCTGCTTTCAGCATTGACCGGACCTCTTCATGCAACACAAAACACTGAAAAAAACAGATTTAAGAAAGTTTTTTTGTAATAGATAAAGCATCGTTGACTAAACGTTGCCTCCACATTTGATTTTTTTTTCGTTTCTCTGACCGCAATCGAAAAAATCATCTGCTCACTTTTACGCTTTTCCGCTTTTTGATGTTTTACTTTGGTTTCTTTGTTTGAAATTGAAGATGATTCTACCGCAACTACCACTGGTTTCTTTGTGTTTTGTTGTCACGGTTAACCGGTTTCACTTGTTTAACAGTCCGGTTTTTTTAAGCAACTGGACATTTATCCTGCAGATCAACCGAAGTACTCGCAACAGCAGGTTTTGTGTTTGAATGCTCGATCTGATTGTTCGCCGCTATCAGGATTTAGTACAGAATTGACATCGCACTCTCGGCAACTTTGTGCATCAAATAAAGTTTTTTCTACCATCTTCGAGATTCAGATTCGTTTCTGTCAAAAGTTCCATGTTTATCTTTTGTTGCAGCGTATACTTGACAGGCCAACGTTTATCAACTAAATGTAAGAATTGCAGATCTCCATCGTTTCGGAACAAAAAGGTGAACAAGTTGTTTAATGGCATTTCCTCTGAAAATAGCAAACGGAATCAAACCAGTCAACAGCATGATAGCTTTTTATAAATAGTGTCTGAAAAGTGCAAAGTCTCAACCATTGTCCTGAACAGATTTCTCTACAAATTTAACAGTTTCTTTTCAAAAATTGCGAAGTCACACGACACAATGCCAGTACTCCTCATAAAGTCGTGAAAGACTGAGACGTTTAGTGGAAATGCTTCTCTTTGAGGGCAATTGAATATTCGGAATTCTCAAAAGAGAGAGGGGACACTCCATACCAAGTTTAGTTTGATTTGGACAACGCCTTGGCCAGATGAAAGAGACCTGTTTTTAAATTTCGTTATTGGCGAAGTTCGCAAATATCTGTATGAAAAACCAAACTTTTCCTAGGCAAGCTTGAAAAAAATTCTTTTTGTTTTTCACTCTAGGTACACATGGGATACTCTATTCCGATTTTGATCCAATTTGAAGAAGAATTTGACGCTGAGGAAGAAGACCTATATTCAGAATTTATAATCGCAATTTATTCGAAATAATCGCAAATATCCGTATGAAAAACAAACTTTTTTCCCAGCCAAGCTTTAGCAAAAATTCTTTTTGTTTGAGACTCTAGGTACACAGGGAATACTCCATGCTCAACTTGCTTTGATTTGGACAACTCCTTGATCGGAGGAAAAAGGAACTGTTTTTAAAATTTTTTATTTGCGGAACTCGCAAACTTCCGTATAAAAAACTAACTTTTTTCATAAGCAAGCTGCGAAAAAATTTCTTTTTGTCTCAGAGTCTAACTACACTGATGATACTTCAAACCAAGGTTGGTTTGATTTGGAGTACTCTATGACCTAATCAAAAAGACCTATTTTTACAATCACTTATTTGAAATAATTGCAAATTTCCGTATGAAAAGCTAACTTTATTCCTGGGCAAGCTATAGCAAAAAATTTTTTTGTTTTAGACTGTAGGTACACAGGCAATAACCCAGACCGAGTGCGGTTTGATTTGGACAACTCCTTGATCCCATCAAGAAGACCTATTTTTAAAATCAGTTATTAGCGGAATTAGCAAGTTTACGTATGAAAACTCATTTTTTTTCTACTAGGCAAGCTATAGCAAAAATACTTTTTGTTTTACATTTAAGGCACACATGGGATAATCTATGCCGAATTTGATCCAATTTCAAGAAGAGTTTGAAGCTTAAGAAAAAGACCTGTTTTTATAATTCATAATCGCAATTTGTTCGAAATAATCGCAAATTTCCGTATCAAATACAATTTTTTTCCCAGACAAAATACAGCAAAAATTCTTTTTGTTTTAGACTCTAGGTAGAGAGGGTATACTCCGTTTGATTTGGACTACTCATTGATCCGATGAAAAAGATCTCTTCTAAAATCAGTTTTCGCGGATATCGCAAATTTCCGTATAAAAAACTAACTTTTTTCAGAAGCAAGCTGTAACAAAGTTTATTTTGTATCAGAGTCTAACTACCCTGATGATAATTCATATCAAGTTTGGTTTGATTTGGTGTACTCCAGGACCTATTTTTACAATCACTTATATGAAATAATTGCGAATTTCCGCATGAAAAACTAACTTTTTAACTAGGCAAGCTATGGGAAAAGTTTTTTGTGTTTTAGAAATTAGGTACACAGTCGATACTCCATACCGAGTGAGGTTTGATTTGGACAACTCATTGATTCGATGGAAAAGACCTAATTTTAAAATTCGTTATTCGCAGAATTTGCAAATTTTCGTACTGAAAACATATTTTTTTCAGAGGCAATCTATTACAAAACTTCTTTTTGTCTCAGAGTCCACCTACCCTGACGATACATCATACCAAGTTTGGTTTAATTTGGAGAACTCCAGGACCTAATCAAAAAGACTTATTTTTACAATCACTTTTTTGAAATATTGGCAATTCTCCGTATGAAAAACTAACTTTTTCCCCAGGCAAGCGATAGCAAATTTTTTTTGTTTTAGATTTTAGGTAGACAGCCAATACTCCATACGGAGTGGAGTTTGATTTGGACAACTCTTGTTCCGATGCAAAAGACCTATTTTTAAAATTTGTTATTTGCGGAACTCGCAAATTTCCGTATAAAAAAATAGCTTTTTTCAGAAGCAAGCTGTAACAAAGTTTCTTTTTGTATCAGCGTCTGCCTACCCTGATGATACTTCATACCAAGTTTGGTTTGATTTGGAGAACTCCAGAACCCAATCAAAAAGACATATTTTACAATCACTTATTTGAAATATTGGCAATTTTCCGTATGAAAAACTAACTTTTTCCCCAGGCACCCATAGCAATTTTTTTTGTTTTAGATTTTAGGTAGACAGCCAATACTCCATACCGAGTGGAGTTTGATTTGGACAACTCCTTGTTCCGATGCAAAAGACCTATTTTTAAAATTTGTTATTTGCGGAACTCGCAAACTTCCGTATAAAAACTAACTTTTTTCATAAGCAAGCTGTGAAAAAATTCCTTTTTGTCTCAGAGTCTAACTACACTGATGATACTTCAAACCAAGGTTGGTTTGATTTGGAGTACTCTATGACCTAATCAAAAAGACCTATTTTTACAATCACTTATTTGAAATAATTGCAAATTTCCGTATGAAAAGCTAACTTTATTCCTTGGCAAGCTATAGCAAAAAATTTTTTTGTTTTAGACTCTAGGTACACAGGCAATAACCCAGACCGAGTGCGGTTTGATTTGGACAACTCCTTGATCCCATCGAGAAGACCTATTTTTAAAATCAGTTATTAGCGGAATTTGCAAGTTTACGTATAAAAACTCAACTTTTTTCTACTAGGCAAGCTATAGCAAAAATACTTTTTGTTTTGCATTTTAGGTACACAGTCGATACTCCATACCGAGTGAGGTTTGATTTGGACAACTCATTGATTCGATGGAAAAGACCTAATTTTAAAATTCGTTATTCGCAGAATTTGCAAATTTGCGTACTGAAAACATATTTTTTTCAGAGGCAATCTATTACAAAAATTCTTTTTGTCTCAGAGTCCACCTACCCTGATGATACATCATACCAAGTTTGGTTTAATTTGGAGAACTCCAGGACCTAATCAAAAAGACTTATTTTTACAATCACTTTTTTGAAATATTGGCAATTCTCCGTATGAAAAACTAACTTTTTCCCCAGGCAAGCGATAGCAAATTTTTTTTTGTTTTAGATTTTAGGTAGACAGGCAATACTCCATACCGAGTGGAGTTTGATTTGGAAAACTCCTTGTTCCGATGAAAAAGACCTATTTTTAAGATTTGTTATTTGCGGAACTCGCAAATTTCCGTATAAAAAACTAACTTTTTTTCAGAAGCAAGCTGTAACAAATTTCTTTTTGTATCAGCGTCTGCCTACCCTGATGATACTTCATACCAAGTTTGGTTTGATTTGGAGAACTCCAGAACCTAATCAAAAAGACATATTTTACAATCACTTATTTGAAATACTGGCAATTTTCCGTATGGAAAACTAACCTTTTCCCCAGGCACCTATAGCAATTTTTTTTGTTTTAGATTTTAGGTAGAGAGCCAATACTCCATACCGAGTGGAGTTTGATTTGGACAACTCCTTGTTCCGATGCAAAAGACCTATTTTTAAAATTTGTTATTTGCGGAACTCGCAAATTTCCGTATAAAAAACTAACTTTTTTCAGAAGCAAGCTGTAACAGAGTTTCTTTTTGTATCAGCGTCTGCCTACCCTGATGATACTTCATACCAAGTTTGGTTTGATTTGGAGAACTCCAGAACCCAATCAAAAGGACATATTTTACAATCACTTATTTGAAATATTGGCAATTTTCCGTATGAAAAACTAACTTTTTCCCCAGGCACCCATAGCAAATTTTTTTGTTTAAGATTTTAGGTAGACAGCCAATACTCCATACCGAGTGGAGTTTGATTGGGACAACTCCTTGTTCCGATGCAAAAGACCTATTTTTAAAATTTGTTATTTGCGGAACTCGCAAACTTCCGTATAAAAAACTAACTTTTTTCATAAGCAAGCTGTGAAAAAATTTCTTTTTGTCTCAGAGTCTAACTACACTGATGATACTTCAAACCAAGGTTGGTTTGATTTGGAGTACTCTATGACCTAATCAAAAAGACCTATTTTTACAATCACTTATTTGAAATAATTGCAAATTTCCGTATGAAAAGCTAACTTTATTCCTGGGCAAGCTATAGCAAAAAATTTTTTTGTTTTAGACTCTAGGTACACAGGCAATAACCCAGACCGAGTGCGGTTTGATTTGGACAACTCCTTGATCCCATCAAGAAGACCTATTTTTAAAATCAGTTATTAGCGGAATTAGCAAGTTTACGTATGAAAACTCATTTTTTTTCTACTAGGCAAGCTATAGCAAAAATACTTTTTGTTTTACATTTTAGGTACACAGTCGATACTCCATACCGAGTGAGGTTTGATTTGGACAACTCATTGATTCGATGGAAAAGACCTAATTTTAAAATTCGTTATTCGCAGAATTTGCAAATTTCCGTACTGAAAACATATTTTTTTCAGAGGCAATCTATTACAAAAATTCTTTTTGTCTCAGAGTCCACCTACCCTGATGATACATCATACCAAGTTTGGTTTGATTTGGAGAACTCCAGGACCTAATCAAAAAGACTTATTTTTTTTTACAATCATTTTTTTGAAATATTGGCAATTTTCCGTATGAAAAACTAACTTTTTCCCCAGGCAAGCGATGGAACATTTTTTTTGTTTTAGATTTTAGGTAGACAGGTAATACTCCATATCGAGTGGAGTTTGATTTGGACAACTCCTTGTTCCGATGAAAAAGACCTATTTTTAAAATTTGTTATTTGCGGAACTCGCAAATTTCCGTATAAAAAACTAACTTTTTTCAGAAGCAAGCTGTAACAAATTTCTTTTTGTATCAGCGTCTGCCTATCCTGATGATACTTCTTACCAAGTTTGGTTTGATTTGGAGAACTCCAAAACCTAATCAAAAAGACATATTTTACAATCACTTATTTGAAATACTGGCAATTTTCCGTATGAAAAACTAACTTTTTGCCCAGGCACCTATAGCAATTTTTTTTTGTTTTAGAATTTAGGTAGACAGCCAATACTCCATACCGAGTGGAGTTTGATTTGGACAACTCCTTGTTCCGATGCAAAAGACCTATTTTTAAAGTTTGTTATTTGCGGAACTCGCAAACTTCCGTATAAAAAACTAACTTTTTTCATAAGCAAGCTGTGAAAAAATTTCTTTTTGTCTCAGAGTCTAATAACACTGATGATACTTCAAACCAAGGTTGGTTTGATTTGGAGTACTCTATGACCTAATCAAAAAGACCTATTTTTACAATCACTTATTTGAAATAATTGCAAATTTCCGTATAAAAAGCTAACTTTATTCCTGGGCAAGCTATAGCAAAAAATTTTTTTGTTTTAGACTCTAGGTACACAGGCAATAACCCAGACCGAGTGCGGTTTGATTTGGACAACTCCTTGATCCCATCAAGAAGTCCTATTTTTAAAATCAGTTATTAGCGGAATTTGCAAGTTTACGTATGAAAACTCATTTTTTTTCTACTAGGCAAGCTATAGCAAAAATACTTTTTGTTTTACATTTTAGGTACACAGTCGATACTCCATACCGAGTGAGGTTTGATTTGGACAACTCATTGATTCGATGGAAAAGACCTAATTTTAAAATTCGTTATTCGCAGAATTTGCAAATTTCCGTACTGAAAACATATTTTTTTCAGAGGCAATCTATTACAAAAATTCTTTTTGTCTCAGAGTCCACCTACCCTGATGATACATCATACCAAGTTTGGTTTGATTTGGAGAACTCCAGGACCTAATAAAAAAGACTTATTTTTTTTACAATCATTTTTTTGAAATATTGGCAATTTTCCGTATGAAAAACTAACTTTTTCCCCAGGCAAGCAGGTAGAGAGGTAATACTCCATATCGAGTGGAGTTTGATTTGGACAACTCCTTGTTCCGATGAAAAAGACCTATTTTTAAAATTTGTTATTTGCGGAACTCGCAAATTTCCGTATAAAAAACTAACTTTTTTCAGAAGCAAGCTGTAACAAATTTCTTTTTGTATCAGCGTCTGCCTACCCTGAATCAAAAAGACATATTTTACAATCACTTATTTGAAATACTGGCAATTTTCCGTATGAAAAACTAACTTTTTGCCCAGGCACCTATAGCAATTTTTTTTGTTTTAGATTTTAGGTAGACAGCCAATACTCCATACCGAGTGGAGTTTGATTTGGACAACTCCTTGTTCCGATGCAAAAGACCTATTTTTAAAATTTGTTATTTGCGGAACTCGCAAACTTCCGTATAAAAAACTAACTTTTTTCATAAGCAAGCTGTGAAAAAATTTCTTTTTGTCTCAGAGTCTAACAACACTGATGATACTTCAAACCAAGGTTGGTTTGATTTGGAGTACTCTATGACCTAATCAAAAAGACCTATTTTTACAATCACTTATTTGAAATAATTGCAAATTTCCGTATGAAAAGCTAACTTTATTCCTGGGCAAGCTATAGCAAAATTTTTTTGTTTTAGACTCTAGGTACACAGGCAATAACCCAGACCGAGTGCGGTTTGATTTGGACAACTCCTTGATCCCATCAAGAAGACCTATTTTTAAAATCAGTTATTAGCGGAATTTGCAAATTTCCGTACTGAAAACATATTTTTTTCAGAGGCAATCTATTACAGAAATTCTTTTTGTCTCAGAGTCCACCTACCCTGATGATACATCATACCAAGTTTGGTTTGATTTGGAGAACTCCAGGATCTAATCAAAAAGACCAGTTTTTACAATCACATATTTGGAGTAATCGCAAATTTTCGTATAAAAAACTAAACTTTTTCCTAGGCAAGCGATAGCAAACGTTTTTTGTTTTAGACTTTAGGTACACAGGCAATACTCCATATCGAGTGGTGTTTGATTTGGACAACTCCTTGATCCGATGAATAAGACCATTTTTTAAAATTCGTTGTTCGCCAAATTCGCAAGTTTCCGTATGAAAAACCAGCTTTTTTTCCTAGGCAAGCTATAGCAATTTTTTTTCGATTCATACCCTAGGTACATAGGGCAGACTCCATAGCGAGTTTCGTTTGATTTGGACAACTCCTTGACCCGATGGAAAAGATTTTTTTTTATTCGTTATTCACGAAATTCGAAAATTTCCGTACGAAAACCCAACTTTTTTCCTAGGCAAGCTATAGCAAACATTCTTTTCGTTTTACTTTCTAGGTACACATGGGATACTCAATACCGAATTTGATCTAATTTGAAGAAGAATTTGACTCCTCAGAAAAAGACCTATTTTTGAGAATTCATAATCGCAGTTTTTTTGAATTAATCGTAAATTTCCGTACGAAAACCCAACTTTTATCCTGCGCAAGCTATGGCAAACTTTCTTTTCGTTTTACTTTCTAGGTACACATGGGATAATCTATGCCGAATTTGATCTAATTTGAAGAAGAACTTAACCCTTTATAAAAAGACCTATTTTTAGAATTCATAATCGCTATATATTCGAAATAATCGCCAACTTCCGTATGAAAGCCCAACTTTTTTCCTTGGCAAGCTACAGGAAAATTTCTTCTTGTTTCACACTCTAGGTTGATAGGGGTACTCCATAGCGAGTTTGGTTTGATTTGGACAACTGCTTGACCCAATGAAAAGACCTAATTTTATAATTCGTTTTTCGTAGAATTCACAAATTTACGTAACAAAACCCAACTTTTTGCCTAGGCAAGCTGTAGCAAAAATTTTCTTCGTTTTAAACTCTAGGTACATAGGGGAGACTCCATACCGAGTTTCGTTTGATTTGGACAACTCCTTGACCCGATGAAAAAGATTTTTTTTAAATTCGTTATTCGCTAATTTCGCGAATTTCCATATGAAAAACCAACTTTTTTCCTAGGCGAGCTATAGCAAACATTCTTTTTGTTTAACACTCTAGGTACACATGGGATACTCTATACCGAACTTAATCCAATTTGAAAAACAATTTGACCCTTAAAAAGACCTTTTTTTAGAATTCATAATTGCAATTTATTTGAAGTAATCGCAAATTTCTGTATGAAAACCCAACTTTTTTTCCTCGGCAAGCCATAGCAAAAATTTTTTTTGTTTCACATTCTAGGTTGATAGGGCATACTCAATTCGGAGTTTGAGTTGATTTGGACAACTCCTTAACCCGAGGAAAAAGACCTTTTTTAAAATTCAACAATCGCAATTCATTCGAAGTAATCGCCAATTTCCGTATGGAATAACAACTTTTTTCCTAGGCGAGCATAGCAAAATTTTTGTATTTTAGACTCTAGCTACACAGGGAGTACTCCATACTTAATTTGGTTTGATTTGGACAACTCCTTGACCCAATCAAAAAGCCCTTTTTTAAATTTCTCTATTTGCGAAATTCGAAAATTTCCGTATGAAAACCCAACTTTTTCCCAGGCAAGCTATAGCAAAAACTCTTTTTTTCAAACTCTAGGTACACATGGGATACTCTATACCGGATACTCGATACTCTATACCGAATACTCTATACCTAAAATCTTATACTCTATACTCCATACGGAGTTTGGTTTGATTTGGACAACTCCTTAACCCGAGGAAAAAGACCTTTTTTTAAAATTCAACAATCGCAATTCATTCGAAGTAATCGCCAATTTCCGTATGGAATACCAACTTTTTTCCTAGGCGAGCATAGCAAAATTTTTGTATTTTATACTCTAGCTAAACAGGGAATACTCCATACCTAATTTGGTTTGATTTGGACAACTCCTTGACCCAATCAAAAAGCCCTTTTTTAAATTTCTCTATTTGCGAAATTCGAAAATTTCCGTATGAAAACCCAACTTTTTCCCAGGCAAGCTATAGCAAAAACTCTTTTTTTAAAACTCTAGGTACACATGGGATACTCTATACCGAATTTGATCTAATTTGAAGAAAAATTTGACCCCTAAGGAAAAGACCTATTTTTTGAGAATTTTTTGTTATAGACTCCAAGTACACAGGGAATACTCCATACCGAGTTTGGTTTGAGTTGGACATCTCCTTGATCCGATGAAAACGACCTCTTCTAAAATTCATTATTCGCGGATATCGCAAATTTCCGTATAAAAAACTAACTTTTTTCAGAAGCAAGCTGTAACAAAGTGTATTTTGTATCAGAGTCTAACTACCCTGATGATACTTCATACCAAATTTGGTTTGATTTGGAGAACTCCAGAAACTAATCAAAAAGACCTATTTTACAATCACTTATTTCAAATATTGGCAATTTTCCGTATGAAAAACTAACTTTTTCCCCAGGCATCTATAGCAAATTTTTTTGTTTTAGATTTTAGGTAGACAGGCAATACTCCATACCGAGTGGAGTTTGATTTGGACAACTCCTTGTTCCGATGAAAAAGACCTATTTTTAAAATTTGTTATTTGCGGAACTCGCAAATTTCCGTATAAAAAACTAACTTTTTTCAGAAGCAAGCTGTAACAAAGTTTCTTTTTGTATCAGCGTCTACCTACCCTGATGATACTTCATACCAAGTTTGGTTTGATTTGGAGAACTCCAGAACCTAATCAAAAAGACTAGTTTTTACAATCACTTATTTGGAATAATCGCAAATTTTCGTATAAAAAACTAACCTTTTTCCTAGGCAAGCGATAGCAAACGTTTTTTGTTTTAGACTTTAGGTACACAGGCAATACTCCATATCGAGTGGTGTTTGATTTGGACAACTCCTTGATCCGATGAATAAGACCATTTTTTAAAGTTGGTTATTCGCCAAATTCGCAAGTTTCCGTATGAACAACCAGCTTTTTTTCCTAGGCAAGCCATAGCATTTTTTTTTCGATTCATACCCTAGGTTTATAAGGCAGACTCCATAGCGAGTTTCGTTTGATTTGGACAACTCCTTGACCCGATGGAAAAGATTTTTTTTAAATTCGTTATTCGCGAAATTCGAAAATTTCCGTACGAAAACCCAACCTTTTTTCCTAGGCAAGCTATAGCAAACATTCTTTTCGTTTTTTTTCTAGGTACACATGGGATACTCAATACCGAATTTGATCTTATTTGAAAAAGAATTTGACTCCTGAGAAAAACACCTATTTTTGAGAATTCATAGTTGCAGTTTTTTTTTAATTAATCGTAAATTTCCGTACGAAAACCCAACTTTTATCCTGCGCAAGCTATAGCAAACTTTCTTTTCGTTTTACTTTCTAGGTACACATGGGATAATCTATGCCGAATTTGATCTAATTTGAAGAAAAATTTGACCCCTAAGGAAAAGACCTATTTTTTGAGAATTTTTTGTTATAGACTCTAAGTACACAGGGAATACTCCATACCGAGTTTGGTTTGAGTTGGACATCTCCTTGATCCGATGAAAAAGACCTCTTCTAAAATTCATTATTCGCGGATATCGCAAATTTCCGTATAAAAAACTAACTTTTTTCAGAAGCAAGCTATAACAAAGTGTATTTTGTATCAGAGTCTAACTACCCTGATGATACTTCATACCAAGTTTGGTTTGATTTGGAGTACTCCAGGACCTAATCAAAAAGACCTATTTTTACAATCACTTATATGAAATAATTGCAAATTTAGGCCTGAAAAAACTAACTTTTTTCCTAGACAAGCCATGGCAAAACTTTTTTGTGTTTTAGATTTTAGGTACAAAGGCGATACTCCATACCGAGTGCGGTTTGATTTGGGCAACTGCTCGATTCGATGAAAAACACCTATTTTTAAATTTCGTTATTCGCGGAATTTGCAAATTTTCGTACGGAAAACTCATTTTTTTCCGAGGCAATCTATAACAAAAATCTTTTTGTCTCAGAGTCCACCTAACCTGATGATACATCATACCAAGTTTGGTTTGATTTGGAGAACTTCAGGAGCTAATCAGAAAGACATATTTTTACAATCACTTATTTGAAATATTGGCAATTTTTCGTATGAGAAACTAACCTTTTTCCCCAGGCAAGCGATAGCAATTTTTTTTTGTTTAAGATTTTAGGTAGACAGGCAATACTCCATTCCGAGTGGAGTTTGATTTGGACAACTCCTTGTTCCGAGGAAAAAGAACTACTTTTAAAATTTGTTATTTGCGGAACTCGCAAACTTCCGTATAAAAAAACTAACTTTTTTCAGAAGCAAGCTGTAACAAAAATTCTTTTTGTATCAGCGTCTACTTACCCTGATGATACTGTATACCAAGTTTGGTTTGATTTGGAGAACTCCAGAACCTAATCAAAAAGACTTGTTATTACAATCACTTATTTGAAATAATCGCAAATTTTCGTATGAAAAACTATTGTTTTCCTAGGCAAGCGATAGCAAACTTTTTTTGTCTTACACTTTAGCTACACAGGCAATACTCCATAACGAGTGGTGTTTGATTTGGACGACTACTTGATCCGATGAAAAAGACCAATTTTTAAAATTCGTTATTCGCCAAATTCGCAAGTTTCCGTATGAAAAACCAGCTTTTTTCCTAGGCATGGTATAGCAATTTTTTTTTCGATTCAGACCCTATATACTTAGGGCAGACTCCATAGCGAGTTTCGTTTGATTTGGACAACTCCTTGACCCGATGGAAAAGATTTTTTTTAATTCGTTATTCGCGAAATTCGCAAATTTCCATATGAAAAACCAACTTTTTTTCTAGGCGAGCTATAGCAAACATTCTTTTTGTTTTACACTCTAGGTAGACATGGGATACTCTTTACCGAATTTGATACAATTTGAATAAGAATTTGACCCTTAAACAAGACCTTTTTTCTAGAATTCAAAATTGCAATTTATTTGAAATAATCGCAAACTTCCGTATGAAAACCCAACTTTTTCCTAGGCAAGCCATAGCAAAAAATCTGTTTGTTTCACACTCTAGGTTGATAGGGCATACTCCATACGGAGTTTGATTTGATTTGGACAACTCCTTAACCCGAGGAAAAAGACTTCTTTATAAAAATCAATAATCGCAATTTATTCGAAGTAATCGCCAATTTCCGAATGGAAAACCCACTTTTTTCCTAGGCAAGCTATAGCAATTTTTTTTTGTTTTAGACTCTGGGTTCTTATGGGGATACTACAAACCGAGTTTGCTTTGATTTGGTCGACTCCTTGAACCGATGAAAAGGAACTTTTTTTTGAAATTTGTTATTCGCGAAATTCGCAATTTTTTGCAGTTTTCCTAGGCGAGCTATAGCAAACATTCTTTTTGGTTTAGACTTTAGCTACACAGGGAATACTCCATACCTAGTTTGGTTTGATTTGGACAACTCCTTGATCCGATGAAAAAGACCAATTTTTAAAATTCGTTATTCGCCAAATTCGCAAGTTTCCGTATTTGACCCCTAAGAAAAAGACTAATTTTTTGAGAATTCATAATTGCGATTTATTCGAAATAATGGCAATTTTCCGTTGAAATACAAACTTTTATCTTACGCAAGCTATAGCAATAACTTTTATTGTAATAGACCGTAAGTACACAGGGAATACTCCATACCGAAATTGGTTTGAGTTGGACATCTCCTTGATCCGATGAAAAAGACCTCTTTTAAAATTCATTATTCGCGGATATCGCAAACTTCCGTATGAAAAACTAACTTTTTTCAGAAGCAAGCTGTAACAAAGTTTGTTTTGTATGAGAACCTAACTACCCTGATGATACTTCATACCAAGTTTGGTTTGATTGGGAGAACTCCAGGACCTAATCAAAAAGATCTATTTTTACAATCATTTATTTGAAATATTGGCAATTTTCCGTATGAAAAACTAATTTTTTCCCAGGCAAGCGTTAGCAAATTTTTTTTGTTTTAGATTTTAGGTAGACAGGCAATACTCCATACCGAGTGGAGTTTGATTTGGACAACTCCTTGTTCCGATGAATAAGACCTGTTTTTAAAATTTGTTATTTGAGGAACTCGCAAACTTCCGTTTAAAAAACTAAGTTTTTTCAGAAGCAAGCTGTAACAAAATTTCTTTTCTGTATCAGCGTCTACCTACCCTGATGTTACTTCATACCAAGTTTGGTTTGATTTGGAGAACTCCAGAACCTAATCAAAAATACCTGTTTTTACAATCACTTATTTGAAATAATCGCAAATTTTTGTATGAAAAACTAATTTTTTCCTAGGCAAGCGATAGCAAACTTCTTTTGTTTTAGACTTTAGGTACGCAGGCAACTCCTTGGCCCGATCAAAGAGACCTATTTTTAAAATTCTTTATTTGCGAAATTCACAAATTTCCGTATGAAAACCCAACTTTTTCCCTAGGCAAGCTATAGCAAAAATTCTTTTTATTTTACACTCTAGGTACACATGGAATACTCAATACCGAATTTGATCTAATTTGAAGAAGAGTTTGACCCCTAATTAAAAGACCTATTTTTTGAGAATTCATAATCGCAGTTTTTTTGAATGAATCGTAAATTTTTGTACGAAAACCCAACTTTTATCCTACGCAAGCTATAGCAAAAAATTTTTGTTATAGACTCTAAGTACACAGGGAATACTCCATGCCGAGTTTGGTTTGAGTTGGACATCTCCTTGACCCGATAAATCGACCTTTTTTTAAAAGTCGTTATTCGCGAAAACCGCAAAATTCTGTATGAAAACCCAACTTTTTCCCTAGGCAAGCTATAGCAAAAATTCTTTTTTTTTACACTCTAGGTACACATGGGGAATTCTATACCGAATTTGAAGAAGAATCTGACCCTTAAAAAAGACCTATTTTTAGAATTTATTATCGCAATTGATTTGAAATAATCGCAAATTTCCGTATGAAAACCCAACTTTTTTACTACGGAAGCCATAGCAAAAATTCTTTTGGTTTTTCACTCTAGGTTGATAGGGCATACGCCATACGGAGTTTGGTTTGATTTGGACAACTCCTTAACCCGAGGAAAAAGACCTTTTTTTAAAATTCAACAACAGCAATTTATTCGAAGTAATCGCCAATTTCCGTACGGAATACCAACTTTTTTCCTAGGCGAGCTATAGCAATTTTTTTTATTTTAGACTCTAGCTACACAGGGAATAATCCATACCTAATTTGGTTTGATTTGGAAAACTCCTTGACTCGATCAAAAAGCCCTTTTTTAAATTTCTTTATTTGCGAAACTCGCAAATTTCTGTATGAAAACCCAACTTTTTCCACGGCAAGCTATAGCAAAAACTCTTTTTTTAAACTCTAGGTACACATGGGATACTCTATTCCGAATTTGATCTACTTTGAAGAAGAATTTGACCCCTAAGAAAAAGACTAATTTTTTGAGAATTCATAATTGCAATTTATTCGAAATAATGGCATTTTTCCGTTGAAATACAAACTTTTATCTTACGCAATCTATAGCAATAACTTTTATTTTAATAGACCGTAAGTACACAGGGAATACTCCATACCGAAATTGGTTTGAGTTGGACATCTCCTTGATCCGATGAAAAAGACCTCTTTTAAAATTCATTATTCGCGGATATCGCAAACTTCCGTATGAAAAACTAACTTTTTTCAGAAGCAAGCTGTAACAATGTTTATTTTGTATGAGAACCTAACTACCCTGATGATACTTCATACCAAGTTTGGTTTGATTGGGAGAACTCCAGGACCTAATCAAAAAGATCTATTTTTACAATCACTTAGTTGAAATATTGGCAATTTTCCGTATGAAAAACTAATTTTTTCCCAGGCAAGCGTTAGCAAATTTTTTTTGTTCTAGATTTTAGGTAGACAGGCAATACTCCATACCGAGTGGAGTTTGATTTGGACAACTCCTTGTTCCGATGAATAAGACCTGTTTTTAAAATTTGTTATTTGAGGAACTCGCAAACTTCCGTTTAAAAAACTAAGTTTTTTCAGAAGCAAGCTGTAACAAAATTTCTTTTCTGTATCAGCGTCTACCTACCCTGATGATACTTCATACCAAGTTTGGTTTGATTTGGAGAACTCCAGAACCTAATCAAAAATACCTGTTTTTACAATCACTTATTTGAAATAATCGCAAATTTTTGTATGAAAAACTAATTTTTTCCTAGGCAAGCGATAGCAAACTTCTTTTGTTTTAGACTTTAGGTACGCAGGCAACTCCTTGGCCCGATCAAAGAGACCTATTTTTAAAATTCTTTATTTGCGAAATTCACAAATTTCCGTATGAAAACCCAACTTTTTCCCTAGGCAAGCTATAGCAAAAATTCTTTTTAATTTACACTCTAGGTACACATGGAATACTCAATACCGAATTTGATCTAATTTGAAGAAGAGTTTGACCCCTAATTAAAAGACCTATTTTTTGAGAATCCATAATCGCAGTTTTTTTGAATGAATCGTAAATTTTTGTACGAAAACCCAACTTTTATCCTACGCAAGCTATAGCAAAAAATTTTTGTTATAGACTCTAAGTACACAGGGAATACTCCATGCCGAGTTTGGTTTGAGTTGGACATCTCCTTGACCCGATAAATCGACCTTTTTTTAAAAGTCGTTATTCGCGAAAACCGCAAAATTCTGTATGAAAACCCAACTTTTTCCCTAGGCAAGCTATAGCAAAAATTCTTTTTATTTTACACTCTAGGTACACATGGGGAATTCTATACCGAATTTGAAGAAGAATCTGACCCTTAAAAAAGACCTATTTTTAGAATTTATTATCGCAATTGATTTGAAATAATCGCAAATTTCCGTATGAAAACCCAACTTTTTTACTACGGAAGCCATAGCAAAAATTCTTTTGGTTTTTCACTCTAGGTTGATAGGGCATACGCCATACGGAGTTTGGTTTGATTTGGACAACTCCTTAACCCGAGGAAAAAGACCTTTTTTTAAAATTCAACAACAGCAATTTATTCGAAGTAATCGCCAATTTCCGTACGGAATACCAACTTTTTTCCTAGGCGAGCTATAGCAATTTTTTTTATTTTAGACTCTAGCTACACAGGGAATAATCCATACCTAATTTGGTTTGATTTGGAAAACTCCTTGACTCGATCAAAAAGCCCTTTTTTAAATTTCTTTATTTGCGAAACTCGCAAATTTCTGTATGAAAACCCAACTTTTTCCACGGCAAGCTATAGCAAAAACTCTTTTTTTAAACTCTAGGTACACATGGGATACTCTATTCCGAATTTGATCTACTTTGAAGAAGAATTTGACCCCTAAGAAAAGGACTAATTTTTTGAGAATTCATAATTGCAATTTATTCGAAATAATGGCAATTTTCCGTTGAAATACAAACTTTTATCTTACGCAATCTATAGCAATAACTTTTATTTTAATAGACCGTAAGTACACAGGGAATACTCCATACCGAAATTGGTTTGAGTTGGACATCTCCTTGATCCGATGAAAAAGACCTCTTTTAAAATTCATTATTCGAGGATATCGCAAACTTCCGTATGAAAAACTAACTTTTTTTCAGAAGCAAGCTGTAACAATGTTTATTTTGTATGAGAACCTAACTACCCTGATGATACTTCATACCAAGTTTGGTTTGATTGGGAGAACTCCAGGACCTAATCAAAAAGATCTATTTTTACAATCACTTAGTTGAAAAATTGGCAATTTTCCGTATGAAAAACTAATTTTTTTCCCAGGCAAGCGTTATCAAATTTTTTTTGTTTTAGATTTTAGGTAGACAGGCAATACTCCATACCGAGTGGAGTTTGATTTGGACAACTCCTTGTTCCGATGAAAAAGACCTGTTTTTAAAATTTGTTATTTGAGGAACTCGCAAACTTCCGTTTAAAAAACTAAGTTTTTTCAGAAGCAAGCTGTAACAAAATTTCTTTTTTGTATCAGCGTCTACCTACCCTGATGATACTTCATACCAAGTTTGGTTTGATTTGGAGAACTCCAGAACCTAATCAAAAATACCTGTTTTTACAATCACTTATTTGAAATAATCGCAAATTTTTGTATGAAAAACTAATTTTTTCCTAGGCAAGCGATAGCAAACTTCTTTTGTTTTAGACTTTAGGTACACAGGCAATACTCCATACCGAGTGGTGTTTGATTTGGACAACTCCTTGATCCGATGAAAAAGACCAATTTTTAAAATTCGTTATTCGCCAAATTCGCAAGTCTCCGTATGAAAAACCAGCTTTTTTACCTAGGCAAGCTATAGCAAAATTTTTTTCGATTCAGACCCTAGGTACATAGGGCAGACTCCATAGCGAGTTTCGTTTGATTTGTACAACTCCTTGACCCGATTAAAAAGATTTTTTTAAAATTCGTTATTCGCGAAATTCGCAAATTTCATATGATAACCAACTTTTTTTCCTAGGCGAGCTATAGCAAACATTCTTTTTGGTTTAGACTTTAGCTACACAGGCAATACTCCATACCTAGTTTGGTTTGATTTGGACAACTCCTTGGCCCGATCAAAGACACCTATTTTTAAAATTCTTTATTTGCGAAATTCACAAATTTCCGTATGAAAACCCAACTTTTTCCCTAGGCAAGCTATAGCAAAAATTCTTTTTATTTTACACTCTAGGTACACATGGAATACTCAATACCGAATTTGATCTAATTTGAAGAAGAGTTTGACCTCTAATTAAAAGACCTATTTTTTGAGAATTCATAATCGCAGTTTTTTTGAATGAACCGTAAATTTTCGTACGAAAACCCAACTTTTATCCTACGCAAGCTATAGCAAAAAATTTTTGTTATAGACTCTAAGTACACAGGGAATACTCCATACCGAGTTTGGTTTGAGTTGGACATCTCCTTGACCCGATAAAACGACCTTTTTTTAAAAGTCGTTATTCGCGAAAACCGCAAAATTCTGTATGAAAACCCAACTTTTTCCCTAGGCAAGCTATAGCAAAAATTCTTTTTATTTTACACTCTAGGTACACATGGGGAATTCTATACCGAATTTGAAGAAGAATCTGACCCTTAAAAAAAGACCTATTTTTAGAATTTATTATCGCAATTGATTTGAAATAATCGCAAATTTCCGTATGAAAACCCAACTTTTTTACTACGGAAGCCATAGCAAAAATTCTTTTGGTTTTTCACTCTAGGTTGATATGGCATACGCCATACGGAGTTTGGTTTGATTTGGACAACTCCTTAACCAGAGGAAAAAGACCTTTTTTTAAAATTCAACAAAGGCAATTTATTCGAAGTAATCGCCAATTTCCGTACGGAATACCAACTTTTTTCCTAGGCGAGCTATAGCAATTTTTTTTATTTTAGACTCTAGCTACACAGGGAATAATCCATACCTAATTTGGTTTGATTTGGAAAACTCCTTGACTCGATCAAAAAGCCCTTTTTTAAATTTCTTTATTTGCGAAATTCGCAAATTTCTGTATGAAAACCCAACTTTTTCCGCGGCAAGCTATAGCAAAAACTCTTTTTTTAAACTCTAGGTACACATGGGATACTCTATTCCGAATTTGATCTACTTTGAAGAAGAATTTGACCCCTTAGAAAAAAACTAATTTTTTGAGAATTCATAATTTTCCGTTGAAATACAAACTTTTATCTTACGCAAGCTATAGCAATAACTTTTATTGTAATAGACCGTAAGTACACAGGGAATACTCCATACCGAGATTGGTTTGAGTTGGACATCTCCTTGATCCGATGAAAAAGACCTCTTTTAAAATTCATTTTTCGCGGATATTGCAAACTTCCGTATGAAAAACTAACTTTTTTCAGAAGCAAGCTGTAACAAAGTTTATTTTGTATGAGAACCTAACTACCCTGATGATACTTCATACCAAGTTTGGTTTGATTGGGAGAACTCCAGGACCTAATCAAAAAGATCTATTTTTACAATCACTTATTTGAAATATTGGCAATTTTCCGTATGAAAAATTAATTTTTTTCCCAGGCAAGCGTTAGCAAATTTTTTTTGTTTTAGATTTTAGGTAGACAGGCAATACTCCATACCGAGTGGAGTTTGATTTGGACAACTCCTTGTTCCGATGAAAAAGACCTGTTTTTAAAATTTGTTATTTGAGGAACTCGCAAACTTCCGTTTAAAAAACTAAGTTTTTTCAGAAGCAAGCTGTAACAAAATTTCTTTTTTGTATCAGCGTCTACCTACCCTGATGATACTTCATACCAAGTTTGGTTTGATTTGGAGAACTCCAGAACCTAATCAAAAAGACCTGTTTTTACAATCACTTATTTGAAATAATTGCAAATTTTTGTATGAAAAACTAATTTTTTCCTAGGCAAGCGATAGCAAACTTCTTTTGTTTTAGGTACTTTAGGTACACAGGCAATACTCCATACCGAGTGGTGTTTGATTTGGACAACTCCTTGATCCGATGAAAAAGACCAATTTTTAAAATTCGTTATTCGCCAAATTCGCAAGTTTCCGTATGAAAAACCAGCTTTTTTACCTAGGCAAGCTATAGCAAAACCTTTTTTTCGATTCAGACCCTAGGTACATAGGGCAGACTCCATAGCGAGTTTCGTTTGATTTGTACAACTCCTTGACCCGATGAAAAAGATTTTTTTAAAATTCGTTATTCGCGAAATTCGCAAATTTCATATGATAACCAACTTTTTTTCCTAGGCGAGCTATAGCAAACATTCTTTTTGTTTTACACTCTAGGTACACAATGGATACTCTATACCGAATTTAATCCAATTTGAAGGAGAATTTGACCCTTAAAAAAGACCTATTTTTAGAATTTATTATCGCAATTGATTTGAAATAATCGCAAATTTCCGTATGAAAACCCAACTTTTTTACTACGGAAGCCATAGCAAAAATTCTTTTGGTTTTTCACTCTAGGTTGATAGGGCATACGCCATACGGAGTTTGGTTTGATTTGGACAACTCCTTAACCCGAGGAAAAAGACCTTTTTTTAAAATTCAACAACAGCAATTTATTCGAAGTAATCGCCAATTTCCGTACGGAATACCAACTTTTTTCCTAGGCGAGCTATAGCAATTTTTTTTATTTTAGACTCTAGCTACACAGGGAATAATCCATACCTAATTTGGTTTGATTTGGAAAACTCCTTGACTCGATCAAAAAGCCCTTTTTTAAATTTCTTTATTTGCGAAATTCGCAAATTTCTGTATGAAAACCCAACTTTTTCCACGGCAAGCTATAGCAAAAACTCTTTTTTTAAACTCTAGGTACACATGGGCTACTCTATTCCGAATTTGATCTACTTTGAAGAAGAATTTGACCCCTAAGAAAAAAACTAATTTTTTGAGAATTCATAATTGCAATTTATTCGAAATATTGGCAATTTTCCGATGAAATACAAACTTTTATCTTACGCAAGCTATAGCAATAACTTTTATTGTAATAGACCGTAAGTACACAGGGAATACTCCATACCGAGATTGGTTTGAGTTGGACATCTCCTTGATCCGATGAAAAAGACCTCTTTTAAAATTCATTTTTCGCGGATATCGCAAACTTCCGTATGAAAAACTAACTTTTTTCAGAAGCAAGCTGTAACAAAGTTTATTTTGTATGAGAACCTAACTACCCTGATGATACTTCATACCAAGTTTGGTTTGATTGGGAGAACTCCAGGACCTAATCAAAAAGATCTATTTTTACAATCACTCATTTGAAATATCGGCAATGTTCCGTATGAAAAACTAATTTTTTTCCCAGGCAAGCGTTAGCAAATTTTTTTTGTTTTAGATTTTAGGTAGACAGGCAATACTCCATACCGAGTGGAGTTTGATTTGGACAACTCCTTGTTCCGATGAAAAAGACCGGTTTTTAAAATTTGTTATTTGAGGAACTCGCAAACTTCCGTTTAAAAAACTAAGTTTTTTCAGAAGCAAGCTGTAACAAAATTTCTTTTTTTGTATCAGCGTCTACCTACCCTGAATATACTTCATACCAAGTTTGGTTTGATTTGGAGAACTCCAGAACCTAATCAAAAAGACCTGTTTTTACAATCACTTATTTGAAATAATCTCAAATTTTTGTATGAAAAACTAATTTTTTCCTAGGCAAGCGATAGCAAACTTCTTTTGTTTTAGACTTTAGGTACACAGGCAATACTCCATACCGAGTGGTGTTTGATTTGGACAACTCCTTGATCCGATGAAAAAGACCTATTTTTAAAATTCGTTATTCGCCAAATTCGCAAGTTTCCGTATGAGAAACCAGCTTTTTTACCTAGGCAAGCTATAGCAAAATTTTTTTCGATTCAGACCCTAGGCACATAGGGCAGACTCCATAGCGAGTTTCGTTTGATTTGTACAACTCCTTGACCCGATGAAAAAGATTTTTTTAAAATTCGTTATTCGCGAAATTCGCAAATTTCATATGACAACCAACTTTTTTTCCTAGGCGAGCTATAGCAAACATTCTTTTTGTTTTACACTCTAGGTACACATTGGATACTCTATACCGAATTTAATCCAATTTGAAGGAGAATTTGACCCTTAAAAAAGACCTTTTTCTAGAACTCATAATTGCAATTTATTTGAAATAATCGCAAATTTCCGTATGAAAACTTTTTTCCTAGGCAAGCCATTGCAAAATTTTTTTTGTTTCACACTCTAGGTTGATAGGGCATACTCCATACGGAGTTTGGTTTGATTTAGACAACTCCTTAACCCGAGGAAAAAACCTTTTTATAAAATTCAACAATCGCAATTTATTCGAAGTAAGCTATAAGTAACTTTTTTCCTAGGCAAGCTATAGCGAAATTTTTTTATTTTAGACTCTGGGTACATATGGGGATACTACATACCGAGTTTGCTTTGATTTGGTCGACTCCTTGACCCGATGAAAAGAAACTTTTTTTAAAAATTTGTTATTCGCCAAATTCGCAATTTCCCGTTTGAAATCCTAACTGATATAAATCCTAGGTAAGCTATAGCAAAAAATTCTTTTTATTTTACACTCTAGGTACACATGGGGAACTCTATACCGAATTTGATCCAATTTGAAGAAGAATCTGACCCTTAAGAAAAAGACCTATTTTTAGAATTTATAATCGCAATTTATTTGAAATAATTGCAAATTTCCGTATGAAAACCCAACTTTTTTTACTACACAATCCATAGCAAAAATTCTTTTGGTTTTACAATCTAGGTTGATAGGACATACTCCATAGGGAGTTTGGTTTGATTTGGACAACTCCTTGACAAGATGAAAGAGACCTTTTTTAAAATTCGAAAATCGCAATTTATTCGAAATAATCGCCAATTTCCGTATGGAACACCAACTTTTTTCCTAGGCAAGCTATAGCAAAATCTCTTTTTGTTTTACACTCTAGGTACACATTGGATACTCTATACCGAATTTAATCCAATTTGAAGGAGAATTTGACCCTTAAAAAAGACCTATTTTTAGAATTTATTATCGCAATTGATTTGAAATAATCGCAAATTTCCGTATGAAAACCCAACTTTTTTACTACGCAAGCCATAGCAAAAATTCTTTTGGTTTTACACTCTAGGTTGATAGGACATACTCCATACGGAGTTTGGTTTGATTTGGACAACTCCTTGACAAGATGAAAGAGACCTATTTTAAAAATTCGAAAATCGCAATTTATTCGAAATAATCGCCAATTTCCGTATGGAATACCAACTTTTTTCCTAGGCAAGCTATAGCAAAGACTCTTTTTGTTTTACACTCTAGGTACACATGGGATACTCTATACCGAATCTGATCTAATTTGAAGAAGAATTTGACTCCTAAGAAAAAGACCTATTTTTAGAATTCATAATCGCATTTTCTTTGAAATAATCCAAAATTTCCGTATGAAAACCTAATTTTTTCCTAGGCAAGCCATAGCAAAGATTCTTTTTGTTTTACACTCTGGGTTGATTGGGGATACTCCAAACGGAGTTTGGTTTGATTTGGACAACTCCTTGACCCAATGAAAAAGACCTTTTTTTTAAAATTCAATAATCGCAATTCATTCGAAAAAATCGCCAATTTCCGTGTGGAATACCAACTTTTTTCTTAGACAAGCTATAGCAATTTTTTTTTAAATTTAGACTCTGGGTACATATGGGGGTACTAAATGCCGAGTTTGCTTTGATTTGGGCAACTCCTTCACCCGATGAAACACAGGACTTTTTTTCAAAAAAACGTTATCTGCGAAAATCCTAATTTTCCGTATGAAATCTCAACTTCTTTCCAAGGCAAGTTATAGCAAAAATTGTTCTAGACTCTAGCTACACAGGGAATACTCCATACCGAGTTTGGTTTGATTTGGACAACTCCTTGACCCGATCAGAAGGACCTATTTTTAAATTTCTTTATTTGCGAAATTCGCAAATTTCCGTATGAAAACCCAACTTTTTCCAAGGCAAGCTATATTAAAAACTCTTTTGGTTTTACACTCTAGGTACACATGAGATAATCTATATCGATTTTGATCCAATTTGAAGAAAAATTTGACCCTTAAGAAAAAGACTTATCTTTAAAATTCATAATCGCAATTTATTTGAAATAATCGCAAACTTTTGTATGAAAACCCAACTTTTTCCTAGGCAAGCTATAGCGAGAATTCTTTTTGTTTTAGACTCTAGGTTGATAGGGGATTCTCCATGCGGAGTTTGGTTTGATTTGGACAACTCCTTGACCCGATGAAAAATACCTCTTTTAAATTCGTTATTCGCGAAATTCCTAATTTTCCGTTTGAATCCCCACTGTTTTCCCAGGCAAGCGATAGCAAAAACTGTTTTTGTTATAGAATCTAAGTATACAGGGAATACTCCAACCCAAGTTCTGTTTGATTTGGACAATTCCTTGACCTGATTAAAAAGACCTATTTCTAATATTAAATCATCCCAACTTATTCGAAATAACCGCAAATTTCCTTATGATATACCAAATTTTATCCTCCGCAAGCTGTGGCAAAATTTTTTTTGTTATAGACTTAAAGTACACCGGGGATACTCCAACCCGAGTTCTGTTTGATCTGGACAATTCTTGACCCGATGAAAAAATACCTATTTTTAATATTCAAAAATTGCAATTTGTTCGAAATAAGCGCAAATTTCCGTATGAAATACCAACATTATTCCTACGCAAGATATAGCAAAATCTCTTTTTGTTTTAGACTCTAGGTACATGTCGCATACTCCAATCCGAGTTTGGTCCGATCTGAACAACTTTTTGACCCGATCAAAAAGACCTTTTTTAAAATTCGTTATTCGCCAAGTTTCCGTATGAAAAACCATCTTTTTTTCCTAGGCAATCTATAGCAAAATTTTTTTCGATTCAGACCCTAGGTACATAGGGCAGACTCCATAGCGAGTTTCGTTTGATTTGTACAACTCCTTGACCCGATGAAAAAGATTTTTTTTTAAATTCGTTATTCGCGAAATTCGCAAATTTCATATGATAACCAACTTTTTTTCCTAGGCGAGCTATAGCAAACATTCTTTTTGTTTTACACTCTAGGTACACATTGGATACTCTATACCGAATTTAATCCAATTTGAAGGAGAATTTGACCCTTAAAAAAGACCTTTTTTTAGAACTCATAATTGCAATTTATTTGAAATAATCGTATGAAATTTCCGTATTCAAATTTCCGTATGAAATCCCAACTTTTTTCCTAGGCAAGCCATTGCAAAAATTATTTTTGTTTCACACTCTAGGTTGATAGGGCAAACTTCATACGGAGTTTGGTTTGATTTGGACAACTCCTTAACCCGAGGAAAAAAACCTTTTTATAAAATTCAACAATCGCAATTTTTTTCGAAGTAAGCTATAAGTAACTTTTTTCCTAGGCAAGCTATAGCGAAATTTTTTTATTTTAGACTCTGGGTACATATGGGGATACTACATACCGAGTTTGCTTTGATTTGGTCGACTCCTTGACCCGATGAAAAGAAACTTTTTTTAAAAATTTGTTATTCGCCAAATTCGCAATTTTCCGTTTGAAATCCTAACTGATATAAATCCTAGGTAAGCTATAGCAAAAAATTCTTTTTATTTTACACTCTAGGTACACATGGGGAACTCTATACCGAATTTGATCCAATTTGAAGAAGAATCTGACCCTTAAGAAAAAGACCTATTTTTAGAATTTATAATCGCAATTTATTTGAAATAATTGCAAATTTCCGTATGAAAACCCAACTTTTTTTTACTACACAAGCCATAGCAAAAATTCTTTTGGTTTTACAATCTAGGTTGATAGGACATACTCCATAGGGAGTTTGGTTTGTTTTGGACAACTCCTTGACAAGATGAAAGAGACCTTTTTTAAAATTCGAAAAATCGCCAATTTCCGTATGGAATACTAACTTTTTTCCTAGGCAAGCTATAGCAAAAACTCTTTTTGTTTTACACTCTAGGTACACATGGAATACTCTATACCGAATTGGATCTAATTTGAAGAAGAATTTGACCCCTAAGAAAAAGACCTATTTTTAGAATTCATAATCGCATTTTATTCGAAATAATCCAAAATTTCCGTATGAAAACCCAATTTTTTCCTAGGCAAGCCATTTCAAAACTTCTTTTTGTTTTACACTCTGGGTTGATTGGGGATACTCCAAACGGAGTTTGGTTTGATTTGGACAACTCCTTGACCCAATGAAAAAGACCTTTTTTTTAAAATTCAATAATCGCAATTTATTTGAAATAATCGCCAATTTCCGTGTGGAATACCAACTTTTTTCTAAGACAAGCTATAGCAAATTTTTTTTTAATTTAGGCTCTGGGTACATATGGGGATACTACATGCCGAGTTTGCTTTGATTTGGGCAACTCCTTGACCCGATGAAACAGACCTTTTTTTTCAAAAAACGTTATCTGCGAAAATCCTAATTTTCCCTATGAAATCTCCACTTTTTTCCAAAGCAAACTATAGCAAAAACTCATGCTGTTCTAGACTCTAGCTACACAGGGAATACTCCATACCGAGTTTGGTTTGATTTGGACAACTCCTTGACCCGATCAGAAGGACCTATTTTTAAATTTCTTTATTTGCGAAATTCGCAAATTTCCGTATGAAAAACCAACTTTTTTCGTAGGCAAGCTATATTAAAAACTCTTTTGGTTTTACACTCTAGGTACACATGGGATAATCTATATCGATTTTGGTCCAATTTGAAGAAGAATTTGACCCTTAAGAATAAGACTTATCTTTAAAATTCATAATCGCAATTTATTTGAAATAATCGCAAACTTTTGTATGAAAACCCAACTTTGTCCTAGGCAAGCTATAGCGAGAATTCTTTTTATTTTAGACTCTAGGTTGATAGGGGATTCTCCATGCGGAGTTTGGTTTGATTTGGACAACTCCTTGACCCGATGAAAAATACCTCTTTTAAATTCGTTATTCGCGAAATTCCTAATTTTCCGTATGAATCCCAACTGTTTTCCCAGGCAAGCCATAGCAAAAACTCTTTTTGTTATAGAATCTAAGTATACAGGGAATACTCCAACCCAAGTTCTGTTTGATTTGGACAATTCCTTGACCTGATTAAAAAGACCTATTTCTAATATTAAATCATCCCAACTTATTCGAAATAACCGCAAATTTCCTTATGATATACCAAATTTTATCCTCCGCAAGCTGTGGCAAAATTTTTTTTGTTATAGACTTAAAGTACACCGGGGATACTCCAACCCGAGTTCTGTTTGATCTGGACAATTCTTGACCCGATGAAAAAATACCTATTTTTAATATTCAAAAATTGCAATTTGTTCGAAATAAGCGCAAATTTCCGTATGAAATACCAACATTATTCCTACGCAAGATATAGCAAAATCTCTTTTTGTTTTAGACTCTAGGTACATGTCGCATACTCCAATCCGAGTTTGGTCCGATCTGAACAACTTTTTGACCCGATCAAAAAGACCTTTTTTAAAATTCGTTATTCGCCAAGTTTCCGTATGAAAAACCATCTTTTTTTCCTAGGCAATCTATAGCAAAATTTTTTTCGATTCAGACCCTAGGTACATAGGGCAGACTCCATAGCGAGTTTCGTTTGATTTGTACAACTCCTTGACCCGATGAAAAAGATTTTTTTTTAAATTCGTTATTCGCGAAATTCGCAAATTTCATATGATAACCAACTTTTTTTCCTAGGCGAGCTATAGCAAACATTCTTTTTGTTTTACACTCTAGGTACACATTGGATACTCTATACCGAATTTAATCCAATTTGATGGAGAATTTGACCCTTAAAAAAGACCTTTTTTTAGAACTCATAATTGCAATTTATTTGAAATAATCGTATGAAATTTCCGTAATCAAATTTCCGTATGAAATCCCAACTTTTTTCCTAGGCAAGCCATTGCAAAAATTATTTTTGTTTCACACTCTAGGTTGATAGGGCATACTACTCCATACGGAGTTAGGTTTGATTTGGACAACTCCTTAAACCGAGGAAAAAAACCTTTTTATAAAATTCAACAATCGCAATTTTTTTCGAAGTAAGCTATAAGTAACTTTTTTCCTAGGCAAGCTATAGCGAAATTTTTTTATTTTAGACTCTGGGTACATATGGGGATACTACATACCGAGTCTGCTTTGTTTTGGTCGACTCCTTGACCCAATGAAAAGAAACTTTTTTTAAGAATTTGTTATTCGCCAAATTCGCAATTTTCCGTTTGAAATCCTAACTGATATAAATCCTAGGTAAGCTATAGCAAAAAATTCTTTTTATTTTACACTCTAGGTACACATGGGGAACTCTATACCGAATTTGATCCAATTTGAAGAAGAATCTGACCCTTAAGAAAAAGACCTATTTTTAGAATTTATAATCGCAATTTATTTGAAATAATCGCAAATTTCCGTATGAAAACCCAACTTTTTTACTACGCAAGCCATAGCAAAAATTTTTTTGGTTTTACACTCTAGGTTGATAGGACATACTCCATAGGGAGTTTGGTTTGATTTGGACAACTCCTTGACAAGATGAAAGAGACCTTTTTTAAAATTCGAAAATCGCAATTTATTCGAAATAATCGCCTATTTCCGTATGGAATACCAACTTTTTTCCTAGGCAAGCTATAGCAAAAACTCTTTTTGTTTTACACTCTAGGTACACATGGAATACTCTATACCGAATTTGATCTAATTTGAAGAAGAATTTGACCCCTAAGAAAAAGACCTATTTTTAGAATTCATAATCGCATTTTATTCGAAATAATCCAAAATTTCCGTATGAAAACCCAATTTTTTCCTAGGCAAGCCATTCAAAACTTCTTTTTGTTTTACACTCTGGGTTGATTGGGGATACTCCAAACGGAGTTTGGTTTGATTTGGACAACTCCTTGACCCAATGAAAAAGACCTTTTTTTTAAAATTCAATAATCGCAATTTATTTGAAATAATCGCCAATTTCCGTGTGGAATACCAACTTTTTTCTAAGACAAGCTATAGCAAATTTTTTTTAATTTAGGCTCTGGGTACATATGGGGATACTACATGCCGAGTTTGCTTTGATTTGGGCAACTCCTTGACCCGATGAAACAGACCTTTTTTTCAAAAAACGTTATCTGCGAAAATCCTAATTTTCCCTATGAAATCTCCACTTTTTTCCAAAGCAAACTATAGCAAAAACTCATGTTGTTCTAGACTCTAGCTACACAGGGAATACTCCATACCGAGTTTGGTTTGATTTGGACAACTCCTTGACCCGATCAGAAGGACCTATTTTTAAATTTCATTATTTGCGAAATTCGCAAATTTCCGTATGAAAAACCAACTTTTTTCGTAGGCAAGCCATTTCAAAACTTGTTTTTGTTTTACACTCTGGGTTGATTGGGGATACTCCAAACGGAGTTTGGTTTGATTTGGACAACTCCTTGACCCAATGAAAAAGACCTTTTTTTTAAAATTCAATAATCGCAATTTATTTGAAATAATCGCCAATTTCCGTGTGGAATACCAACTTTTTTCTAAGACAAGCTATAGCAAATTTTTTTTAATTTAGACTCTGGGTACATATGGGGACACTACATGCCGAGTTTGCTTTGATTTGGGCAACTCCTTGACCCGATGAAACAGACCTTTTTTTTCAAAAAACGTTATCTGCGAAAATCCTAATTTTCCCTATGAAATCTCAACTTTTTTCCAAGGCAAGCTATAGCAAAAACTCTTGTTGTTCTAGACTCTAGCTACACAGGGAATACTCCATACCGAGTTTCGTTTGATTTGGACAACTCCTTGACCCGATCAGAAGGACCTATTTTTAAATTTCTTTATTTGCGAAATTCGCAAATTTCCGTATGAAAACCCAACTTTTTCCAAGGCAAGCGATAGCAAAAACTTTTTTTGATATAGAATCTAAGTACACAGGGGATACTCCTTACCGAGTTTGGCTTGATTTGGACAACTCCTTGACCCGATCAGAAGGACCTATTTTTAAATTTCATTATTTGCGAAATTCGCAAATTTCCGTATGAAAAACCAACTTTTTTCGTAGGCAAGCCATTTCAAAACTTGTTTTTGTTTTACACTCTGGGTTGATTGGGGATACTCCAAACGGAGTTTGGTTTGATTTGGACAACTCCTTGACCCAATGAAAAAGACCTTTTTTTTAAAATCCAAATAATCGCAATTTATTTGAAATAATCGCCAATTTCCGTGTGGAATACCAACTTTTTTCTAAGACAAGCTATAGCAAATTTTTTTTAATTTAGACTCTGGGTACATATGGGGACACTACATGCCGAGTTTGCTTTGATTTGGGCAACTCCTTGACCCGATGAAACAGACCTTTTTTTTCAAAAAACGTTATCTGCGAAAATCCTAATTTTCCCTATGAAATCTCAACTTTTTTCCAAGGCAAGCTATAGCAAAAACTCTTGTTGTTCTAGACTCTAGCTACACAGGGAATACTCCATACCGAGTTTCGTTTGATTTGGACAACTCCTTGACCCGATCAGAAGGACCTATTTTTAAATTTCTTTATTTGCGAAATTCGCAAATTTCCGTATGAAAACCCAACTTTTTCCAAGGCAAGCGATAGCAAAAACTTTTTTTGATATAGAATCTAAGTACACAGGGGATACTCCTTACCGAGTTTGGCTTGATTTGGACAACTCCTTGACCCGATCAAGAAGACCTATAAGAAGAATTTGACCCTTAAGAAAAAGACCTATCTTTAAAATTCACAATCGCAATTTATTTGAAATAATCGCAAATTTTTGTATGAAAACCCAACTTTTTTACTACGCAAGCCATAGCAAAAATTCTTTTGGTTTTACACTCTAGCTTGATAGGACATACTCCATACGGAGTTTGGTTTGATTTGGACAACTCCTTGACAAGATGAAAGAGACCTTTTTTAAAATTCGAAAATCGCAATTTATTCGAAATAATCGCCAATTTCCGTATGGAATACCAACTTTTTTCCTAGTCGAGCTATAGCAAAAACTCTTTTTGTTTTACACTCTAGGTACACAAGGGATAATCTATACCGAATCTGATCTAATTTGAAGAAGAATTTAACCCCTAAGAAAAAGACCTTTTTTTAGAATTCATAATCGCATTTTATTCGAAATAATCCAAAATTTCCGTATTAAAACCCAATTTTTTCCTAGGCAAGCTAATTCAAAACTTCTTTTTGTTTTACACTCTGGGTTGATTGGGGATACTCCAAACGGAGTTTGGTTTGATTTGGACAACTCCTTGACCCAATGAAAAAGACCTTTTTTTTAAAATTCAATAATCGCAATTTATTCGAAATAATTGCCAATTTCCGTGTGGAATACCAACTTTTTTCTTAGAAGAGCTATAGCAATTTTTTTTAAATTTAGACTCTGGGTACATATGGGGATACTACATGCCGAGTTTGCTTTGCTTTGGGCAACTCCTTGACCCGATGAAAGAGATCTTTTTTTTTCAAAAAACGTTATCTGCGAAAATCCTAATTTTCCGTATGAAATCTCAACTTTTTTCCAAGGTAAGCTATATAAAAAATTCTTGTTGTTCTAGACTCTAGCTACACAGGAAATACTCCATACCGAGTTTGGTTTGATTTGAACAACTCCTTGACCCGATCAGAAGGACCTATTTTTAAATTTCTTTATTTGCGAAATTCGCAAATTTCCGTATGAAAACCAATTTTTTTTCCAAGGCAAGCGATAGCAAAAACTTTTTTTGATATAGAATCTAAGTACACGGGGGATACTCCTTACCGACTTTGGCTTGATTTGGACAACTCCTTGACCCGATCAAGAAGACCTATAAGAAGAATTTGACCCTTAAGAAAAAGACCTATCCATAAAATTCACAATCGCAATTAATTTGAAATAATCGCAAATTTTTGTATGAGAACCCAACTTTTTCTTAGGCAAGTTATCGCGAGAAATCTTTCTGTTTTAGACTCTAGGTTGATAGGGGATTCTCCATACGGAGTTTGGTTTGATTTGGACACCTCCTTGACCCGATGAAAAATACCTCTTTTTTAAATTCGTTATTCGCGAAATTCCTAATTTTCCGTATGAAATCCCAACTGTTTTCCTAGGCAAGCTATAGCAATTTTTTTTCGTTTTAGACTGTAGCTACACAAGGAATACTCCATACCAAGTTTTGTTTGACTTGGACAACTCCTTGGCCTGGTCAAAAAGACCTATTTTTAAATTTATTTTCGAAATTCGCAAATTTCCGTTTGAAAACCCAACTTTTTTCCTAGGCAAGCGATAGCAAAAACTCTTTTTGTTATAGAATCTAGGTATACAGGGAATACTCCAACTCAAGTACTGTTTGATTTGGACAATTCCTTGACCTGATTAAAAAGACTTATTTCTAATATTAAATCATCCCAATTTATTCGATATAACCTCAAATTTCCGTATGATATACCAACTTTTATCCTCCGCAAGCTGTGGCAATTTTTTTTTGTTATAGACTTAAAGTACACCGGGGATACTCCAACCCGAGTTCTGTTTGATCTGGACAATTTCTTGACCCGATAAAAAAATACCTATTTTTAAAATTCAAAAATTGCAATTTATTCGGAATAAGTTCAAATTTCCGTATGAAATACCAACATTATTCCTACGCAAGATATAGCAAAAATTCTTTCTGTTTTAGACTCTAGGTACATGTCGCATACTCCAATCCGAGTTTGGTCCGATCTGAACAACTTTTTGACCCGATCAAAAAGACCTTTTTTTAAAATTCGCTATTCGCGGAAATCGCAAATTTCCGTATGAAAACCCAACTTATTTTCTAGGCAATCTACAGCAAACTTCTTTTTGTTTTAGACTCTGAGTACATAGGGGATACTACATACCAAGTTTGGTTTGATTTGGGCAACTCCTTGACCCGATGAAAAAGACCTATTTTTAAAATTCACTAACGGTGAAATTCGCAAATTTCCTTATGAAAACACAATTTTTTCCTAGGCAAGCTATGGCAAATTTGTTTTTGTTTTGGTCTCTAGGTACATTGGGGATACTCCATACCGAGTTTGGTTTGATTTGGACAGCTCCTTGAACCGATGTCTATAATCGCAATTCATCCGAAATAATCGCAAATTTCCGTAGGAAATACCAAATTTTTTCCTACGCAAGCTATAGCAAAAATTCTTTTTGTTTTAGAATTTAGGTACATGGGGAATACTCCATACCGAGTTTTGTTCGATTTGAACAACTTTTTGACCCGATCAAAAAGACCTGTTTTTAAAACTCGTTTATCGCGAAATTTGCAAGTTTCCGCATGAAAACCCAATTTTTTTGCCTAGGCAAGCATTAGCAAAATGTTTTTGTTTAAGACTATGGGTACATAGGTAACACTCCATACCAAGTTTGGTTAGATTCGAACTATTTTTTGACCCGATCAAAAAGACCTATTTTTAAAACTCGTTTATTGCGAAATTTGCAAATTTCTGTATGAAAACCCAACTTTTTTCCTAGGCAAGCTATAACAAACATTTTTTTCGTTTTACTTTCTAGGTACACATGGGAAAATCTATGCCGAATTCGATCTAACTTGAAGAAGAACTTGACCATTAAGAAAAAGACCTACTTTTAGAATTCATAATCGCGATATATTCGAAATAATCGCCAACTTCCGTATGAAAACCCAACATTTTTCCTTGGCAAGCTATTGCAAAAATTCTTCTTGTTTCACACTCTAGGTTGATAGGGGTACTCCATACCGAGTTTGGTGGTTTGGATTGGAAAACTCTTTGACCCGATGAAAAAGACCTATCTTTAATATCTTTAAAATTCAGTAATCGCAATATTTTCGAAATAGTTTCCGTATCAAATACCAAATTTTCTCCTACGCAAGCTATAGCAAAAGTTAGTTTTGTTTTAGACTTTTGGTGCATTTGCCCTACTCCATGCCGAGTTTTGTTCAATTTGAACAACTTTTTAACCCGATCAAAAAGACATATATTTAAAATTCGTTAACCGCGAAATTCGCAAATTTCTGTATGAAAAACCAACTTTTTCCGAGGCAAGCTATAGCATTTTTTTTGTTTTAGACTCTAGGTTGATAGGGGACACTCCATGCCGTGTTTGGTTTGAATTGAAAAGCTCCTTGAACCGATGAAAGCGACCTATTTTTAAAATTCAATAATCGCAATTTGTTCGAAATAATCGCAAATTTCCGTATGAAAAACCAAGTTTCCTACTAGGCAAGCCGTTGCAAACATTTTTTTAGTTTTACTTTCTAGGTACACATGGGATAATCTATGCCGAATTCGATCTAATTTGAAGAAGAACTTGACCCTTAAGAAAAATACCTATTTTTACTATTCATAATCGCGATATATTCGAAATTATCGCCAACTTCCGTATGAAAACCCAACTTTTTTCCTTGGCAAGCTATTGCAAAAATTCTTCTTGTTTCCAACTCTAGGTTGATAGGGGTACCCCATACCGAGTTTGGTTTGGATTGGACACCTCCTTGACCCGATGAAAAAGACCTTTTTTTAAAATTCGTTTTTCGCGAAAATCGCAAGTGTCCTTATGAAAACCCAATTTTTTCCCGAGGCAAGCTATTGCAAAAGTTCTTTTTGTATTAGAATCTAGGTACACAGGGGATACTCCATACAGAGTTCTATTTGATTTGGAAAACTCCTCGACTCGATAAAAAAAGCCTATTCCTAAAATTAAATAATCGCAATTTATTAGAAATAATTGCAGTTTTTCGTAGTTTGGTCCGGTTTGAACAATTTTTTAACCCGATAAAAAAACCTGTTTTTCAAATTCGTTATTTGCGAAAATTGCAAACTTCCGTATGAAAACCCAACTTCTTCCTAGGCAAGCTATAGCAAACATTCTTTTCGTTTTACTTTCTAGGTACACATGGGATAATCTATGCCGAATTTGATCTAATTTGAAGAAGAACTTGACCCTTAAGAAAAAGACCTATTTTTAGAATTCATAATCGCGATATATTCGAAATAATCGCGAACTTCCGTATGAAAACCCAACTTTTTTCCTTGGAAAGCTACAGGAAAAATTCTTCTTGTTTCACACTCTAGCTTGATGGGGGTACTCCATACCGAGGTTGGTTTGGATTGGACAACTCCTTGACCCGATGAAAAAGACCTTTTTTAAAAAATTCGTTATTCGCAAAGTTTGCAAATTTCCTTATGAAAACCCAATTTTTTCCCTGGGCAAGCTATAGCAAAAGTTCTTTTCGTATTAGAATCTAGGTACACAGGGGATACTCCATACAGAGTTCTATTTGATTTGGAAAACTCCTCGACTCGATAAAAAAAGCCTATTCCTAAATTTAAATAATCGCAATTTGTCAGAAATAATTGCAGTTTTTGTAGTTTGGCCCGGTTTGAACAATTTTTTAACCCGATAAAAAAGACCCGTTTTTCAATTTCGTTATTTGCGAAAATTGCAAACTTCCGTATGAAAACCCAACTTTTTTCCTAGGCAAGCTATAGCAAACATTCTTTTCGTTTTACTTTCTAGGTACACATGGGATAATCTATGCCGAAGTTGATCTAATTTGAAGAAGAACTTGACCCTTAAGAAAAAGACCTATTTTTAGAATTCATAATCGCGATATATTCGAAATAGTCGCGAACTTCCGTATGAAAACCCAACTTTTTTCCTTGGCAAGCTACAGGAAAAATTCTTCTTGTTTCACACTCTAGGTTGATGGGGGTACTCCATACCGAGGTTGGTTTGGATTGGACAACTCCTTGACCCGATGAAAAAGACCTTTTTTAAAAAATTCGTTATTCGCAAAGTTTGCAAATTTCCTTATGAAAACCCAATTTTTTCCCTGGGCAAGCTATAGCAAAAGTTCTTTTCGTATTAGAATCTAGGTACACAGGGGATACTCCATACAGAGTTCTATTTGATTTGGAAAACTCCTCGACTCGATAAAAAAAGCCTATTCCTAAATTTAAATAATCGCAATTTGTTAGAAATAATTGCAGTTTTTTGTAGTTTGGTCCGGTTTGAACAATTTTTTAACCCGATAAAAAAGACCCGTTTTTCAAATTCGTTATTTGTGAAAATTGCAAACTTCCGTATAATCTTTTCGTTTCACTTTCTAGGTACACATGGGATAATCTATGCCGAGTTGTATCTAATTTGAAGAAGAACTTGACCCTTCCGTATGAAAACCCAACTTTTTTCCTTGGCAAGCTACAGGAAAAATTCTTCTTGTTTCACACTCTAAGTTGATAGGGGTACTCCATACCGAGTTTGGTTTGAATTGGACAATTCCTTGAACCGATGAAAAAGACTTTTTTTAAAAAACGTTATTCGCGAAATTCGCAAGTTTCCTTATGAAAATACACTTTTTTCCCTGGGCAAGCTGTAGCAAAATTTTTTTTTTGTTTTAGAACCTAGGTACACAGGGCATACTCCATACCAAGTTCTGTTTGATTTGGACAATTCCTTGACTCGATGAAAAAGACCTATTTCTAAATTTATTTAGTCGCAATTTATTCGAAATAATCTAATTTTCCGTATGAAAACCCCCATTTTTTTCCTAGGCAAGCTGTAGCAAAATTTTTCTTGCTATAGACTGTAGGTTAACAGTAGACACTCTATGCCGAGTTTGGTTTGAATTGGACATCTCCTTGACCTGATGAAAAAGACCTTTTTTTAAATTTCGTTATTCGCGAAGTTTGCAAGTTTCGCATGAAATACCAACTTTTTCTCTAGGTGAGCTATAGCAAAAGTTCTTTTCTTTTTAGAATCTATGTACACAGGGGATACTCCATACCGAGTTCTCTTTGATTTGGACAACTCTTTGACCCAATGAAAAAGATCTATTCCTAAAATTAAATAGTTGCAATTAATTCGAAATAATGGCTATTTTCCGTTGAAATACTAACTTTTATCCTACGCAAGCTATAGCAAAAACTTTTTTTGTTATAGACCGTAAGTTCACAGGGAATACTCCATACCGAGTTTGGTTTGATTTGGACAACTCCTTGTTCCAATGAAAAAGACCTATTTTTGAAATTTATTATTGGCGGAATTCGCAAATTTTCGTACGAAAACCCAATTTTTTCCCTGGGCAAGCTATAGCAAAAGTTCTTTTTGTATTAGAATCTAGGTACACAGGGGATAATCCATACGGATATCTGTTTGATGTGGAAAACTCCTCGACCCCATAAAAAAGCCTATTTCTAAAATTAAGTAATCGCAATTTTTTCGAAATAATTGCAGTTTTTCGTATGAAATACCACCTTTTATCCTACGCAAGCTACAGCATTTTTTTGTTATGGACTATAAATACACAGGGGATGCTCCATACCGAATTTGGTCTGATTTGAACAATTTTTTAACCGGAAAAAAAGACCTGTTTTTCAAATTCGTTAATTGCGAAATTTCCAAATTTCCCTATGAAAACCCAACTTTTTTCCTAGGCAAGCTATAGCAAACATTCTTTTCGTTTCACTTTCTAGGTACACATGGGATAATTTATGCCGAGTTTTATCTAATTTGAAGAAGAACTTGACCCTTCCGTATGAAAACCCAACTTTTTTCCTTGGCAAGCTATAGGAAAAATTCTTCTTGTTTCACACTCTAGGTTGATAGGGGTACTCCATACCGAGTTTGGTTTGAATTGGACAACTCCCTGAACCGATTAAAAAGATATTTTTAATATTTCGTTATTCGCGAAGTTTGCAAGTTTCGCATGAAATACCAACTTTTTCTCTAGGCAAGCTATAGCAAAAGTTCTTTTCTTTTTAGAATCTATGTACACAGGGGATACTCCATACCGAGTTCTGTTTGATTTGGACAACTCTTTGACCCAATGAAAAAGATCTATTCCTAAAATTAAATAGTTGCAATTAATTCGAAATAATGGCTATTTTCCGTTGAAATACTAACTTTTATCCTACGCAAGCTATAGCAAAAACTTTTTTTGTTATAGACCGTAAGTTCACAGGGAATACTCCATACCGAGTTTGATTTGATTTGGACAACTCCTTGTTCCAATGAAAAAGACCTATTTTTGAAATTTATTATTGGCGGAATTCGCAAATTTTCGTACGAAAACCCAATTTTTTCCCTGGACAAGCTATAGCAAAAGTTCTTTTTGTATTAGAATCTAGATACACAGGGGATAAACCATACGGAGATCTGTTTGATGTGGAAAACTCCTCGACCCCATAAAAAAGCCTATTTCTAAAATTAAATAATCGCAAATTTTTCGAAATAATTGCAGTTTTTCGTATGAAATACCAACTTTTATCCTACGCAAGCTACAGCATTTTTTTTGTTATGGACTATAAATACACAGGGGATGCTCCATACCGAGTTTGGTCTGATTTGAACAATTTTTTAACCCGATTAAAAAGACCTGTTGTTCAAATTCGTTAATTGCGAAATTTCCAAATTTCCATATGAAAACCCAACTTTTTTCCTTGGCAAGCTATAGGAAAAATTCTTCTTGTTTCACACTCTAGGTTGATAGGGGTACTCCATACCGAGTTTGGTTTGAATTGGACAACTCCTTGAACCGATTAAAAAGACTTTTTTTAAAAATAGTTATTCGCAAAATTCTCAAGTTTCCTTATGAAAATCCACTTTTTTCCCTGCGCTAGCTATAGCAAAAGATTTTTGGTTTTAGAACCTAGCTACACAGGGCATACTCCATACCAAGTTCTGTTTGATTTGGACAATTCCTTGACTCAATGAAAAAGACCTATTTCTAAATTTAATTAGTCGCAATTTATTCGAAATAATCTAATTTTCCGTATGAAATACCAACTTTTATCCTACGCAAGCAATAGCAAAAATTCTTTTTGAGATAGACTCTAAGTACACAGGGGATACTCCATTCTGAGTTTGGTTTGGTTTGGACAACTTCTTGTTCCGATGAAAATTCGTTAATCGCGGAAATCGCAAATTGCCGTATAAGAACCCAGCTTTTTTCCTAGGCAAGCTATAGCAGTTTTCTTTCGTTTAAAGATCTAGGTACATGGGGCATACTTCATGCCGAGTTTGGTCCGACTTGAACAATCTTTGACCCAATCAAACAGACCTATTTTTATAATTCGTTGATCGCGAAATTTGCAAATTTCCGTATGAAAACCCAACCATTTTCCATGGCAAGCTATAGCATTTTTTTTGTTTTTGGACTCTAGGTACATTGGGGATATTCCATACCGAGTTTGGTTTGATTTGGACAGCTTCTTGAACTGAAGAAAAGGACCAATTTTTAAAATTCATTAATCCCAATTTGTTCGAAGTAATCGCAAATTTCCGTATGGAAACCCAACTTTTTTCCTAGGCAAGCTATAGCAATTTTTTTTTGTTTTCAGCTCTAGGTACATGGGGCATACTCCATGCCGAGTTTGGTCCGATTCGAACAATTTTTTGACACGATCAAAAAGACATATTTTAAAAATTTGTTGATTGCGAAATTTGCAATTTTCAGTATGAAAACCCACATTTTTTCCTAGGCCAGCTGTAGCAAGTTTTTTTTCTTGTTATAGACTTTAGGTTGACAGTAGACACTCTATGCCGAGTTTAGTTTGAATTGGAAATCTCCTTGACCCGACGAAAAAGACCTATTTTTAAAATTCGTTATTCGCGAAGTTTGCAAGTTTGGCTTGAAATCCCGGCTTCTTCTCTAGGCAAGCTATAGCAAAAGTTATTTTCTTTTTAGAATCTAGGTACACAGGGGACACTCCATACTGAGTTCTGTTTGATTTGGACAACTCTTTGACCCAATGAAAATTCGTTAATCGCGGAAATCGCAAATTGCCGTATAAGAACCCAGCTTTTTTCCTAGGCAAGCTATAGCAGTTTTCTTTCGTTTAAAGATCTAGGTACATGGGGCATACTTCATGCCGAGTTTGGTCCGACTTGAACAATCTTTGACCCAATCAAACAGACCTATTTTTATAATTCGTTGATCGCGAAATTTGCAAATTTCCGTATGAAAACCCAACCATTTTCCTTGGCAAGCTATAGTATTTTTTTTGTTTTTGGACTCTAGGTACATTGGGGATATTCCATACCGAGTTTGGTTTGATTTGGACAGCTTCTTGAACTGAAGAAAAGGACCTATTTTTAAAATTCAATAATCCCAATTTGTTCGAAGTATTCGCAAATTTCCGTATGGAAACCCAACTTTTTTCCTAGGCAAGCTATAGCAATTTTTTATGTTTTAAGCTCTAGGTACATGGGGCATACTCCATGCCGAGTTTGGTCCGATTCGAACAATTTTTTGACACGATCAAAAAGACATATTTTAAAAATTTGTTGATTGCGAAATTTGCAATTTTCAGTATGAAAACCCACATTTTTTCCTAGGCCAGCTGTAGCAAGTTTTTTTCTTGTTATAGACTTTAGGTTGACAGTAGACACTCTATGCCGAGTTTGGTTTGAATTGGAAATCTCCTTGACCCGATGAAAAAGACCTATTTTTAAATTTCGTTATTCGCGAAGTTTGCAAGTTTGGCTTGAAATCCTGGCTTCTTCTCTAGGCAAGCTATAGCAAAAGTTATTTTCTTTTTAGAATCTAGGTACACAGGGAATACTCCATACCGAGTTCTGTTTGAATTGGACAACTCTTTGACCCAATGAAAAAGTTCTATTCCTAAAATTGAATAATTGTAATTTATTCGAAATAATGGCAATTTTCCGTTGAAATACCAACTTTTATTCTACGCAAGCTATAGAAAAACCTTTATTGTTATAGACCGTAAGTTCACAGGGAATACTCCATACCGAGATTGGTTTGATTTGGACAACTCCTTGTTCCGATGAAAAAAACCTAATTTTGAAATTCGTTATTCGCGGAATTCGCAAATTTTCTTATGATAACCCAACTTTTTTTCTAGGCAAGCTATAGCAGTTTTCTTTCGTTTAAAGATCTAGGTACATGGGGCATACTTCATGCCGAGTTTGGTCCGACTTGAACAATCTTTGACCCAATCAAACAGACCTATTTTTATAATTCGTTGATCGCGAAATTTGCAAATTTCCGTATGAAAACCCAACCATTTTCCTTGGCAAGCTATAGCATTTTTTTTTTGTTTTTGGACTCCAGTTACATTGGGGATATTCCATACCGAGTTTGGTTTGATTTGGACAGCTTCTTGAACTGAAGAAAAGGACCTATTTTTAAAATTCAATAATCCCAATTTGTTCGAAGTAATCGCAAATTTCCGTATGGAAACCCAACTTTTTTCCTAGGCAAGCTATAGCAATTTTTTTTGTTTTAAGCTCTAGGTACATGGGGCATACTCCATGCCGAGTTTGGTCCGATTCGAACAATTTTTTGACACGATCAAAAAGACATTTTAAAAATTTGTTGATTGCGAAATTTGCAATTTTCATTATGAAAACCCACATTTTTTCCTAGGCCAGCTGTAGCAAGTTTTTTTTCTTGTTATAGACTTTAGGTTGACAGTAGACACTCTATGCCGAGTTTGGTTTGAATTGCAAATCTCCTTGACCCGATGAAAAAGACCTATTTTTAAATTTCGTTATTCGCGAAGTTTGCAAGTTTGGCTTGAAATCCTGGCTTCTTCTCTAGGCAAGCTATAGCAAAAGTTATTTTCTTTTTATAATCTAGGTACACAGGGGATACTCCATACCGAGTTCTGTTTGATTTGGACAACTCTTTGACCCAATGAAAAAGTTCTATTCCTAAAATTGAATAATTGTAATTTATTCGAAATAATGGCAATTTTCCGTTGAAATACCAACTTTTATTCTACGCAAGCTATAGCAAAACCTTTATTGTTATAGACCGTAAGTTCACAGGGAATACTCCATACCGAGATTGGTTTGATTTGGACAACTCCTTGTTCCGATGAAAAAAACCTAATTTTGAAATTCGTTATTCGCGGAATTCGCAAATTTTCTTATGATAACCCAACTTTTTTTCTAGGCAAGCTATAGCAGTTTTCTTTCGTTTAAAGATCTAGGTACATGGGGCATACTTCATGCCGAGTTTGGTCCGACTTGAACAATCTTTGACCCAATCAAACAGACCTATTTTTATAATTCGTTGATCGCGAAATTTGCAAATTTCCGTATGAAAACCCAACCATTTTCCTTGGCAAGCTATAGCATTTTTTTTTGTTTTTGGACTCTAGGTACATTGGGGATATTCCATACCGAGTTTGGTTTGATTTGGACAGCTTCTTGAACTGAAGAAAAGGCCCTTTTTTTAAAATTCAATAATCCCAATTTGTTCGAAGTAATCGCAAATTTCCGTATGGAAACCCAACTTTTTTCCTAGGCAAGCTATAGCAATTTTTTTTGTTTTAAGCTCTAGGTACATGGGGCATACTCCATGCCGAGTTTGGTCCGATTCGAACAATTTTTTGACACGATCAAAAAGACATTTTAAAAATTTGTCGATTGCGAAATTTGCAATTTTCAGTATGAAAACCCACATTTTTTCCTAGGCCAGCTGTAGCAAGTTTTTTTTTCTTGTTATAGACTGTAGGTTGACAGTAGACACTCTATGCCGAGTTTGGTTTAAATTGGAAATCTCCTTGACCCGATGAAAAAGACCTATTTTTAAATTTCGTTATTCGCGAAGTTTGCAAGTTTGGCTTGAAAACCCGGCTTCTTCTCTAGGCAAGCTATAGCAAAATTTATTTTCTTTTTAGAATCTAGGTACACAGGGGATACTCCATACCGAGTTCTGTTTGATTTGGACAACTCTTTGACCCAATGAAAAAGATCTATTCCTAAAATTAAATAATTGTAATTTATTCGAAATAATGGCAATTTTCCGTTGAGATACCAACTTTTATTCTACGCAAGCTATAGCAAAACCTTTATTGTTATAGACCGTAAGTTCACAGGGAATACTCCATACCGAGATTGGTTTGATTTGGTCAACTCCTTGTTCCGATGAAAAAAACCTAATTTTGAAATTCGTTATTCGCGGAATTCGCAAATTTCCTTATGATAACCCAACTTTTTTCCTGGGCAAGCTATAGCATTTTTTTTTCGTTTAAAGCTTTAGGTACATGGGGCGTACTCCATGCCAAGTTTGGTCCCAATAGAACAATTTTTTAACCCGATAAAAAAGACCTGTTTTTCAAATTGGTTATTTGCGAAATTTGCAAATTTCTGAATGAAAACCCAACTTTTTTCCTAGGCAAGCTAGAGCAAAAAATTCTTATCGTTTTACTTTCTAGGTACACATGGGGTAATCTATGCCGAATTCAATCCAATTTGAAGAACTTGACCCTTAAGAAAAAGTTTTTCTTTTATAATTCATAATCGCATTTTTTTTTGAAATAATCGCCAACTTCCGTATGAAAACCAACTTTTTTCCTTGGCAAGCTATTGCAAAAATTCTTCTTGTTTTACACTCTAGATTGATAGGGGTACTCCATACCGAGTTTGGTTTGAATTGGACATCTCTTTGACCCGATGAAAGACCTATTTTTAAATTTCGTTATTCGCGAAGTTTGCAAGTTTCGCTTGAAATCCCAACTTTTTCTCTAGGCATGATATAGCAAAAACTCTTTTCTTTTTAGAATCTAGGTACACAAGAACACTCCATACCCTGTTCTGTTTGATTTGGACAACTCTTTGACCCAATGAAAAAGATCTATTTCTAAAATTAAATAATTGCAATTTATTCGAAATAATGGCAATTTTCCGTTGAAATACAAACTTTTATCTTAAGCAAGCTATAGCAAAAACTTTTATTGTAATAGACCGTAAGTACACAGGGAATACTCCATACCGAGTTTGGTTTGATTTGGACAACTCCTTGTTCCGGTGAAAAAGATTTTGAAATTCGTTATTCGCGGAATTCGCAAATTTTCGTATGAAAACCCAACTTTTTTCCTAGGCACGCTATAGCATTTTTTTTCATTTTAAGTTCTAGGTACAAGGGGCATACTCCATGCCGAGTTTGGTACGATTCGAAAAATTTTTTGACACGATCAAAAAGACATATTTTTAAAATTTGTTGATTGCGAAATTTGCAGTAAAAAACTTTATTGTTATAGACCGTAAGTTCACAGGGAATAATCCATACCGAGATTGGTTTGATTTGGACAACTCCTTGTTCCGATGAAAAAGACCTAATTTTGAAATTCGTTATTCGCGGAATTCGCAAATTTTCTTATGATAACCCAACCTTTTCCTAGGCAAGCAATAGCATTTTTTTCGTTTAAAGCTTTAGGTACATGGGGCGTACTCCATGCCAAGTTTGGTCCCAATAGAACAATTTTTTAACCCGATAAAAAAGACCTGTTTTTCAAATTGGTTATTTGCGAAATTTGCAAATTTCCGTATGAAAACCCAACTTTTTTCCTAGGCAAGAAATTCGTTTCATTTTACTTTCTAGGTACACATGGGATATTCTATGCCGAATTCAATCCAGTTTCCTTTAGAATTCATAATCGCAATTTTCTTTGAAATAATCGCCAACGTCCGTATGAAAACCCAAGTTTTTTCCTTGGCAAGCTACTGCAATAGTTCTTCTTGTTTTACACTCTAGATTGATAGGGGTACTCCATACCGAGTTTGGTTTGAATTGGACATCTCCTTGACCCGATGAAAGACCTATTTTTTAAATTTCGTTATTCGCGAAGTTTGCAAGTTTCGCTTGAAATCCCAACCTTTTCTCTAGGCATGCTATAGCAAAAATTCTTTTCTTTTTAGAATCTAGGTACACAGGAACACTCCATACCCAGTTCAGTTTGATTTGGACAACTCTTTGACCCAATGAAAAAGATCTATTTCTAAAATTAAAAAAATTGCAATTTATTCGAAATAATGGCAATTTTCCGTTGAAAAACAAACTTTTATCTTACGCAAGCTATTGCAAAAACTTTTATTGTAATAGACCGTAAGTACACAGGGAATACTCCATACCGAGTTTGAATTGATTTGGACAACTCCTTGTTCCGATGAAAAAGAACTATTTTTAAAATTCGTTATTCGCGGACTTCGCATACTTTCGTATGAAAAACCAACTTTTTTCCTTGGCAAGCAATAGCAATTTTTTTCGTTTTAAGCTTTAGGTACATGGGGCGTACTCCATGCCAAGTTTGGTCCCAATTGAACAATTTTTTAACTGGTTAAAAAAGACCTGTTTTTCAAATTCGTTATTTGCGAAATTTGCAAATTTCCGTATGAAAACCCAACCTTTTTCCTAGGCAAGCTATAGCAAAAAATTCTTTTCGTTTTACTTTCTAGGTACACATATGATAATCTATGCCGAATTCAATCCAGTTTGAAGAAGAACATGACCCTTATGAAAAATACCTTCTTTTAGAATTCATAATCGCGTTTTATTTGTGATAATCGCCAACTTCCGTATGAAAACCCAACTTTTTTTCTTGGCAAGCTATTGCAAAAATTCTTCTTGTTTTACAGTCTAGATTGATAGGGGTACTCCATACCGAGTTTTGTTTGGATTGGACATCTCCTTGACCCGATGAAAGACCTATTTTTAAATTTCGTTATTCGCGAAGTTTGCAAGTTTCGCTTGAAATCCCAAACTTTTCTCTAGACATGCTATAGCAAAAATTCTTTTCTTTTTAGAATCTAGGTACACAAGAACACTCCATACCGAGTTCTGTTTGATTTGGACAACTCCTTGTCCCGATGAAAAAGACTTATTTCTGAAATTAAGTAATCGCAATTTATCAAAACAATCGCAATTTTCCGTATGAAATACCAACTTTTCTTCTACGCAAGCTATAGCAAAAATTGTTTTTGTTATAGACTCTAATTACACAGGGGGTACTCCATACCGAGTTTGGTTTGATTTGGACAACACCTTGTCCTGATGAAAAACACTTATTTTTAAAATTCGTTATTCGCGGAAATCGGAAATTTCCGTATGAAAAACCAACTTTTTTTCTAGGCAAACTATAGCAGAAATTCTTTTCGCTTTACATTCTAGGTACACATGGGATAATCTACGCCGAATTCAATCCAATTTGAAGAAGAACTTGACCCTTAAGAAAAAGACTTTCTTTTAGAATTCATAATCGCAATTTTTTTTGAAATAATCGCCAACTTCCGTATGAAAACCCAACTCTTTTCCTCGGCAAGCTATTGCAAAAATTCATCTTGTTTTACACTCTAGATAGATGGGGGTACTCCATACCGAGTTTGGTTTGAATTGGACATCTCCTTGACCCGATGAAAAAGACCTATTTTTAAATTTCGTTATTCGCGAAGTTTGCAAGTTTCGCTTGAAGTCCCAACTTTTTCTCTAGGCAAGCTATAGCAAAAGTTCTTTTCTTTTTAGAATCCTAGGTAAACAGGGGATACTCCATACCCAGTTCTGTTTGATTTGGACAACTCTTTGACCCAATGAAAAAGATCTCTTTCAAAAATTAAATAATTGCAATTCATTCGAAATAATGGCAATTTTCGGTTGAAATACAAACTTTTATCCTACGCAAGCTATAGCAAAAACTTTTATTGTAATAGACCGTAAGTTAACAGAGAAAACTTCATACCGAGTTTGGTTTGATTTGGACAGCTCCTTGTTCCGATGAAAAAGACCTATTTTTAAAATTCGTTATTCGCGGAATTCGCATATTTTCGTATGAAAACCAAACTTTTTTCCTTTCAAGCTATAGCAATATTTTTCGGTTTAAGCTTAAGATACATGGGTTGTACTCCATGACAAGTTTGGTACCAATTGAACAATTTTTTAACCCGAAAAAAAACCTGTTTTTTATTTTCGTTATTTGCGATATTTGCAAATTTCCGTATGAAAACCCAACTTTTTTCCTAGGAAAGCTATAGAAAAAAATTCTTTTCGTTTTACTTTCTAGGTACACATAAGATAATCTATGCCGAGTTCAATCCAGTTTGAAGAAGAACTTGACCCTTATGAAAAAGACCTTCTTTTAGAATTCATAATCGCGTTTTATTTGAAATAATCGCCAACTTCCGTATGAAAACCCAACTTTTTTTCTTGACAAGCTATAGCAAAAGTTCTTTTCTTTTTAGAATCTAAGTACACAGTGGATACTCCCTACCCAGTTCTGTTTGATTTAGACAACTCTTTGGCCCAATGAAAAAGATCTATTTCTAAAATTAAATAATTGCAATTTATTCGAAATAATGGCAATTTTCCGTTGAAATACGAACTTTTATCCTACGCAAGCTATAGCAAAAACATTTATTGTAATAGACCGTAAGTACACATGCAATGCTCGATACCGAGTGTGGTTTGATTTGGACAACTCCTTGTTCCGATGAAAAAGACCTGTTTTTAAAATTCGTTATTCGCAAAATTCGCAAGTTTCCGTATGAAAAGCCAAGTTTTTTCCTAGGCAAGCTACAGCAAAAAATTTTTTTGCTCAGACTCTAGCTACGCAGGGGATACTTCATACCGAATTTGGATTGATTTGGACAACTCCTTGACCCGATCAAAAAACCTATTTTTAAAATTCTTCATTCGCGAAATTGGCGAAGTTCCGTTTGAAAACCCAACTTTTTTCCTAGGCAAGCTATAGCAATTTTTTTTGTTTTGAATTATAAGTACATAGGGGATACTCCATACCGAGTTTGGTTTGATTTGGTCAAATCCTTGACCTGATGAAAAAGACCTATTTTTAAAACTGGTTAATCGCAATTTTTTCGAATTAATCGAAAATTAGCATATGAAAAACCAACTTTTTACCTACGCAAGCTATAGCAAAAAATTCTTTAGTTTTAGACTCTAGGTACATAGGAGATACTCCATATCAAGTTTGGTTTGATTTGGACAACTCCTTGATCCGATGAAAAAACCCATATTTAAACTTCACTAATTGTGAAATTCGCAAATTTCCGTACGAAAACCCAATTTTTTCCCAGGCAACCTATGGCATTTTTTTTTGTTTTGGTCTCTAGGTACATTGGGGATACTCCATACCGAGTTTGATTTGATTAGGACAGCTCCTTGAGCCGATAAAAAAGACCTATTTTTAAAATTCAATAATCGCAATTTAATCGAAATAGTCGCAAATTTCCGTAGGAAATACCCAGATTTTTCCTACGCAAGCTTTTGCAAAAATTCCTTTGTTTTAGACTCTAGGTACAAAGGGGATACTCCATATCAAGTTTGTTTTGATTTGGACAACTCCTTGATCCGATGAAAAAAACTTATTTTTAGCCTTCTTAAATTGCGGAATTCGCAAATTTCCATATGAAAAACAAACTTTTTTCAGGAGCAACCTATAACCATTTTTTTTGTTTTGGACTCTAGGTACATACGGAATACCCCATACCGAGTATGGTTTGATTTGGACAAATCCCTGACCCGATGAAAAAGACCTATTTTTAAAATTCAATAATCGCAATTTATTCGAATTAATAGAAAATTTCCGTATGAAAAACCAACTTTTTACCTACGCAAGCTATAGCAAAAATTCCTTTGTTTTAGACTCTAGGTACACAGGAGATACTCCATATCAAGTTTGGTTCGAATTGGACAACTCCTTGATCCGATTTAAAAAATCTAATATTAGAATTCTTTAATCGCGGAATTCTCAAATTTCCGTATGAAAAATTAACTTTTTTCATAAGCAAGCTGTGAAAAAATTTGTTTTCGTCTCAGAGTCTACCTACACTGATGATACTTCATACCAAGGTTGGTTTGATTTGGAGTACTCTATGACCTAATCAAAAAGACCTGTTTTTACAATCACTTATTTGAAATAATTGCAAATTTTTGTATGAAAAGCTAACTTTATTCCTGGGCAAGCGCTAGCAAAAAATTTTTTTGTTTTAGACTCTAGGTACACAGGCAATAACCCAGACCGAGTGCGGTTTGATTTGGACAACTCCTTGATCCGATCAAAAACACCTATTTTTTTCCCAGGCGAGCTAGATCAAATTTTTTTTTGTTTTGGACTCTAGGTACATAGGGATAGTCTATACCGATTTTGGTTTCATTTGGACAAATCTTGATCCGATGAAAAAGAGCTGTTTTTAAATTTCAATAATCGCAATTTATTCGAAATAATCGCAAATTTCCGTATGAAATGCAAACTTTTTTCCTACGCAAGCTATCGCAAAAATTCTTTTTTGTTTTAGACTCTAGGTACATGGGGCATACTACATACCGATTTTGGTCCGATTTGTTTGAACAACTTTTTGACCCGATCGAAAAACCTATTTCTAAATTTTGTTGTTCGCGGAAAATCACAAATTTCCGTATGAAACCCCAACTTCTTTCCTAGGCAAGCTATAGCAATTTTTTTTGTTTTAGACTCTAGGTTGATAGGGGAAACTCCATACCGAGTTTGCTTTGGTTTGGACAACTCCTTGACCCAATGAAAAAGACCTATTTTTAAAATTCAATAACTGCTATTCATTCGAAATAATCAAAAATTTCCGTTTGAAATGCCAACTTTTTTCCTACGCATGCTATAGCCAAAATTCCATCGTTTTAGACTATAGTTACAAAGGGGATACTCCATACCGAGTTTGGTTTGATTTGGACAGCTCCTCGAACCGATGAAAAAGACCTATTTTTAAAATTCAATAATCGCAATTTATTCGAAATAATCGCAAATTTCCGTAGGGAACACCAAACTTTTTCCTACGCAAGCTATAGGAAAAATTCCTTCGTTTTAGACTATAGTTACAAAGGGGATACTCTATATCAAGTTCGGTTTGATTTGGACAACTCTTTGATCCGATGAAAAAAAACCTATTTTTGAAATTCACTAATGGTGAAATTCGCAAATTTCCGTATGAAAAACTAACTTTTTTCAAAAGCAACCTAAAATCATTTTTTTCCTTGGACTCTATGTACATAAGGGATACCCCATACCGAGTTTTGTTTGATTTAGACAAATCCTTGACCGGATGAAAAAAACCTATTTTTGAAATTCACTAATGGTGAAATTCGCAAATTTCCGTATGAAAACCAAACTTTTTTCCTAGGCAACCTATGTCAAATTTTTTTTTGTTTTGGTCTCTAAGTATATTGGGGATACTCCATACCGAGTTTGCTTTGGTTCGGACAACTCATTGACCGAATGAAAAAGACCTATTTTTAAAATTCAATAACTGCTATTCATTCGAAATAATTGCAAATTTCCGTAAGAAATGCCAACTTTTTTGCTACGCATGCTATAGCAAAAATGCTTTTTGTTTTAGACTCTAGGTACATAGGAGATACTCCATATCAAGTTTGGTTTGATTTGGACAACTCCTTGATCCGATGAAAAAACCTTTTTTTAAAATTCACAAATGGTGAAATTCGCAAATTTCCGTATGAAAACCACATTTTTTTCCTAGGCAACCTATGGCAATTTTTTTTGGTCTCTAAGTACATTGGGGATACTCCATACCGAGTTTGGTTTGATTTGGACAGCTCCTTGAACCGATGAAAAGGACCTATTTTTAAAATTCAATAATCGCAATTTATTCGAAATAATCGCAAATTTCCGTAAGGGATACCAAACTTTTTCCTACGCAAGCTATAGCAAAAATTCCTTCGTTTTAGACTATAGTTACAAAGGGGATACTCTATATCAAGTTTGGTTTGATTTGGACAACTCCTTGATCCGATGAAAATAAACCTATTTTTAGAATTCTTTAATTGCGCAACTCGCAAATTTCCGTATGAAAAACTAACTTTTTTCAAAAGCAACCTAAAACCATTTTTTTTGCTTTGGACTCTAGTTACATAAGAGATACCCCATACCGAGTTTTGTTTGATTTGGACAAATCCTTGACCCGATGAAAAAAAACCTATTTTTAAAATTCCTTAATGGTGAAATTCGCAAATTTCCGTATGAAAACCAATTTTTTTTCCTAGGCAACCTATGGCAATTTTTTTTTGTTTTGGTCTCTAAGTAAATTGGGGATACTCCATACCGAGTTTGCTTTGGTTTGGACAACTCATTGACCCAATGAAAAAGACCTATTTTTAAAATTCAATAACTGCTATTCATTCGAAATAATCGCAAATTTCCGTATGAAAAGCCAAATTTTGCTACGCATGCTATAGCAAAAATTCTTTTTGTTTTAGACTCTAGGTACATAGGAGATACTCCATATCAAGTTTGGTTTGATTTGGACAAATCCCTGACCCGATGAAAAAGACCTATTTTTAAAATTCAATAATCGCAATTTATTCGAATTAATAGAAAATTTCCGTATGAAAAACCAACTTTTTACCTACGCAAGCTATAGCAAAAATTCCTTTGTTTTAGACTCTAGGTACACAGGAGATACTCCATATCAAGTTTGGTTCGAATTGGACAACTCCTTGATCCGATTTAAAAAATCTAATATTAGAATTCTTTAATCGCGGAATTCTCAAATTTCCGTATGAAAAATTAACTTTTTTCATAAGCAAGCTGTGAAAAAATTTGTTTTCGTCTCAGAGTCTACCTACACTGATGATACTTCATACCAAGGTTGGTTTGATTTGGAGTACTCTATGACCTAATCAAAAAGACCTGTTTTTACAATCACTTATTTGAAATAATTGCAAATTTTTGTATGAAAAGCTAACTTTATTCCTGGGCAAGCGCTAGCAAAAAATTTTTTTGTTTTAGACTCTAGGTACACAGGCAATAACCCAGACCGAGTGCGGTTTGATTTGGACAACTCCTTGATCCGATCAAAAACACCTATTTTTTCCCAGGCGAGCTAGATCAAATTTTTTTTTTGTTTTGGACTCTAGGTACATAGGGATAGTCTATACCCATTTTGGTTTCATTTGGACAAATCTTGATCCGATGAAAAAGAGCTGTTTTTAAATTTCAATAATCGCAATTTATTCGAAATAATCGCAAATTTCCGTATGAAATGCAAACTTTTTTCCTACGCAAGCTATCGCAAAAATTCTTTTTTGTTTTAGACTCTAGGTACATGGGGCATACTACATACCGATTTTGGTCCGATTTGTTTGAACAACTTTTTGACCCGATCGAAAAACCTATTTCTAAATTTTGTTGTTCGCGGAAAATCACAAATTTCCGTATGAAACCCCAACTTCTTTCCTAGGCAAGCTATAGCAATTTTTTTTGTTTTAGACTCTAGGTTGATAGGGGAAACTCCATACCGAGTTTGCTTTGGTTTGGACAACTCCTTGACCCAATGAAAAAGACCTATTTTTAAAATTCAATAACTGCTATTCATTCGAAATAATCAAAAATTTCCGTTTGAAATGCCAACTTTTTTCCTACGCATGCTATAGCCAAAATTCCATCGTTTTAGACTATAGTTACAAAGGGGATACTCCATACCGAGTTTGGTTTGATTTGGACAGCTCCTCGAACCGATGAAAAAGACCTATTTTTAAAATTCAATAATCGCAATTTATTCGAAATAATCGCAAATTTCCGTAGGGAACACCAAACTTTTTCCTACGCAAGCTATAGGAAAAATTCCTTCGTTTTAGACTATAGTTACAAAGGGGATACTCTATATCAAGTTCGGTTTGATTTGGACAACTCTTTGATCCGATGAAAAAAAACCTATTTTTGAAATTCACTAATGGTGAAATTCGCAAATTTCCGTATGAAAAACTAACTTTTTTCAAAAGCAACCTAAAATCATTTTTTTTCCTTGGACTCTATGTACATAAGGGATACCCCATACCGAGTTTTGTTTGATTTAGACAAATCCTTGACCGGATGAAAAAAACCTATTTTTGAAATTCACTAATGGTGAAATTCGCAAATTTCCGTATGAAAACCAAACTTTTTTCCTAGGCAACCTATGTCAAATTTTTTTTTTGTTTTGGTCTCTAAGTATATTGGGGATACTCCATACCGAGTTTGCTTTGGTTCGGACAACTCATTGACCGAATGAAAAAGACCTAATTTTAAAATTCAATAACTGCTATTCATTCGAAATAATTGCAAATTTCCGTAAGCAATGCCAACTTTTTTGCTACGCATGCTATAGCAAAAATGCTTTTTGTTTTAGACTCTAGGTACATAGGAGATACTCCATATCAAGTTTGGTTTGATTTGGACAACTCCTTGATCCGATGAAAAAACCTTTTTTTAAAATTCACAAATGGTGAAATTCGCAAATTTCCGTATGAAAACCACATTTTTTTCCTAGGCAACCAATGGCAAATTTTTTTGGTCTCTAAGTACATTGGGGATACTCCATACCGAGTTTGGTTTGATTTGGACAGCTCCTTGAACCGATGAAAAGGAACTATTTTTAAAATTCAATAATCGCAATTTATTCGAAATAATCGCAAATTTCCGTAAGGGATACCAAACTTTTTCCTACGCAAGCTATAGCAAAAATTCCTTCGTTTTAGACTATAGTTACAAAGGGGATACTCTATATCAAGTTTGGTTTGATTTGGACAACTCCTTGATCCGATGAAAATAAACCTATTTTTAGAATTCTTTAATTGCGCAACTCGCAAATTTCCGTATGAAAAACTAACTTTTTTCAAAAGCAACCTAAAACCATTTTTTTTGCTTTGGACTCTAGTTACATAAGAGATACCCCATACCGAGTTTTGTTTGATTTGGACAAATCCTTGACCCGATGAAAAAAAACCTATTTTTAAAATTCCTTAATGGTGAAATTCGCAAATTTCCGTATGAAAACCAATTTTTTTTCCTAGGCAACCTATGGCAATTTTTTTTTGTTTTGGTCTCTAAGTAAATTGGGGATACTCCATACCGAGTTTGCTTTGGTTTGGACAACTCATTGACCCAATGAAAAAGACCTATTTTTAAAATTCAATAACTGCTATTCATTCGAAATAATCGCAAATTTCCGTATGAAAAGCCAAATTTTGCTACGCATGCTATAGCAAAAATTCTTTTTGTTTTAGACTCTAGGTACATAGGAGATACTCCATATCAAGTTTGGTTTGATTTGGACAACTCCTTGATCCGATGAAAAACCCTATCTTTAAAATTCACAAATTGTGAAATTCGCAAATTTCCGTATGAAAACCACATTTTTTTCCTAGGCAACCTATGGCAAATTATATTTGTTTTGGTCTCTAAGTACATTGGGGATACTCCATACCGAGTTTGGTTTGATTTGGACAGCTCCTTGAACCGATGAAAAAGACCTTTTCTTAAAATTCAATAATAGCAATTTATTCGAAATAATCGCAAATTTCCGTAGGGAATACCAAACTTTTTCCTTCGCAAGCTATAGCAAAAATTCCTTTGTTTTAGACTATAGTTACAAAAGGGATACTCTATATCAAGTTTGGTTTGATTTGGACAACTCCTTGATCCCATGAAAAAAAAACCTATTTTTAGAATTCTTTAATTGCGGAACTCGCAAATTTCCGTATGAAAAACTAACTTTTTTCATAAGCAAGCTGCGAAAAAATTTGTTTTCGTCTCAGAGTCTACCTACACTGATGATACTTCATACCAAGGTTGGTTTGATTTGGAGTACTCTATGACCTAATCAAAAAGACCTGTTTTTACAATCACTTATTTGAAATAATTGCAAAATTTTGTATGAAGAGCTAACTTTATTCCTGGGCAAGCGCTAGCAAAAAATTTTTTTGTTTTAGACTCTAGGTACACAGGCAATAACCCAGACCGAGTGCGGTTTGATTTGGACAACTCCTTGATCCGATGAAAAACCCTATCTTTAAAATTCACTAATGGTGAAATTCGCAAATTTCCGTATGAAAACCACATTTTTTTCCTAGGCAACCTATGGCAAATTATATTTGTTTTGGTCTCTAAGTACATTGGGGATACTCCATACCGAGTTTGGTTTGATTTGGACAGCTCCTTGAACCGATGAAAAAGACCTTTTCTTAAAATTCAATAATAGCAATTTATTCGAAATAATCGCAAATTTCCGTAGGGAATACCAAACTTTTTCCTACGCATGCTATAGCCAAAATTCCATCGTTTTAGACTATAGTTACAAAGGGGATACTCCATACCGAGTTTGGTTTGATTTGGACAGCTCCTCGAACCGATGAAAAAGACCTATTTTTAAAATTCAATAATCGCAATTTATTCGAAATAATCGCAAATTTCCGTAGGGAACACCAAACTTTTTCCTACGCAAGCTATAGGAAAAATTCCTTCGTTTTAGACTATAGTTACAAAGGGGATACTCTATATCAAGTTCGGTTTGATTTGGACAACTCTTTGATCCGATGAAAAAAAACCTATTTTTGAAATTCACTAATGGTGAAATTCGCAAATTTCCGTATGAAAAACTAACTTTTTTCAAAAGCAACCTAAAATCATTTTTTTTCCTTGGACTCTATGTACATAAGGGATACCCCATACCGAGTTTTGTTTGATTTAGACAAATCCTTGACCGGATGAAAAAAACCTATTTTTGAAATTCACTAATGGTGAAATTCGCAAATTTCCGTATGAAAACCAAACTTTTTTCCTAGGCAACCTATGTCAAATTTTTTTTTGTTTTGGCCTCTAAGTACATTGGGGATACTCCATACCGAGTTTGCTTTGGTTTGGACAACTCATTGACCGAATGAAAAAGACCTATTTTTAAAATTCAATAACTGCTATTCATTCGAAATAATTGCAAATTTCCGTAAGAAATGCCAACTTTTTTGCTACGCATGCTATAGCAAAAATGCTTTTTGTTTTAGACTCTAGGTACATAGGAGATACTCCATATCAAGTTTGGTTTGATTTGGACAACTCCTTGATCCGATGAAAAAACCTTTTTTTAAAATTCACAAATGGTGAAATTCGCAAATTTCCGTATGAAAACCACATTTTTTTCCTAGGCAACCTATGGCAAATTTTTTTGGTCTCTAAGTACATTGGGGATACTCCATACCGAGTTTGGTTTGATTTGGACAGCTCCTTGAACCGATGAAAAGGACCTATTTTTAAAATTCAATAATCGCAATTTATTCGAAATAATCGCAAATTTCCGTAGGGGATACCAAACTTTTTCCTACGCAAGCTATAGCAAAAATTCCTTCGTTTTAGACTATAGTTACAAAGGGGATACTCTATATCAAGTTTGGTTTGATTTGGACAACTCCTTGATCCGATGAAAATAAACCTATTTTTAGAATTCTTTAATTGCGCAACTCGCAAATTTCCGTATGAAAAACTAACTTTTTTCAAAAGCAACCTAAAACCATTTTTTTTGCTTTGGACTCTAGTTACATAAGAGATACCCCATACCGAGTTTTGTTTGATTTGGACAAATCCTTGACCCGATGAAAAAAAACCTATTTTTAAAATTCACTAATGGTGAAATTCGCAAATTTCCGTATGAAATCCAATTTTTTTCCTAGGCAACCTATGGCAATTTTTTTTTGTTTTGGTCTCTAAGTAAATTGGGGATACTCCATACCGAGTTTGCTTTGGTTTGGACAACTCATTGACCCAATGAAAAAGACCTATTTTTAAAATTCAATAACTGCTATTCATTCGAAATAATCGCAAATTTCCGTATGAAAAGCCAAATTTTGCTACGCATGCTATAGCAAAAATTCTTTTTGTTTTAGACTCTAGGTACATAGGAGATACTCCATATCAAGTTTGGTTTGATTTGGACAACTCCTTGATCCGATGAAAAACACTATCTTTAAAATTCACTAATGGTGAAATTCGCAAATTTCCGTATGAAAACCACATTTTTTTCCTAGGCAACCTATGGCAAATTATATTTGTTTTGGTCTCTAAGTACATTGGGGATACTCCATACCGAGTTTGGTTTGATTTGGACAGCTCCTTGAACCGATGAAAAAGACCTTTTCTTAAAATTCAATAATAGCAATTTATTCGAAATATTCGCAAATTTCCGTAGGGAATACCAAACTTTTTCCTTCGCAAGCTATAGCAAAAATTCCTTTGTTTTAGACTATAGTTACAAAAGGGATACTCTATATCAAGTTTGGTTTGATTTGGACAACTCCTTGATCCCATGAAAAAAAAACCTATTTTTAGAATTCTTTAATTGCGGAACTCGCAAATTTCCGTATGAAAAACTAACTTTTTTCAAAAGCAACCTAAAACCATTTTTTTGCTTTGGACTCTAGGTACACAAGGGATACCCCATACCGAGTTTTGTTTGATTTGGACAAATCATTGACCCGATGAAAAAGACCTATTTTTAAAATTCAATAATCGCAATTTATTCGAAATAATCGAAAATTTCCGTTTGAAAAACCAAGTTTTTACCTACGCAAGCTATAGCAAAAATTCCTTTCGTTTTAGACTTTAGGTACATAGGAGATACTCAATATCAAGTTTGGTTCGATTTGGACAACTCCTTGATCCGATGAAAAAACCTAATTTTAGAATTCTTTAATCGCGGAATTCGCAAATTTCCGAATGAAAAACTAACTTTTGTCCCAGGCAAGCTATAGCAAATTTTTTTTGGCTTTGGACTCTAGGTACATAGGGATAGTCTATATCGAGTTTGGTTTCATTTGGACAAATCCTTGAACCGATGAAAAAGACCTGTTGTTAAAATTCAATAATCGCAAGTTTCCGTATGAAAAAACAACTTTTTTCCCAGGCAAGCTATAGCATTTTTTTTCTGTTTTGGACTCTAGGTACATAGGAGACACTCCGTACTGAGTTTGGATCGATTTGGACAAATCCTTGACCCGATGAAAAAGAGTTCTTTTTAAATTTCAATAAACGCAATTTATTCGAAATAATCGCAAATTTCCGTATGAAATGCCAACTTTTTTCCTACGCATGCTATAGCAAAAATTTTATTTTGTTTTAGACTCTAGGTACATGGGAATACTACATACCAATTTTGGTCCAATTTGAACAACTTTTTGACCCAATCGAAAAACCTATTTCTAAATTTCGTTGTTCGCGGAAATTCGCAAATTTCCGTATGAAACACCAACTTCTCTCCTAGGCAAGCTATAGCAAAAGTTCTCTTTGTTTTAGACTCTAGGTTGCTAGGGGAAACTCCATACCGAGTTTGCTTTGGTTTGGACAACTCCTTGACCCAATGAAACAGACCTATTTTTAAAATTCAATAACTGCTATTCATTCGAAATAATCGCAAAATTCTGTAAGAAAAACGAATTTTTTTTCCTATGCAAGCTACAGCACAAATTCTTTTGGTTTTAGTCACTAGGTATAATGGAGATACTCTGCGCCAAGTTTGATCCAATTTGAACAAATTTTTGACCCGATCGAAAAGACCTGTTTTTAAAATTCGTTATTCGCAAAGTTTGCGAAATTCCGTATGAAAACACAACTTTTTTCCTAGTCAAGCTACAGCAATTTTTTTTTGCTTAGACTCTAGGTACACAGGGGATACTCCACACTTACTTTGGTTTGATTTGGACAACTCCTTGACCCAATCAAAAAGCCCTTTTTTAAATTTCTCTATTTGCGAAATTCGAAAATTTCCGTATGAAAACCCAACTTTTTCCCAGCCAAGCTATAGCAAAAACTCTTTTTTTTAAACTCTAGGTACACATGGGATACTCTATACCGAACTTGATCTAATTTGAAGAAAAATTTGACCACTAAGGAAAAGACCTATTTTTTGAGAATTTTTTGTTATAGATCTGAACAACTTTTTGACCCGATCAAAAAGACCTATTTTTAAAATTCTTTATTCGCGAAATTCGCAAATTTCCGTATGAAAACCCAACTTCTCTCCTAGGCAAGTTGAGCAAAATTTCTTTATGGTTTAGAAATCAGTTGCACAGGGGATACTCCCTACCGAGTTTGGTTTGATTTTGACAAAACCTTGATCCGATGAAAAAGACCTATCTTTAATATTCGTTATTCGCGAAATTCGCAAATTTCCGTATGAAAAGCCAACTTTTTTCCTAGGCAAGCCATAGCAAAAATTCTTTTTGTTTCACACTCTAGGTTGATAGGGGATACTCCATACCGGGTTTGGTTTGAGTTGGACAACTCTTTGACTCGATGAAAAAGACCTTTTTCTAAAATTCTTTTTTCGCGAAATTCGGAAATTTCGGTATGAAAACCCAACTTCTCTCCTAGGCAAGTTGAGCAAAATTTCTTTATGGTTTAGAAATCAGTTGCACAGGAGATACTCCCTACCGAGTTTGGTTTGATTTTGACAAAACCTTGATCCGATGAAAAAGACCTATCTTTAATATTCGTTATTCGCGAAATTCGCAAATTTCCGTATGAAAAGCCAACTTTTTTCCTAGGCAAGCCATAGCAAAAATTCTTTTTGTTTCACACTCTAGGTTGATAGGGGATACTCCATACCGGGTTTGGTTTGAGTTGGACAACTCTTTGACTCGATGAAAAAGACCTTTTTCTAAAATTCTTTTTTCGCGAAATTCGGAAATTTCGGTATGAAAACGCAACTTTTCTCCTAGGAGAGCTATAGCAAAAATTCTTTCTGTTTTAAACTGTAGATACAAATTATTTTCTTAAAAAATTTGGCTACGCAGGGGATACTTCCTACCGAGTTTGGTTTGATTTGGACAACTCCTTGACTCGATCAAAAAGACCTTTTTTTAAAATTTTTTATTCGCTGAAATTTCCGTATGAAACCCCAACTTCTTTCCTAGTCAAGCTATAGCAAAAATTCTTTTCGTTTTCGACTCTAGGTTGATAGGGGAAACTCCATACCGAGTTTGCTTTAGTTTGGACAACTCCTTGACCTATTTTTGAAATTCATTAACTGCTATTCATTCGAAATAATCGCAAAATTCCGTATGAAAAACCAACTTTTTTCCTACGCAAGCTATAGCGCAAATTCTTTTGATTTTAGTCGCTAGATATAATGGAGACACTCTGCGCCAAGTTTGATCCGATTTGAACAAATTTTTGACCCGATCGAAAACCCCTGTTTTTAAAATTCGTTATTCGCAAAGTTTGCAAATTTCCGTATGAAAACTCAATTTTTTTCCAAGGCAAGCTACAGCAAAAATTCTTTCTGTTTTAAACTGTAGGTACACATGGGATAATCTATGCCGAATTTGATCCAATCTGAAGAAAAACTTGACCCTCAAGAAAAAGAGCTATTTTTAAATTTCATAATCACAATTTATTCGAAATAATCGCAAATTTCCGTATGAAAACCCAATTTTTTCCTAAGCAACGTTTAGCAAAAATTATTTTTTTTAAAAATTTGGCTACGCTGGGGATACTTCCTACCAAGTTTGGTTTGATTTCGACTTGAACCGATCAAAGAGATCTATTTTTAGAATTCGTTATTCGCGAAATTTGCAAGTTTACGCATGAATTTCCAACTTTTTTCCTAGATAGGCTATAGCATTTTTTTTGTTTTAGACTTTGGGTACATAGGGAATACTCCATACCGAGTTTGGTTTGATTTGAACAACTCCTCGACCCGATGAAAAAGACCTATTTATAAAATACACTAATGGTGAAATTCGCAAATTTCCTTATGAAAACCCAATTTTTTCCTAGGCAAGCTATGGCAAATTTGTTTTTGTTTTGGTCTCTAGGTACATTGGGGATACTCCATACCGAGTTTGGTTTGATTTGGACAGCTCCTTGATCCGTTGAAGAAGACCTATTTTAAAACGCTTTATTCGCAAAGTTTGCAATTTGTCGTATGAAATACTAACTTTTTTTCCTAGGCAAGCTATAGCAAAAATTTTTTTTCGTTTTAGACTCTACCTACACAGGGGATACTCCGTACAGAGTTTGGCTTGATTTGGACAACTCCTTGATCCGTTGAAGAAGACCTATTTTAAAATTCTTTAATCGCAAAATTCGCAAATGTGCGTATGAAAACTCAACTTTTTTCCTAGGCAAGCTATAGCAAAAATTCTTTTCATTTTAGACTCTACATACACAGGGGATACTCAGTAGTGAATTTGGCTTGATTTGGAAATTTTGTTTAAAACTTCTTATTTGAAATGATCGCAAATTTCCGTACCAAAAATCTACTGTTTTCCTAGGCAAGCTATAGCAAACATTGAAAAAAAAAACTGTTTTTAAAATTTATTCAATATTACTTATTTGAAATAATCGCAAATTTCCGTACGAAAAACTAACTTTTTTCCTATGCAAGCTACAACAAAAATTGTTTTTTTTCAGAGTCTACCTACCCTGGGGGTACTCCATGCCAGGTTTGGTTTGGTTTGGACAAATCCTTGACCCGATGAAAAAGACAATTTTTGAAAAGTGTTTTTCGCGAAATTCGCAAATTTCCGTATGAAAACCCAACTTTTTTCCTAACAAGCTATAGAAAAAATTCTTTTTGTTTCAGACTCTAGGTATACAGGGGATACTCCATACCGAGTTGTGTTTGATTTGGACAACTCCTTGAACCGATGAAAAAGAACTATTTTTAATTTTAATTATTCGCAAAGTTCGTAAATTTTTGTATGAAATACTCACTTTTTTCCTAGGCAAGCTATAGCAAAAATTCTTTTGGTTTTAGACTTTAGGTACTTAGGGGATACTCCGTACCGAGTTTGGCTTGATTTGGACAATTCCTTGTTCCGTTGAAGAAGACCTATTTTTAAAATTCTTTAATCGCGAAAATCACAAATTTCCGTATGAAACCCCAACTTCTTTCCTAGGCAAGCTATAGCAAAATTTTTTTGTTTTAGACTCTAGGTTGATAGGGGAAACTCCATACCGAGTTTGCTTTGGTTTGGACAACTCCTTGACCCAATGAAACAGACCTATTTTTAACATTCAATAACTGCTATTCATTCGAAATAATCGCAAAATTCCGTATGAAAAACGAGTTTTTCCTACGCAAGCTACAGCACAAATTCTTTTGGTTTTAGTCGCTAGGTATAATGGAGATACTCTGCGCCAAGTTTGATCCGATTTGAACAAATGTTTGACCCGATCGAAAAGACCTGTTTTTAAAATTCGTTATTCGCAAAGTTTGCAAATTTCCGTATGAAAACCCAATTTTTTCCTAGGCAACCTATGGCAATTTTTTTTTGTTTTGGTCTCTAAGTACATTGGGGAGAGTCCATACCGAGTTTGCTTTGGTTTGGACAACTCATTGACCCAATGAAAAAAACCTATTTTTAAAATTCATTAACTGCTATTCATTCGAAATAATCGCAAATTTCCGTATGAAATGCCAAATTTTGCTATGCATGCTATAGCAAAAATTCTTTTTGTTTTAGACTCTAGGTACATAGGAGATACTCCATATCAAGTTTGGTTTGATTTGGACAACTCCTTGATCCGATGAAAAAACCTATTTTTAAAATTCACTAATGGTGAAATTCGCAAATTTCCGTAAGAAAACCACATTTTTTTCCTAGGCAACCTATGGCAATTTTTTTTGTTTTGGTCTCTAAGTACATTGGGGATACTCCATACCGAGTTTGGTTTGATTTGGACAGCTCCTTGAACCGATGAAAAAGACCTTTTCTTAAAATTCAATAATCGCAATTTATTCGAAATAATCGCAAATTTCCGTAGGGAATACCAAACTTTTTCCTTCGCAAGCTATAGCAAAAATTCCTTTGTTTAAGAGTATAGTTACAAAAGGGATACTCTATATCAAGTTTGGTTTGATTTGGACAACTCCTTGATCCGATGAAAAAAAACCTATTTTTAGAATTCTTTAATTGCGGAACTCGCAAATTTCCGTATGAAAAACTAACTTTTTTCAAAAGCAACCTAAAACGATTTCTTTGCTTTGGACTCTAGGTACATAAGGGATACCCCATACCGAGTTTTGTTTGATTTGGACAAATCCTTGACCCGACGAAAAAGACCTATTTTTAAAATTCAATAATCGCAATTTATTCGAAATAATCGAAAATTTCCGTTTGAAAAACCAACTTTTTACCTACGCAAGCTATAGCAAAAATTCCTTTTGTTTTAGACTTTAGGTACATAGGAGATACTCCAAATCAAGTTTGGTTCGATTTGGACAACTCCTTGATCCGATGAAAAAACCTAATTTTAGAGTTCTTTAATCGCGGAATTCGCAAATTTCCGAATGAAAAACTAACTTTTGTCCCAGGCAAGCTATAGCAAATTTTTTTTGGCTTTGGACTCTAGGTACATAGGGATAGTCTATATCGAGTTTGTTTTCATTTGGACAAATCCTTGAACCGATGAAAAAGACCTGTTGTTAAAATTCAATAATCGCAAGTTTCCGTATGAAAAAACAACTTTTTTCCAAGGCAAGCTATAGCAATTTTTTCTTTTTTGGACTCTAGGTACATAGGGGACACTCCGTACTGAGTTTGGATCGATTTGGACAAATCCTTGACCCGATGAAAAAGAGCTCTTTTTAAATTTCAATAAACGCAATTTATTCGAAATAATCGCAAATTTCCGTATGAAATGCCAACTTTTTTCCTACGCACGCTATAGCAAAAATTTTATTTTGTTTTAGACTCTAGGTACATGGGGCATACTACATACCAATTTTGGTCCGATTTGAACAACTTTTTGACCCAATCGAAAAACCTATTTATAAAATTCGTTGTTCGCGGACATTCGCAAATTTCCGTATGAAACACCAACTTCTCTCATAGGCAAGCTATAGCAAAAGTTCTTTTTGTTTTAGACTCTAGGTTGCTAGGGGAAACTCCATACCGAGTTTGCTTTGGTTTGGACAACTCCTTGACCCAATGAAACATACCTATTTTTAAAATTCAATAACTGCTATTCATTCGAAATAATCGCAAAATTCTGTAAGAAAAACGAATTTTTTTTCCTACGCAAGCTACAGCACAAATTCTTTTGGTTTTAGTCACTAGGTATAATGGAGATACTCTGCGCCAAGTTTGATCCGATTTGAACAAATTTTGACCCGATCGAAAAGACCTGTTTTTAAAATTCGTTATTCGCAAAGTTTGCGAAATTCCGTATGAAAACACAACTTTTTTCCTAGTCAAGCTACAGCAATTTTTTTTGTGCCAAGTTTGGTACGATTTGAACAACTTTTTGACCTGATCAAAGAGTTCTTTTTTTAGAATTCGTTATTCGCGAAAGTTTACGCATGAAATTCCAATTTTTTTCTAGACAGGCTATAGCATTTTTTTTGTTTTAGACTTTGGGTACATAGGAAATACTCCAAACCGAGTTTGGTTTGTTTTGGACAACTCCTTGACAAGATGAAAAAAACCTATTTTTTATAACGTTATTCGACAAGTTCGAAAATTTCCGTATGAAAACCCAACTTCTCTCCTAGGCAAGTTGAGCAAAATTTCTTTATGGTTTAGAAATTAGTTGCACAGGTGATACTCCCTACCGATTTTGGTTTTATTTTGACAAAACCTTGATCCGATGAAAAAGACCTATCTTTAATATTCGTTATTCGCGAAATTCGCAAATTTCCGTATGAAAAGCCAACTTTTTTCCTAGGCAAGCTATAGCAAAAATTCTTTCTGTTTTAAACTCTAGGTGCACATGGAATACTCTATGCCGAATTTGATCCAATTTGAAGAAGAACATGACTTTCAAGAAGAAGACCTATTTTTAGAATTCATAATCCCAATTTATTTGAATTAATCGCAAATTTCCGTATGAAAACGCAACTTTTTTCCTGGGCAAGCCATAGCAAAAATTCTTTTTGTTTCACACTCTAGGTTGATAGGGGATACTCCATACCGAGTTTGGTTTGAGTTGGACAACTCTTTGACTCGATGAAAAAGACCTTTTTCTAAAATTCTTTTTTCGCGAAATTCGGAAATTTCGGTATGAAAACGCAACTTTTCTCCTAGGCGAGCTATAGCAAAAATTCTTTCTGTTTTAAACTGTAGGTACAAATTATTTTTTTAAAAAATTTGGCTACGCAGGGGATACTTTCTACCGACTTTGGTTTGATTTGGACAACTCCTTGACTCGATCAAAAAGACCTTTTTTTAAAATTTTTTATTCGCCGAAATTTCCGTATGAAACCCCAACTTCTTTCCTAGTCAAGCTATAGCAAAAATTCTTTTTGTTTTAGACTCTAGGTTGATAGGGCATACTCCATACCGAGTTTGGTTTGAGTTGGACAACTCTTTGACCCAATGAAACAGACCTATTTTTAAAATTCAATAACTGCTATTCATTCGAAATAATCGCAAAATTCTGTAAGAAAAACGAATTTTTTTTCCTACGCAAGCTACAGCACAAATTCTTTTGGTTTTAGTCACTAGGTATAATGGAGATACTCTGCGCCAAGTTTGATCCGATTTGAACAAATTTTGACCCGATCGAAAAGACCTGTTTTTAAAATTCGTTATTCGCAAAGTTTGCGAAATTCCGTATGAAAACACAACTTTTTTCCTAGTCAAGCTACAGCAATTTTTTTTGCTTAGACTCTAGGTACACAGGGGATACTCCACACTTACTTTGGTTTGATTTGGACAACTCCTTGACCCGATCAAAAAGACCTATTTTTAAAATTCTTTATTCGCGAAATTCGCAAGTTTCCGTATGAAAACCCAACTTTTTTCCTACGCAAGCTATAGCACAAAAACTTTTGGTGTTAGCCGCTAGGTATAATGGAGATACTTTGTGCCAAGTTTGGTACGATTTGAACAACTTTTTGACCTGATCAAAGAGATCTTTTTTAGAATTCGTTATTCGCGAAAGTTTACGCATGAAATTCCAACTTTTTTCTAGACAGGCTATAGCATTTTTTTTGTTTTAGACTTTGGGTACATAGGAAATACTCCAAACCGAGTTTGGTTTGTTTTGGACAACTCTTTGACCCGATGAAAAAACCTATTTTTAATAACGTTATTCGACAAGTTCGAAAATTTCCGTATGAAAACCCAACTTCTCTCCTAGGCAAGTTGAGCAAAATTTCTTTATGGTTTAGAAATTAGTTGCACAGGGGATACTCCCTACCGGTTTTGGTTTGATTTTGACAAAACCTTGATCCGATGAAAAAGACCTATCTTTAATATTCGTTATTCGCGAAATTCGCAAATTTCCGTATGAAAAGCCAACTTTTTTCCTAGGCAAGCTATAGCAAAAATTCTTTCTGTTTTAAACTCTAGGTGCACATGGAATACTCTATGCCGAATTTGATCCAATTTGAAGAGGAACATGACTTTCAAGAAGAAGACCTATTTTTAGAATTCATAATCCCAATTTATTTGAATTAATCGCAAATTTTTGTATGAAAACGCAACTTTTTTCCTGGGCAAGCCATAGCAAAAATTCTTTTTGTTTCACACTCTAGGTTGATAGGGGATACTCCATACCGAGTTTGGTTTGAGTTGGACAACTCTTTGACTCGATGAAAAAGACCTTTCTCTAAAATTCTTTTTTTCGCGAAATTCGGAAATTTCGGTATGAAAACGCAACTTTTCTCCTAGGCGAGCTATAGCAAGAATTCTTTCTGTTTTAAACTGTAGGTACAAATTATTTTTTAAAAAAATTGGCTACGCAGGGGATACTTCCTACCGAGTTTGGTTTGATTTGGACAACTCCTTGACTCGATCAAAAAGACATTTTTTAAAAATTTTTTATTCGCCGAAATTTCCGTATGAAACCCCAACTTCTTTCCTAGTCAATCTATAGCAAAAATTCTTTTTGTTTTAGACTCTAGGTTGATAGGGGAAACTCCATACCGAGTTTGCTTTAGTTTGGACAACTCCTTGACTTAATGAAAAAGACCTTTTTTTGAAATTCAATAACTGCTATTCATTCGAAATAATCGCAAATTTCCGTATGAAATACCAACTTTTTTCCTACGCAAGCTATAGCGCAAATTCTTTTGATTTTAGTCGCTAGATATAATGGAGATACTCTGCGCCAAGTTTGATCCGATTTGAACAAGTTTTTGACCCGATCGAAAAGACCTGTTTTTAAAATTCGTTATTCGCAAAGTTTGCAAATTTCCGTATGAAAACTCAATTTTTTTTCCAAGGCAAGCTACAGCAAAAATTCTTTCTGTTTTAAACTGTAGGTACACATGGGATACTCTATGCCAAATTTGATCCAATCTGAAGAAGAACTTGACCCTCAAGAAAAAAAAGCTATTTTTAAATTTCATAATCACAATTTATTCGAAATAATCGCAAATTTCCGTATGAAAACCCAATTTTTTCCTAAGCAACGTTTAGCAAAAATTATTTTTTTTTTAAAATTTGGCTACAATGGGGATACTTCCTACCACGTTTGGTTTGATTTGGACTTGAACCGATCAAAGAGATCTATTTTTAGAATTCGTTATTCGCGAAAATTGCAAGTTTACGCATGAAATTCCAACTTTTTTCCTGGACAGGCTATAGCATTTTTTTTGTTTTAGACTTTGGGTACATAGGGATTACTCCATACCGAGTTTGGTTTGATTTGAACAACTCCTTGACCCGATGAAAAAGACCTATTTATAAAATTCACTGATGGTGAAATTCGCAAATTTCCTTATGAAAACCCAATTTTTTCCTAGGAAAGCTATGGCAAATTTGTTTTTGTTTTGGTCTCTAGGTACATTGGGGATACTCCATACCGAGTTTGGTTTGATTTGGACAGCTCCTTGATCCGTTGAAGAAGACCTATTTTTAAAACTCTTTAATCGCAAAGTTTGCAAATTTTCGTACGAAATACTAACTTTTTTCCTAGGCAAGCTATAGCAAAAATTCTTTTGGTTTTAGACTCTAGGTACAGAGGGGATACTCCGTACAGAGTTTGGCTTGATTTGGACAACTCCTTGATCCGTTGAAGAAGACCTATTTTAAAATTCTTTAATCGCAAAATTCGCAAATGTGCTTATGAAAACTGAACTTTTTTCCTAGGCAAGCTATAGCAAAAATTCTTTTCGTTTTAGACTCTACGTAAACAGGGGATACTCAGTAGTGAAATTGGTTTGATTTGGAAAATTATTTGACCCATTAAAAAGACCTGTTTTTAAAAAATTGTTTAAAACTTCTTATTTGAAATGATCGCAAATTTCCGTACCAAAAATCTACTGTTTTCCTAGGCAAGCTATAGCAAATATTGAAAAAAAAAACTGTTTTTAAAATTTATTCAATATTACTTATTTGAAATAATCGCAAATTTCCGTACGAAAAACTAACTTTTTTCCTATGCAAGCTATAACAAAAATTGTTTTTTTTCAGAGTCTACCTACCCTGGGGGTACTCCATGCCAGGTTTGGTTTGGTTTGGACAAATCCTTGACCCGATGAAAAACACCTTTTTTGAAAAGTGTTTTTCGCAAAATTTGCAAACTTCCGTATGAAAACTCAACTTTTTTCCTAACAAGCTATAGAAAAAATTCTTTTTCTTTCAGACTCTAGGTATACAGGGGATACTCCATACCGAGTTGTGTTTGATTTGGACAACTCCTTGAACCGATGAAAAATAACTATTTTTAATTTTCATTATTCGCAAAGTTCGTAAATTTTTGTATGAAATACTCTTTTTTTTCCTAGGCAACCGAGTTTGGTTTGTTTTGGACAACTCCTAGACCCGATGAAAATAACCTATTTTTAATAACGTTATTCGCCAAATTCGGAAATTTCCGTATGAAAACCCAACTTCTATCCTAGGCAAGTTGAGCAAAAATTCTTTATGGTTTAGAAACTAGTTGCACAGGGGATACTCCCTACCGAGTTTGGTTTGATTTTGACAAAACCTTGACCCGATGAAAAAGACCTATTTTTAATATTCCTTCTTTGCGAATTTCGCAAATTTCCGTATGAAAACCCAACTTTATTCCTAGGCAAGCTATAGCAAAAATTCTTTCTGTTTTAAACTCTAGGTACACATGGAATACTCTATGCCGATTTTGATCCAATTTGAAGAAGAACTTGACCTTCAAGAAGAAGACCTATTTTTAGAATTCATAATCCAAATTTATTTGAATTAATCGCAAATTTCAGTATGAAAACGCAACTTTTTTCCTGGGCAAGCCATAGCAAAAATTCTTTTTGTTTCACACTCTAGTTTGATAGGGGATACTCCATCCCGAGTTTGGTTTGAGTTAGACAACTCTTTGACCCGATGAAAAAGACTTATTTTTAAAATTCTTTTTTCGCGAAATTCGGAAATTTCGGTATGAAAACGCAACTTTTTTCCTAGGCGAGCTATAGCAAAAATTCTTTCTGTTTTAAACTGTATTTACAAATTATTTTTTTTAGAATTTGGCCACGCAGGGGATACTTCCTACCGAGTTTGGTTTGGTTTGGACAACTCCTTGACTCGATCAAAAAGACCTATTTTTAAAATTTTTTATTCGCCGAAATTCGCAAATTTCCGTATGAAAACCCAACTTCTTTCCTAGTCAAGCTATAAAAAAATTTTTTTTGTTTTAGACTCTAGGTTGATAGGGGAAACTCCATACCGAGTTTGCTTTAGTTTGGACAACTCCTTGGCTTAATGAAAAAGACCTATTTTCGAAATTCAATAACTGCTAAATTCATTCGAAATAATCGCAAATTTCCGTATGAAAAACCAACTTTTTTCCTAAGCAAGCTATAGCACAAATTCTTTTGGTTTTAGTTGCTAGGTATAATGGAGACACTCTGCGCCAAGTTTGATCCGATTTGAACAAATTTTTGAAATTCGTTATTCGCAAAGTTTGCAAATTTCCGTATGGAAACCCAATTTTTTTCCTAAGCAGCGTTTAGCAAAAGTTATTTTTTGTAAAATTTAGCTACGCTGGGGATACTTCCTACCGAGTTTAGTTTGGTTTGGACAACTCCTTGACTCGATCAAAAAGACCTATTTTTAAAATTTTTTTTATTCGCCGAAATTCGCAAATTTCCGTATGAAACCCCAACTTCTTTCCTAGTCAAGCTATAGCAAAAATTGTTTTTGTTTTAGACTCTAGGTTGATAGGGGAAACTCCATACCGAGTTTGCTTTAGTTTGGACAACTCCTTGACCTAATGAAAAAGACCTATTTTTGAAATTCAATAACTGCTATTCATTCGAAATAATCGCAAATTTCCGTATGAAAAACCAACTTTTTTCCTAAGCAAGCTATAGCACAAATTCTTTTGGTTTTAGTTGCTAGGTATAATGGAGATACTCTGCGCCAAGTTTGATCCGATTTGAACAAATTTTTGACCTGATCGAAAAGACCTATTTTTGAAATTCGTTATTCGCAAAGTTTGCAAATTTCCGTATGAAAACCCAATTTTTTTCCTAGGCAAGCTACAGCAAAAATTCTTTCTGCTTTAAACTGTAGGTACACATGTGATACTCTATGTCGAATTTGATCCAATCTGAGGAAGAACTTGAGCCTCAAGAAAGGAGCTATTTTTAAATTTCATAATCACAATTTATTCGAATTAATAGCAAATTTCCGTATGAAAACGCAACTTTTTCCCAGGCAAGCTATATAAATTTTTTTTGTATCACACTCTAGGTTGATAATGGATACTCCATATCGAGTTTGGTTTGAGTTGGCCATCTCCTTGACCCGATGAAAAAGATTCATTTTTAAAATCCGTTGTTCGCGAAAATCGCAAATTTGCGTATGAAAACCCAATTTTTTCCTAAGCAACGTTTAGCAAAAATTATTTTTTTTTAGATTTTAGCTACGCTGGGGATACTTCCTACCGAGTTTAGTTTGGTTTGGACAACTCCTTGACTCGATCAAAAAGATCTATTTTTAAAATTTTTTATTCGCCGAAATTCGCAAATTTCCGTATGAAACCCCAACTTCTTTCCTAGTCAAGCTATAGCAAAATTTTTTTTTGTTTTAGACTCTAGGTTGATAGTGGAAACTCCTTACCGAGTTTGCTTTGGTTTGGACAACTCCTTGACCTAATGAAAAAGACCTATTTTTGAAATTCAATAACTGCTATTCATTCGAAATAATCGCAAATTTCCGTATGAAAAACCAACTTTTTTCCTAGGAAAGCTATGGCAAATTTGTTTTTGTTTTGGTCTCTAGGTACATTGGAGATACTCCACACCGAGTTTGGTTTGATTTGGACAGCTCCTTGATCCGTTGAAGAAGACCTATTTTTAAAACTCTTTATTCGCAAAATTTGCAAATTTTCGTATGAAATACTAACTTTTTTCCTAGGCAAGCTATAGCAAAAATTCTTTTGGTTTTAGACTCTAGGTACAGAGGGGATACTCCGTACAGAGTTTGGTTTAATTTGGAAAACTCCTTGATCCGTTGAAGAAGACCTATTTTAAAATTCTTTAATCGCAAAATTCGCAAATGTGCGTATGAAAACTCAACTTTTTTCCTAGGCAAGCTATAGCAAAATTTTTTTTTCGTTTTAGACTCTACGTGCACAGGGGATACTCAGTAGTGAATTTGGTTTGATTCGGAAAATTATTTGACCCATTTAAAAGACCTGTTTTTAAAAAAATTGTTTAAAACTTCTTATTTGAAATGATCGCAAATTTCCGTACAAAAAATCTACTGTTTTCCTAGGCAAGCTATAGCAAATATTGAAAAAAAAACTGTTTTCAAAATTTATTCGATATTACTTAATTGAAATAATCGCAATATTCCGTACGAAAAACTAACTTTTTTCCTATGCAAGCTATAACAAAAATTGTTTTTTTTCAGAGTCTACCTACCCTGGGGGTACTCCATGCCAGGTTTGGTTTGGTTTGGACAAATCCTTGACCCGATGAAAAAGACCTTTTTGAAAAGTGTTTTTCGCGAAATTCGCAAATTTCCGTATGAAAACCCAACTTTTTTCCTAACAAGCTATAGAAAAAATTCATTTTCTTTCAGACTCTATGTATACAGGGGATACTCCATACCGAGTTGTGTTTGATTTGGACAACTCCTTGAACCGATGAAAAAGAACTATTTTTAATTTTCATTATCCGCAAAGTTCGTAAATTTTTGTATGAAATACTCACTTTTTTCCTAGGCAACCGAGTTTGGTTTGTTTTGGACAACTCCTTGACCCGATGAAAATAACCTATTTTTAATAACTTTATTCGCCAAATTCGGAAATTTCCGTATGAAAACCCAACTTCTATCCTAGGCAAGTTGAGCAAAAATTCTTTATGTTTTAGATATTAGTTGCACAGGGGATACTCCCTACCGAGTTTGGTTTGATTTTGACAAAACCTTGACCCGATGAAAAAGACCTATTTTTAATATTCGTTCTTTGCGAATTTCGCAAATTTCCGTATGAAAACCCAACTTTATTCCTAGGCAAGCTATAGCAAAAATTCTTTCTGTTTTAAACTCTAGGTACACATGGGATACTCTATGCCGATTTTGATCCAATTTGAAGAAGAACTTGACCTTCAAGAAGAAGACCTATTTTAAGAATTCCTAATCCCAATTTATTTGAATTAATCGCAAATTTCCGTATGAAAACGCAACTTTTTTCCTCGGCAAGCCATAGCAAAAATTCTTTTTGTTTCACACTCTAGGTTGATAGGGGATACTCCATCCCGAGTTTGGTTTGAGTTAGACAACTCTTTGACCCGATGAAAAAGACTTATTTTTAAAATTCTTTTTTCGCGAAATTCGGAAATTTCGGTATGAAAACGCAAATTTTTTCCTAGGCGAGCTATAGCAAAAATTCTTTCTGTTTTAAACTGTAGTTACAAATTATTTTTTTTTAGAATTTGGCTACGCAGGGGATACTTCCGACCGAGTTTGGTTTGATTTGGATAACTCCTTGACTCGATCAAAAAAACCTATTTTTAAAATTTTTTATTCGCGGAAATTTCCGTATGAAACCCCAAATTCTTTCCTAGTCAAGCAATAGCAAATTTTTTTTGTTTTAGACTCTAGGTTGATAGGGGAAACTCCATACCGAGTTTGCTTTAGTTTGGACAACTCCTTGACCTAATGAAAAAGACCTATTTTTGAAATTCAATAACTGCTATTCATTCGAAATAATCGCAAGTTTCCGTATGAAAAACCAACTTTTTTCCTAAGCAAGCTATAGCACAAAATCTTTTGGTTTTAGTTGCTAGGTATAATGGAGATACTCTGCGCCAAGTTTGATCCGGTTTGAACAAATTTTTGACCTGATCGAAAAGACCTATTTTAAAAATTCGTTATTCGCAAAGTTTGCAAATTTCCGTATGAAAACCCAATTTTTTTCCTAGGCAAGCTACAGCAAAAATTCTTTCTGCCTTGAACTGTAGGTACACATGGGATACTCTATGTCGAATTTGATCCAATCTGAAGAAGAACTTCAGCCTCAAGAAAGGAGCTATTTTTAAATTTCATAATCACAATTTATTCGAATTAATCGCAAATTTCCGTATGAAAACGCAACTTTTTCCCAGGCAAGCTATAGAATTTTTTTTTGTTTCACACTCTAGGTTGATAATGGATACTCCATACCGAGTTTGGTTTGAGTTGGCCATCTCCTTGACCCGATGAAAAAGATTCATTTTTAAAATTCGTTGTTCGCGAAAATCGCAAATTTGCGTATGAAAACCCAATTTTTTCCTAAGCAACGTTTAGCAAAAACTATTTTTTTTAGAATTTAGCTACGTTGGGGATACTTCCTACCGAGTTTAGTTTGGTTTGGACAACTCCTTGACTCGATCAAAAAGACCTATTTTTAAAATTTTTTATTCGCCGAAATTCGCAAATTTCCGTATGAAACCCCAACTTCTTTCCTAGTCAAGCTATAGCAAAATTTTTTTTTGTTTTGGACTCTAGGTTGATAGGGGAAACTCCTTACCGAGTTTGCTTTGGTTTGGACAACTCCTTGACCTAATGAAAAAGACCTATTTTTGAAACTCAATAACTGCTATTCATTCGAAATAATCGCAAATTTCCGTATGAAAAACCAACTTTTTTCCTACGCAAGCTATAGCACATTTTTTTTTGGTTTTAGTCGCTAGGTATAATGGAGATACTCTGCGCCACGTTTGATCCGATTTGAACAAATTTTTGACCCGATCGAAAAGACCTGTTTTTAAAATTCGTTATTCGAAAAGTTTGCAAATTTCCGTAAGAAAACCCAGTTTTTTTTCTTAGGCAAGCTACAGCAAAATATTTTTTTCGCTTAAACTCTAGGTACACAGGGGATACTCCACACCTAGTTTGCTTTGATTTGGACAACTCCTTGACCCGATCAGCATGACCTATTTTTAAAATTGTTTAATCGCGAAGTTCGCAAATTTCCGTATGAAAACCCAACTTTTTTCCTACGCAAGCTGTAGCACAAAAACTTTTGGCGTTAGGCGTTAGGTATAATGGAGATAGTTTGTGCCAAGTTTGGTACAATTTGAACAATTTTTTGACCCGATCAAAGAGATCTATTTTTAGAATTCGTTATTCGCGAAATTTGAAAGTTTACGCATGAAATTCCAACTTTTTTCCTAGACAGGCTATAGCATTTTTTTGTTTTAGACTTTGGGTACATAGGGAATACTCCATACCGAGTTTGGTTTGATTTGGACAACTCCTTGAACCGATGAAAAAGATCTATTTTATAATTCACTAATGGTGAAATTCGCAAGTTTCCTTATGAAAACCCAATTTTTTCCTAGGTAAGCTATGGCAAATTTGTTTTTGTTTTGGGCTCTAGGTACATTGGGGATACTCCATACCGAGTTTGGTTTGATTTGGACAGCTCCTTGATCCGTTGAAGAAGACCTATTTTTAAAATTCTTCATTCGCAAAGTTTGCAAATTTTCGTATGAAATACTAACTTTTTTCCTAGGCAAGCTATAGCAAGAATTCTTTTGGTTTTAGACTCTAGGTACAGAGGGGATACTCCACACCTAGTTTGCTTTGATTTGGACAACTCCTTGACCCGATCAGCATGACCTATTTTTAAAATTGTTTAATCGCGAAGTTCGCAAATTTCCGTATGAAAACCCAACTTTTTTCCTACGCAAGCTGTAGCACAAAAACTTTTGGCGTTAGGCGTTAGGTATAATGGAGATAGTTTGTGCCAAGTTTGGTACAATTTGAACATTTTTTTGACCCGATCAAAGAGATCTATTTTTAGAATTCGTTATTCGCGAAATTTGAAAGTTTACGCATGAAATTCCAACTTTTTTCCTAGACAGGCTATAGCATTTTTTTTGTTTTAGACTTTGGGTACATAGGGAATACTCCATACCGAGTTTGGTTTGATTTGGACAACTCCTTGACCCGATGAAAAAGACCTATTTTAAAATTCACTAATGGTGAAATTCGCAAGTTTCCTTATGAAAACCCAATTTTTTCCTAGGTAAGCTATGGCAAATTTGTTTTTGTTTTGGGCTCTAGGTACAATGGGGATACTCCATACCGAGTTTGGTTTGATTTGGACAGCTCCTTGATCCGTTGAAGAAGACCTATTTTTAAAATTCTTCATTCGCAAAGTTTGCAAATTTTCGTATGAAATACTAACTTTTTTCCTAGGCAAGCTATAGCAAGAATTCTTTTGGTTTTAGACTCTAGGTACAGAGGGGATACTCCACACCTAGTTTGCTTTGATTTGGACAACTCCTTGACCCGATCAGCATGACCTATTTTTAAAATTGTTTAATCGCGAAGTTCGCAAATTTCCGTATGAAAACCCAACTTTTTTCCTACGCAAGCTGTAGCACAAAAATTTTTGGCGTTAGGCGTTAGGTATAATGGAGATAGTTTGTGCCAAGTTTGGTACAATTTGAACATTTTTTTGACCGATCAAAGAGATCTATTTTTAGAATTCGTTATTCGCGAAATTTGAAAGTTTACGCATGAAATTCCAACTTTTTTCCTAGACAGGCTATAGCATTTTTTTTGTTTTAGACTTTGGGTACATAGGGAATACTCCATACCGAGTTTGGTTTGATTTGGACAACTCCTTGACCCGATCAAAAAGACCTATTTTAAAATTCACTAATGGTGAAATTCGCAAGTTTCCTTATGAAAACCCAATTTTTTCCTAGGTAAGCTATGGCAAATTTGTTTTTGTTTTGGGCTCTAGGTACATTGGGGATACTCCATACCGAGTTTGGTTTGATTTGGACAGCTCCTTGATCCGTTGAAGAAGACCTATTTTTAAAATTCTTCATTCGCAAAGTTTGCAAATTTTCGTATGAAATACTAACTTTTTTCCTAGGCAAGCTATAGCAAGAATTCTTTTGGTTTTAGACTCTAGGTACAGAGGGGATACTCCGTACCGAGTTTGGCTTGATTTGGACAACTCCTTGATCTGTTGAAGAAGACCTCTTTTAAAATTCTTTAATCGCAAAATTCGCAAATGTGCGTATGAAAACTCAACTTTTTTCCTAGTCAAGCTATAGCAAAATTTTTTTTGTTTTGGGCTCTAGGTTGATAGGGGAAACTCCCATTTTTTTTTGGTTTTAGTCGCTAGGTATAATGGAGATACTCTGCGCAAAGTTTGATCCGATTTGAACAAATTTTTGACCCGATCAAAAAGACCTGTTTTTAAAATTCGTTATTCGCAAAGTTTGCAAATTTCCGTATGAAAACCCAATTTTTTTTCCTAGGCAAGCTACAGTAAAATTTTTTTTTCGCTTAAACTCTAGGTGCACAGGAAATACTCCACACCTAGTTTGCTTTGATTTGGACAACTCCTTGACCCGATCAGCAAGACCTATTTTTAAAATTCTTTAATCGCGAAGTTCGCAAATTTCCGTATGAAAACCCAACTTTTTTCCTACGCGAGCTGTAGCACAAAAACTTTTGGCATTAGGCGCTAGGTATAATGGAGATAGTTTGTGCCAAGTTTGGTACAATTTGAACAATTTTTTGACCCGATCAAAGAGATCTATTTTTAGAATTCGTTATCCGCGAAATTTGCAAGTTTACGCATGAAATTCCAACTTTTTTCCTAGACAGGCTATAGCATTTTTTTGTTTTAGACTTTGGGTACATAGGGAATACTCCATACCGAGTTTGGTTTGATTTAGACAGCTCCTTGACCCGATGAAAAAGACCTATTTTTAATAACTTTATTCGCGAAATTCGGAAATTTCCGTATGAGAACCCAACTTTTTTCCTAGGCAAGCTGAGCAAAAATTATTTATGGTTTAGAGTCTAGTTGCACAGGGGATACTCCTTACCAAATTTGGCTTGATTTTGACAACTCGTTGACCCGATGAAAAAGACCTATTTTTAATTTTCGTTCTTCGCGAAATTCGGAAATTCGGAAATTTCCGTCTGAAAACCCAACTTTTTTCCTAGGCAAGCTGAGCAAAAATGGCTTAGAGTCTAGTTGCACAGGGGGTACTCCTTACCGAATTTGGTTTGATTTTGACTTTTTTTCCTAGGCAAGCTAAGCAAAAATGGTTTGGAGTCTAGTTGCACAGGGGATACTCCCTACCGAGTTTGGTTTGATTTTGACAACTCGTTGAACCGATGAAAAAGACCGGTTTTTAATATTCGTTCTTTGCGAAAGTCGCAAATTTCCGTATGAAAACCCAACTTTTTAATAGGCAAGCACTAGCAAAAATTCTTTCTGTTTTAAACTCTAGGTACACAAGGGATACGCTATGCCGAGTTTAATCCAATCTGAAGAAAAACTTGACCCTCAAGAAAAAGACCTATTTTTAAAAGTCATAATCACAATTTATTCGAACTAATCGCAAATTTCCGTATGAAAACGCAACTTTTTTCCTAGGCAAGCTATAGAAAAATTCTTTTTGTTTCACACTCTAGGTTGATAGGGGATACTCCATACCAAGATTGGTTTGAGATGGCCATCTTCCTGACCCGATGAAAAAGAAATATTTTTAATATTCGTTTTTCGCGAAAGTCGCAAATTTCTGTATGAAAACCCAACTTTTTTCCTAGGCAAGCTATAGCAAAAATTCTTTCTGTTTTAAACTCTAGGTACACATGGGATACTCTATGCCGAATTTGATCCAATCTGAAGAAGAACTTGATCCTCAAGAAAAAGACCTATTTTTAAAACTCGAAATCACAATTTATTCGATTTAATCGCAAATTTCCGTATGAAAACGCAATTTTTTTCCTAGGCAAGCTATAGAAAAATTCTTTTTGTTTCACACTCTAGGTTGATAGGGGATACTCCATACCGAGTTTGGTTTGAGTTGGCCATTTCCTTGACCCGATGAAAAAGACCTATTTTTAATATTCGTTTTTCGCGAAATTCGCAAATTTCCGTATGAAAACCCAACTTTTTTCCTAGGCAAGCTATAGCAAAAATTCTTTCTGTTAAAAAATCTAGGTACACATGGGATACTCTATGCCGAATTTGATCCAATCTGAAGACGAACTTGACCCTCAAGAAAAAGACCTATTTTTAAAATTCAAAATCACAATTTATTCGAATTAATCGCAAATTTCCGTATGAAAACGCATTTTTTTTTTCCTAGGCAAGCTATAGAAAAATTCGTTTTGTTTCACACTCTAGGTTGATAGGGGATACTCCATACCGAGTTTGGTTTGAGTTGGCCATCTCCTTGACCCGATGAAAAAGACTCATTTTTAAATTTCGTTATTCGCGATAATCGCAAATTTGCATATGAAAACCCAACTTTTTTCCTAAGCAACGTTTAGCAAAAATTATTTTTTTTTAGAAACTGGCTACGCAGGGGATACTTCGTACCGAGTTTGGTTTCAGTTGGACAACTCCTTGACCAGATGAAAAAGACATATTTTTAAAATTTTTTTTCGCGAAATTCGGAAATTTCGGTATGAAAACGCAACTTTTTCCCAGGAAAGCTACACTAATTTTTCTTTTGTTTTGGACTCTAGGTACATAGGGGATACTCCATACCGAGTTTGGATCGATTTGAACAATTCTTTGACCCGATGAAAAAGAGTTCTTTTTAAATTTCAATAATCACAATTTATTCGAAATAATCGCAAATTTCCGTATGAAAAACCAACTTTTTTCCTACGCAAGCTATTGCACAAATTCTTTTCGTTTTAGTCGCAGGGTGTAATGGAGATAATCTGCGCCAAGTTTGATCCGATTTGAACAAACTTTTGACCCGATCGAAAAGACCAGTTTTTAAAATTCGTTATTCGCAAAGTTTGCAAATTTCCGTATGAAAACCCAATTTTTTTCCTAGGCAAGCTATAGCAAAAATTCTTTCTGTTTTAAACTCTAGGTACACATGGGATACTCTATGCCGAATTTGATCCAATCTGAAGACGAACTTGACCCTCAAGAAAAAGACCTATTTTTAAAATTCAAAATCACAATTTATTCGAATTAATCGCAAATTTCCGTATGAAAACGCAATTTTTTTCCTAGGCAAGCTATAGAAAAATTCTTTTTGTTTCACACTCTAGGTTGATAGGGGATACTCCATACCGAGTTTGGTTTGAGTTGGCCATTTCCTTGACCCGATGAAAAAGACCTATTTTTAATATTCGTTTTTCGCGAAATTCGCAAATTTCCGTATGAAAACCCAACTTTTTTCCTAGGCAAGCTATAGCAAAAATTCTTTCTGTTTTAAACTCCAGGTACACATGGGATACTCTATGCCGAATTTGATCCAATCTGAAGAAGAACTTGATTCTCAAGAAAAAGACCTATTTTTAAAACTCGAAATCACAATTTATTCGATTTAATCGCAAATTTCCGTATGAAAACGCAATTTTTTTCCTAGGCAAGCTATAGAAAAATTCTTTTTGTTTCACACTCTAGGTTGATAGGGGATACTCCATACCGAGTTTGGTTTGAGTTGGCCATTTCCTTGACCCGATGAAAAAGACCTATTTTTAATATTCGTTTTTCGCGAAATTCGCAAATTTCCGTATGAAAACCCAACTTTTTTCCTAGGCAAGCTATAGCAAAAATTCTTTCTGTTAAAAAATCTAGGTACACATGGGATACTCTATGCCGAATTTGATCCAATCTGAAGACGAACTTGACTCTCAAGAAAAAGACCTATTTTTAAAATTCAAAATCACAATTTATTCGAATTAATCGCAAATTTCCGTATGAAAACGCATTTTTTTTCCTAGGCAAGCTATAGAAAAATTCGTTTTGTTTCACACTCTAGGTTGATAGGGGATACTCCATACCGAGTTTGGTTTGAGTTGGCCATCTCCTTGACCCGATGAAAAAGACTCATTTTTAAATTTCGTTATTCGCGATAATCGCAAATTTGCATATGAAAACCCAACTTTTTTCCTAAGCAACGTTTAGCAAAAATTATTTTTTTTAGAAACTGGCTACGCAGGGGATACTTCGTACCGAGTTTGGTTTCAGTTGGACAACTCCTTGACCAGATGAAAAAGACATATTTTTAAAAATTTTTTTCGCGAAATTCGGAAATTTCGGTATGAAAACGCAACTTTTTCCCAGGAAAGCTACAGCAATTTTTCTTTTGTTTTGGACTCTAGGTACATAGGGGATACTCCATACCGAGTTTGGATCGATTTGCACAATTCTTTGACCCGATGAAAAAGAGTTCTTTTTAAATTTCAATAATCACAATTTATTCGAAATAATCGCAAATTTCCGTATGAAAAATCAACTTTTTTCCTACGCAAGCTATTGCACAAATTCTTTTCGTTTTAGTCGCAGGGTGTAATGGAGATAATCTGCGCCAAGTTTGATCCGATTTGAACAAACTTTTGACCCGATCGAAAAGACCAGTTTTTAAAATTCGTTATTCGCAAAGTTTGCAAATTTCCGTATGAAAACCCAATTTTTTTCCTAGGCAAGCTATAGCAAAAATTCTTTCTGTTTTAAACTCTAGGTACACATGGGATACTCTATGCCGAATTTGATCCAATCTGAAGACGAACTTGACCCTCAAGAAAAAGACCTATTTTTAAAATTCAAAATCACAATTTATTCGAATTAATCGCAAATTTCCGTATGAAAACGCAACTTTTTTCCTAGGCAAGCTATAGAAAAATTCGTTTTTCTTCACACTCTAGGTTGATAGGGGATACTCCATACCGAGTTTGGTTTGAGTTGGCCATCTCCTTGACCCGATGAAAAAGACTCATTTTTAAGTTTCGTTATTCGCGATAATTGCAAATTTGCATATGAAAACCCAACTTTTTTCCTAAGCAACGTTTAGCAAAAATTATTTTTTTAGAAACTGGCTACGCATGGGATACTTCGTACCGAGTTTGGTTTCAGTTGGACAACTCCTTGACCAGATGAAAAAGACATATTTTTAAAAATTTTTTTCGCGAAATTCGGAAACTTCGGTATGAAAACGCAACTTTTTCCCAGGAAAGCTACAGCAATTTTTCTTTTGTTTTGGACTCTAGGTACATAGGGGATACTCCATACCGAGTTTGGATCGATTTGCACAATTCTTTGACCCGATGAAAAAGAGCTCTTTTTAAATTTCAATAATCACAATTTATTCGAAATAATCGCAAATTTCCGTATGAAAAACCAACTTTTTTCCGACGCAAGCTATTGCACAAATTCTTTTCGTTTTAGTCGCAGGGTGTAATGGAGATAATCTGCCCCAAGTTTGATCCGATTTGAACAAACTTTTGACCCGATCGAAAAGACCAGTTTTTAAAATTCGTTATTCGCAAAGTTTGCAAATTTCCGTATGAAAACCCAACTTTTTTTTTCTAGGCAAGCTACAGCAAAAACTTTTTTTTCGCTTAGACTCTAGGTACACAGGGGATACTCCACACCTAGTTTGGTTTGATTTGGACAACTCCTTGACCCGATCAAAAAGATCTATTTTTAAAATTCTTTATTCGCGAAATTCGCAAATTTTTGCATGAATACCCAACTTTTTTCCTGCGCAAGCTTTAGCACAAAAACTTTTGGTGTTAGGCGCTAGGTATAATGGAGATGATTTGTGCCAAATTTGGTACGATTTGAGCAACTTTTTGACCCGATCGAAGAGATCTATTTTTAAAATTCTTTATTCGCGAAATTTCCAAGTTTACGTATGAAATTCCAACTCTTTTCCTACACAGGCTATAGCATTTTTTTGTTTTAGACTTTGGGTACATAGGGAATACTTCATACCGAGTTTGGTTTGATTTGGACAACTCCTTGACCCGATGAAAAAAACTTATTTTTAATATTTGTTATTCGCGAAATTCGCAAAATTCCGTATGAAAACCCAACTTTTTTCCTAGGCAAGCTGAGCAAAAACCCTTTATGGCTTAGAATCTAGTTGCACAGGGAACTCTCCCTACCGAGTTTGGTTTGATTTGGACATCTCCTTGACCGGATGAAAAAGACCTATTTTTAATAATCGTTTTTCGCGAAATTCGCAAATTTCCGTATGAAAACCAATTTTTTTTTCCTAGGCAAGCTATAGCAAAAATTCTCTCTGTTTTAAACTCTAGGTACACATGGGATACTCTATGTCGAATTCGATCCAATTTGAAGAAGAACTTGACTTTCAAGAAAAAGACCTATTTTTAGAATTCATAATCGCAATTTATTCGAATTAATCGTAAATTTCCGTATAAAAACGCAACTTTTTTTCCTGGGCAAGCTATAGCAAAAATTTTGTGTTGTGAACTCTAGGTACATAGGGATACTCTATACCGAGTTTGGTTTCATTTGGACAAATCCTTGAACGATGAAACAGACCTGTTGTTAAAATTCAATAATCGCAAATTTCCGTATGAAATGCAAACTTTTTATCTATGCAAACTAGAGCCAAGTTTCTTTTTGTTTCAGACTCTAGGTACATGGGGCATACTCCATACCGATTTTGGTCCGATTTGAACAACTTTTTGACTCGATCAGAAAACCGATTTTTAAATTTCGTTGTTCGCGGAAGTTCGCAATTTTCCGTATGAAACCCCAACTTTTTTCCTACGCAAACTATAGCACAAAAACTTATCGTGTTAGGCGCTAGGTATAATGGAGATAATTTGTGCCAAATTTGGTACGATTTGAGCAACTTTTTGACCCGATCGAAGAGATCTATTTTTAAGATTCTTTATTCGCGAAATTTCCAAGTTTACGTATGAAATTCCAACTCTTTTCCTACACAGGCTATAGCATTTTTTTGTTTTAGACTTTGGGTACATAGGGAATACTTCATACCGAGTTTGGTTTGATTTGGACAACTCCTTGACCCGATGAAAAAAACTTATTTTTAATATTTGTTATTCGCGAAATTCGCAAAATTCCGTATGAAAACCCAACTTTTTTCCTAGGCAAGCTGAGCAAAGACCCTTTATGGCTTAGAATCTAGTTGCACAGGGAACTCTCCCTACCGAGTTTGGTTTGAATTGGACATCTCCTTGACCGGATGAAAAACACTTATTTTTAACAATCGTTTTTCGCGAAATTCGCAAATTTCCGTATGAAAACCCAATTTTTTTCCTAGGCAAGCTATAGCAAAAATTCTTTCTGTTTTAAACTCTAGGTACACATGGGATACTCTATGTCGAATTCGATCCAATTTGAAGAAGAACTTGACTTTCAAGAAAAAGACCTATTTTTAGAATTCATAGTCGCAATTTATTCGAATTAATCGTAAATTTCCGTATAAAAACGCAACTTTTTTCCTGGGCAAGCTATTGCAAAAATTCTATCTGTTTTACACTTTAGGTTGATGGGGGATACTCCATACCGAATTTGGTTTGAGTTGGACAACTCCTTGACCCGATGAAAAAGACTTATTTTAAATTTCTTTTTTTCGCAAAACTCGCAATTTTCCGTATGAAAACCCAACTTTTTTCCTAGGCAAGCGATAGCAAAAATTCTTTCTATTTTAAACTCTAGGTACACATGGAATACTCTATGTCGAATTCGATCCAATTTGAAGAAGAACTTGACTTTCAAGAAAAAGACCTATTTTTAGAATTCATAGTCGCAATTTATTCGAATTAATCGTAAATTTCCGTATAAAAACGCAACTTTTTTCCTGGGCAAGCTATTGCAAAAATTCTATCTGTTTTACACTTTAGGTTGATGGGGGATACTCCATACCGAATTTGGTTTGAGTTGGACAACTCCTTGACCCGATGAAAAAGACTTATTTTAAATTTCTTTTTTTCGCAAAACTCGCAAATTTCCGTATGAAACTCCAACTTTTTTCCTACGCAAACTATAGCACAAAAACTTTTCGTGTTAGGCGCTAGGTATAATGGAGATGATTTGTGCCAAATTTGGTACGATTTGAGCAACTTTTTGACCCGATCAAAGAGATCTATTTTTAAAACTCTTTAATCGCGAAATTTGCAAGTTTACGTATGAAATTCCAACTTTTTTCCCAGACATGCTATAGCATTTTTTTGTTTTAGACTTTGGGTACATAGGGAATACTTCATACCGAGTTTGGTTTGATTTGGACAACTCCTTGACCCGATGAAAAAAACTTATTTTTAATATTTGTTATTCGCGAAATTCGCAAAATTCCGTATGAAAACCCAACTTTTTTCCTAGGCAAGCTGAGCAAAAACCCTTTATGGCTTAGAATCTAGTTGCACAGGGAACTCTCCCTACAGAGTTTGGTTTGATTTGGACATCTCCTTGACCGGATGAAAAAGACCTATTTTTAACAATCTTTTTACGCGAAATTCGCAAATTTCCGTATGAAAACCCAATTTTTTTCCTAGGGAAGCTATAGCAAAAATTCTTTCTGTTTTAAACTCTAGGTACACATGGGATACTCTATGTCGAATTCGATCCAATTTGAAGAAGAACTTGACTTTCAAGAAAAAGACCTATTTTTAGAATTCATAATCGCAATTTATTCGAATTAATCGTAAATTTCCGTATAAAAACGCAACTTTTTTTCCTGGGCAAGCTATAGCAAAAATTTTTTGTTGTGGACTCTAGGTACATAGGGATACTCTATACCGAGTTTGGTTTCATTTGGACAAATCCTTGAACGATGAAAAAGACCTGTTGTTAAAATTCAATAATCGCAAATTTCCGTATGAAATGCAAACTTTTTATCTATGCAAACTAGAGCCAAGTTTCTTTTTGTTTCAGACTCTAGGTACATGGGGCATACCCCATACCGATTTTGGTCCGATTTGAACAACTTTTTGACTCGATCAGAAAACCGATTTTTAAATTTCGTTGTTCGCGGAAGTTCGCAATTTTCTGTATGAAACCCCAACTTTTTTCCTACGCAAACTATAGCACAAAAACTTTTCGTGTTAGGCGCTAGGTATAATGGAGATGATTTGTGCCAAATTTGGTACGATTTGAGCAACTTTTTGACCCGATCAAAGAGATCTATTTTTAAAATTCTTTAGTCGCGAAATTTGCAAGTTTACGTATGAAATTCCAACTTTTTTCCTAGACATGCTATAGCATTTTTTTATTTAGACTTTGGGCACATAGGGAATACACCACACCGAGTTTGTTTTGATTTGGACAGCTCCTTGACCCGATGAAAAAAACCTATTTTTATTATTCGTTATTCGCGAAATTCGCAAAAATCCGTATGAAAACCCAACTTTTTTCCTAGGCAGGCTATAGCAAAAATTCTTTCTGTTTTAAACTCGAGGTACACATATGATACTCTATGCCGAATTTGATCCAATTTGAAGAAGAACTTGATCTTCAACAAAAAGACCTATTTTTAGAATTCATAATCGCAATTTATTCGAATTAATCGTAATTTTCCGTATAAAAACGCAACTTTTTTCCTGGGCAAGCTATTGCAAAAATTCTATCTGTTTTACACTTTAGGTTGATGGGGGATACTCCATACCGAATTTGGTTTGAGTTGGACAACTCCTTGACCCGATGAAAAAGACTTATTTTAAATTTCTTTTTTTCGCAAAACTCGCAAATTTCCGTATGAAAACCCAACTTTTTTCCTAGGCAAGCGATAGCAAAAATTCTTTCTAATTTAAACTCTAGGTACACATGGAATACTCTATGTCGAATTCGATCCAATTTGAAGAAGAACTTGACTTTCAAGAAAAAGACCTATTTTTAGAACTCATAATCGCAATTTATTCGAATTAATCGTAATTTTCCGTATAAAAACGCAACTTTTTTGCTGGGCAAGCTATTGCAAAAATTCTATCTGTTTTACACTTTAGGTTGATGGGGGATACTCCATACCGAATTTGGTTTGAGTTGGACAACTCCTTGACCCGATGAAAAAGACTTATTTTAAATTTCTTTTTTTCGCAAAACTCGCAAATTTCCGTATGAAAACCCAACTTTTTTCCTAGGCAAGCGATAGCAAAAATTCTTTCTAATTTAAACTCTAGGTACACATGGAATACTCTATGTCGAATTCGATCCAATTTGAAGAAGAACTTGACTTTCAAGAAAAAGACCTATTTTTAAAACTCATAATCGCAATTTATTCGAATTAATCGTAAATTTCCGTATAAAAACGCAACTTTTTTTCCTGGGCAAGCTATAGCAAAAATTTTGTGTTGTGAACTCTAGGTACATAGGGATACTCTATACCGAGTTTGGTTTCATTTGGACAAATCCTTGAACGATGAAACAGACCTGTTGTTAAAATTCAATAATCGCAAATTTCCGTATGAAATGCAAACTTTTTATCTATGCAAACTAGAGCCAAGTTTCTTTTTGTTTCAGACTCTAGGTACATGGGGCATACTCCATACCGATTTTGGTCCGATTTGAACAACTTTTTGACCCGATCAAAGAGATCTATTTTTAAAATTCTTTATTCGCGAAATTTGCAAGTTTACGTATAAAATTCCAACTTTTTTCCTAGACATGCTATAGAATTTTTTTTATTTAGACTTTGGGCACATAGGGAATACACCATACCGAGTTTGTTTTGATTTGGACAGCTCCTTGACCCGATGAAAAAAACCTATTTTTATTATTCGTTATTCGCGAAATTCGCAAAAATCCGTATGAAAACCCAACTTTTTTCCTAGGCAGGCTATAGCAAAAATTCTTTCTGTTTTAAACTCGAGGTACACATGTGATACTCTATGCCGAATTTGATCCAATTTGAAGAAGAACTTGATCTTCAACAAAAAGACCTATTTTTAGAATTCATAATCGCAATTTATTCGAATTAATCGTAATTTTCCGTATAAAAACGCAACTTTTTTGCTGGGCAAGCTATTGCAAAAATTCTATCTGTTTTACACTTTAGGTTGATGGGGGATACTCCATACCGAATTTGGTTTGAGTTGGACAACTCCTTGACCCGATGAAAAAGACTTATTTTAAATTTCTTTTTTTCGCAAAACTCGCAAATTTCCGTATGAAAACCCAACTTTTTTCCTAGGCAAGCGATAGCAAAAATTCTTTCTAATTTAAACTCTAGGTACACATGGAATACTCTATGTCGAATTCGATCCAATTTGAAGAAGAACTTGACTTTCAAGAAAAAGACCTATTTTTAAAACTCATAATCGCAATTTATTCGAATTAATCGTAAATTTCCGTATAAAAACGCAACTTTTTTCCTGGGCAAGCTATAGCAAAAATTTTTTGTTGTGGACTCTAGGTACATAGGGATACTCTATACCGAGTTTGGTTTCATTTGGACAAATCCTTGAACGATGAAAAAGACCTGTTGTTAAAATTCAATAATCGCAAATTTCCGTATGAAATGCAAACTTTTTATCTATGCAAACTAGAGCCAAGTTTCTTTTTGTTTCAGACTCTAGGTACATGGGGCATACTCCATACCGATTTTGGTCCGATTTGAACAACTTTTTGACTCGATCAGAAAAACGATTTTTAAATTTCGTTGTTCGCGGAAGTTCGCAATTTTCCGTATGAAACCCCAACTTTTTTCCTACGCAAACTATAGCACAAAAACTTTTCGTGTTAGGCGCTAGGTATAATGGAGATGATTTGTGCCAAATTTGGTACGATTTGAGCAACTTTTTGACCCGATCAAAGAGATCTATTTTTAAAATTCTTTATTCGCGAAATTTGCAAGTTTACGTATAAAATTCCAACTTTTTTCCTAGACATGCTATAGAATTTTTTTTATTTAGACTTTGGGCACATAGGGAATACACCATACCGAGTTTGTTTTGATTTGGACAGCTCCTTGACCCGATGAAAAAAACCTATTTTTATTATTCGTTATTCGCGAAATTCGCAAAAATCCGTATGAAAACCCAACTTTTTTCCTAGCCAAGCTGAGCAAAAATTCTTTATGGCTTAGAATCTATTTTCATAGGGGATACTCCCTACCGAGTTTGGTTTGATTTGGACAACTCCTTGACCCGATGAAAAAGACCTATTTTTTATAATCGTTTTTCGCGAAATTCGCAAATTTCCGTATGAAAATCCAATTTTTTTCCTAGGCAAGCTATAGCAAAAATTCTTTCTGTTTTAAACTCTAGGTACACATATGATACTCTATGCCGAATTCGATCCAATTTGAAAATGAACTTGACCTTCAAGAAAAAGACCTATTTTTAGAATTCATAATCGCAATTTATTCGAATTAATCGTAAATTTCCGTATAAAAACGCAACTTTTTTCCTGGGCAAGCTATAGCAAAATTTCTTTCTGTTTTACACTCTAGGTTGATGGGGGATACTCCATACTGAATTTGGTTTGATTTGGACAACTCCTTGACCCGATGAAAAAGACCTATTTTTAATATTCGTTTTTTGCAAAAATCGCAAATTTCCGTATGAAAACCCAACTTTTTTCCTAGGCAGGCTATAGCAAAAATTCTTTCTGTTTTACACTCTAGGTACACATATGATACTCTATGCCGAATTTAATCCAATTTGAAAATGAACTTGACCTTCAAGAAAAAGACCTATTTTTAGAATTCATAATCGCAATTTATTCGAATTAATCGTAAATTTCCGTATAAAAACGCAACTTTTTTCCTGGGCAAGCTATAGCAAAATTTCTTTCTGTTTTACACTCTAGGTTGATGGGGGATACTCCATACTGAATTTGGTTTGATTTGGACAACACCTCGACCCGATGAAAAAGACCTATTTTTAATATTCGTTTTTTGCAAAAATCGCAAATTTCCGTATGAAAACCCGACTTTTTTCCTAGGCAGGCTATAGCAAAAATTCTTTCTGTTTTACACTCTAGGTACACATATAATATTCTATGCCGAATTTGATCCAATTTGAAGAAGAACTTGACCTTCAAGAAAAAAACCTATTTTTAGAATTCATAATCGCAATTTATTCGAATTAATCGCAAATTTCCGTATGAAAACTTTTTTTCCTAGGCAAGCTATAGAAAAATTCTTTTTGTTTCACACTCTAGGTTGATAGGGGATACTCCATACCGAGTTTGGTTTGAGTTGGCCATCTCCTTGACTCAATGAGAAAGACTCTTTTTTAAAATTCGTTATTCGCGATAATCGCAAATTTCCGTATGAAAACCCAACTTTTTTCCTAGGCAAGCTATAGCCAAAATTCTTTCTGTTAAAAAATCTAGGTACACATGGGATACTCTATGCCGAATTTGATCCAATCTGAAGACGAACTTGACCCTCAAGAAAAAGACCTATTTTTAAAATTCAAAATCACAATTTATTCGAATTAATCGCAAGTTTCCGTATGAAAACGCATTTTTTTTCCTAGGCAAGCTATAGAAAAATTCGTTTTGTTTCACACTCTAGGTTGATAGGGGATACTCCATACAGAGTTTGGTTTGAGTTGGCCATCTCCTTGACTCAATGAGAAAGACTCTTTTTTAAAATTCGTTATTCGCGATAATCGCAAATTTCCGTATGAAAACCCAACCTTTTACCTAGGCAAGCTTTAGCAAAAATTATTTTTGTTTTAAAATCTAGGAACACAGGGGATACTCCTTAGCGAGTTTGATTTGGACAACTCCTTGCCCCGATCAAAAAAAATATTTTTAAAATTCTTTTTTCGCAAAAATAGCAAATTTCCCTATGAAAACCCATTTTTTTTCCTAGGCAGGCTTTAGCAAAAATTCTTTTTCTTTTGGACTTTAGGTACACAGGGGACACTCAACACCGAGTTTGATTTGGTTTGGACAATTTCTTGACCCGATCGAGAAGACCTATTTTTAAAATTCTTTTTTTTGCGAAATTCGCAAATTGCCGTATGAAAAACCATTTTTATTCCTAGGCAAGCTATAGCAAAAAATCTTTCTGTTTTAAGTTCTAGGTACACATTGGATACTCTATGCCGAATTTGATCCGATTTGAAGAAGAACTTGACCCTCAAGAAGAAGACCTATTTTTAGAATTCATAATCGCAATTTATTCGAATTAATCGTAAATTTTCGTATGAAAACCCAACTTATTCCCTAGGCAAGATTTATCAAAAATTATTTTTGTTTTAGAAATTAGGTACACAGGGAATACTCCCTACCGAGTTTGGTTTGATTTGGACAACTCCTTGAACCGATCAAAAAGACCTATTTTATAAATTCTTTTTTCGCGAAAATCGCAATTTTCCGTATGAAAACCCATCTTTCTTTCCTAGGCAGGCTATAGCAAAATTTTTTTTCTTTTGGAATTTAGGTACACAGAGGATACAACTCGTTGACCTGAGGAAAAAGACCTATTTTAAATTTTTTTTCGTGAAATTCGCAAATTTTCGTATGAGAATCCATTTTTTTCCTAGGCAAGCTATAGAAAAGTTCTTTTTGTTTCACACTCTAGGTTGATAGGGGACACTCCACACCAAATTTGATTTGGTTTGGACCATTCCTTGACCCGATCAAGAAGACCTATTTTTAAAATTCTTTTTTTTTGCGAAACTCGCAAATTGCCGTATGAAAACCCAACTCTAATCCTAGGCAAGCTATAGCAAAAAAGCTTTCTGTTTTAACTTCTAGGTACACATGGGATACTCTATGCCGAATTTGATCCGATTTGAAGAAGAACTTGACCCTGAAGAAAAAGACCTATTTCTAGAATTCATAATCGCAATTTATTCGAATTAATCGTAAATTTCGGTATGAAAACGCAACTTTTTCCCTAGGCAAGCTTTATCAAAAATTATTTTTGTTTTAGAACTTAGGTACACAGGGAATACTCCCTACCGAGTTTGGTTTGATTTGGACAACTCCTTGACCCGATCGGAAAAACCTATTTTTAAAAATTGTTTTTTCGCGAAAATTGCAAATTTCCTTATGAAAACCCATCTTTTTCTCCTAGGCAGGCTATTGCAAAAATTCTTTTTCTTTTAGACTTTAGGTACACAGGGGATACTCCACATCGAGTTTGATTTGATTTGGACAACTCGTTGACCTGATCAAAAAGACCTATTTTTTAATTTTTTTTGCGAAATTCGCAAATTTCCGTATGAAAACCCATTTTTTTCCTAGGCAAGCTATAGAAAAATTCTTTTCGTTTTACACTCTAGGTTGATAGGGAATACTCCATACCGAATTTGGTTTGAGTTGGCCATCTCCTTGACCCGATGAGAAAGACTCTTTTTTAAGAATCGTTATTCGCAAAAATCGCAAATTTCCGTATGAAAACCCAACTTTTTTCCAAAGCAAGGTTGAGTAAAAATTACTTTCGTTTTAGAATCTGGTTACGCAGGGGATACTTCCTACCGAGTTTGGTTTGATTTGGACAACTCCTTGACTCAATCAAAAAGACTTATTGTTATAATTCCTTATTCGCGAAAATTGCAAATATTCGTATGAAAACCCATAAACCCATCTTTTTTTCCTAGGCAGGCTATAGCAAAAATTTTTTTTCTTTCAGACTTTAGGTACACAGGGGATACTCCACACCGAGTTTGATTTGATTTGGACAACTCGTTGACCTGATCAAAAATACCTATTTTTAATTTTTTTCTTCGCGAAATTCGCAAACTTCCGTATGAAAACCCAACTTTTTTTTCCAAGTTAAGCTCTAGCAAAAATTCTTTCTGTTTTGAACTCCAGGTACACATGGGATACTCTATACCGAATTTGATCCAATTTGAAGAAGATCTTGACCCTCAAGAAAAACACCTTTTCTCAGAATTCATAATCGCAATTTATTCGAATTAATCGCAAATTTTCGTATGAAAACGCAACTTTTTTCCTGGGCAAGCTTAGGAAAAATCCTTTTTTGTGTTACACTCTAGGTTGATAGTGGATACTCCATACCGCGTTTGGTTTGAGTTAGACAACTCCTTGACCCGATGAAAAAGAATTATTTTTAAAATTCGTTATTCGCGAAAATCGCAAATTTCCGTATGAAAACCCAACTTTTTACCTAGGCAATCTTTAGCAGAAATTATTTTTGTTTTAAAACCTAGGAACACAGGGGATACTCCCTGCCGAGTTTGGTTTGATTTGGACAGCTCCTTGACCCAATCAAAAAGACCTATTTTTAAAATTCTTTTGTCGCGAAAATCGCAAACTTCCGTATGAAAACCCATTTTTTCCTAGGCAGGCTATAGCAAAAATTCTTTTTCTTTTAGACTTTAGGTACACAGGGGACACTCCACACCGAGTTTGATTTGATTTGGACAACTCCTTGACCCGATCAAAAAGACCTATTTTTAAATTTTTTTTTCGTGAAATTCGCAGATTTCCGTATGAAAACCCAGTTCTTTTCCAAGTTAGGCTATAGCAAACACTTTTTATCGTTTTAAACTCTAGGTACACATGGGATACTCTATGCCGAATTCGATCCAATTTGAAGAAGATCTTGACCCTCAAGAAAAAGGACCTTTTTTCAGAATTAATAATCGCAATTTATTCGATTAATCGCAAATTTCCGTATGAAAACGCAACTTTTTTCCTGGGCAAGCTTACGAAAAATCCTTTTTCTGTTACACTCTAGGTTGACAGTGGATGCTCCATACCGAGTTTAGTTTGAGTTAGAAAACTCCTTGCCCCGATCAAAAAGACCAATTTTTAAAATTCTTTTTTCGCGAAAATCTCAAATTTCCGTATGAAAACCCATTTTTGTCCTAGGTAGGCTTTAGCAAAAATTCTTTTTCTTTTGGACTTTAGGTACACAGGGGACACTCCACACCGAGTTTGATTTGGTTTGGACAACTTCTTGACCCGATCAAGAAGACCTATTTTTAAAATTCTTTTTTTTTGCGAAATTCGCAAATTGCCGTATGAAAACCCAACTTTATTCCTAGGCAAGCTATAGCAAAAAATCTTTCTGTTTAAATTCTAGGTACACATGGGATACTCTATGCCGAATTTGATCCGATTTGAAGAAGAACTTGACCCTCAAGAAAAAGACCTATTTTAAAAAGACCTATTTTTAAAGACCTAATCGCAAATTATTCGAATTAATCGTAAATTTTCGTATGAAAACGCAACATATTCCCTAGTCAAGATTGAGCAAAAATTATTTTTGTATTAGAAATTAGGTACACAGGGAATACTCCCTACCGAGTTTGGTTTGATTTGGACAACACCTTGACCCCATCAAAAAGACCTATTTTTAATTTTTTTTTTCGTGAAATTCGCAGATTTCCGTATGAAAACCCAGTTCTTTTCCAAGTTAAGCTATAGCAAAAACTTTTTATCGTTTTAAACTCTAGGTACACATGGGATACTCTATGCCGGATTTGATCCAATTTGAAGAAGATCTTGACCCTCAAGAAAAAGGACCTTTTTTCAGAATGAATAATCGCAATTTATTCGATTAATCGCAAATTTCCGTATGAAAACGCAACTTTTTTCCTGGGCAAGCTTACGAAAAATCCTTTTTCTGTTACACTCTAGGTTGACAGTGGATGCTCCATACCGAGTTTGGTTTGAGTTAGAAAACTCCTTGCCCCGATCAAAAAGACCAATTTTTAAAATTCTTTTTTCGCGAAAATCTCAAATTTCCGTATGAAAACCCATTTTTGTCCTAGGCAGGCTTTAGCAAAAATTCTTTTTCTTTTGGACTTTAGGTACACAGGGGATACTCCACACCAAGTTTGATTTGGTTTGGACAACTTCTTGACCCGATCAAGAAGACCTATTTTTAAAATTCTTTTTTTTTGCGAAATTCGCAAATTGCCGTATGAAAACCCAACTTTATTCCTAGGCAAGCTATAGCAAAAAATCTTTCTGTTTAAATTCTAGGTACACATGGGATACTCTATGCCGAATTTGATCCGATTTGAAGAAGAACTTGACCCTCAAGAAAAAGACCTATTTTAAAAAGACCTATTTTAAAAGACCTAATCGCAAATTATTCGAATTAATCGTAAATTTTCGTATGAAAACGCAACATATTCCCTAGTCAAGATTGAGCAAAAGTTATTTTTGTATTAGAAATTAGGTACACAGGGAATACTCCCTACCGAGTTTGGTTTGATTTGGACAACACCTTGACCCGATCAAAAAGACCTATTTTTAAAATTCTTTTTTCGCGAAAAACGCAAATTTCCGTATGAAAACCCATCTTTTTTTCCTAGGCAGGCTATAGCAAAATTTTTTTCTTTAGGACTTTAGTTACACAGCGTATACAACTCGTTGACCTGATAAAAATGAACTATTTTTAATTTTTTTTCGTGAAATTGGCAAATTTCCGTATGAAAACCCATTTTTTCCTAAACAAACTATAGAAAAATTCTTTTTGTTTCACACTCTAGGTTGATAGGGGATACTCCGTACCGAGTTTGGTTTGAATTGGCCATCTCCTTGACCCGATGAAAAAGACTTCTTTTTTAAAATTCGTTATTCGCGAAAATCGCAAATTTCCGTATGAAAACCCAATTTTTTACCGAGGCAAGCTTTAGCAAAAACTATTTTTGTTTTAAAATCTAGGAACACAGGGGATACTCGTAAAAACCCATTTTTTCATAGGCAGGCTATAGCAAAAATTGTTTTTCTTTTAGACTTTAGGTACAAAGGGGACACTCCACACCGAGTTTGATTTGGTTTGGACAATTCCTTGACCCGATCAAGTAGACCTATTTTTAAAATTCTTTTTTTTTGCGAAATTCGCAAATTGCCGTCTGAAAACCCAACTTTATTCCTAGGCAAGCAATAGCAAAAAACCTTTCTGTTTTAAATTCTAGGTACACATGGGAAACTCTATGCCGAATTTGATCCGATTTGAAGAAGAACCTGACCCTCAAGAAAGAGACCTATTCTTAGAATTCATAATCGCAATTTATTCGAATTAATCGTAAATTTCCATATGAAAACGCAACTTTTTCCCTAGGCAAGCTTTAGAAAAAAACTATTTTTGTTTTAGAACTTAGGTACACAGGGAATACTCCCCACCGAGTTTGGTTTGATTTGGACAACTCCTTGACCCGATCAAAAAGACCTATTTTTAAAATTATTTTTTCGCGAAAATCGCAAATTTCCGTATGAAAACCCATCTTTTTTTCCTAGGCAGGCTATTGCAAAAATTCTTTTTCTTTTAGGTTTTAGGTACACAGGGGATACTCCACATCGAGTTTGATTTGATTTGGACAACTCGTTGACCTGATCAAAAAGACCTATTTTTACATTTTTTTTCGCGAAAGTCGCAAATTTCCGTATGAAAACCCAACTTTTTTCCTAAGCAAGGTTGAGCAAAAATTACTTTTGTTTTAGAATTTGGCTACGCAGGGGATACTTCCTACCGAGTTTGGTTTGATTTGGACAACTCGTTGACTTGATCAAAAAGAACTATTTTTAAATTTTTTTTCGCGAAATTCGCAAATTTCCGTATGAAAACCCAATTTTTTTTCCAAATGAAGCTTTAGCAAAAACTCTTTCTGTTTTAAACTCCAGGTACACATGGGATACTCTATGCCGAATTTGATCCAATTTGAAGAAGAACTTGACCCTCAAGAAAAACACCTTTTTTCAGAATTCATAATCGCAATTTATTCGAATTAATCGCAAATTTCCGTATGAAAACGCAAATTTTTTCCTGGGCAAGCTTAGGAAAAATATTTTTTTTGTGTTACACTCTAGGTTGATAGTGGATACTCCAGACCGAGTTTGGTCTGAGTTTGACAACTCCTTGACCCGATGAAAAAGAATTTTTTTAAAATTCGTTATTCGCGAAAATCGCAAATTTCCGTATGAAAACCCAACTTTCCAGCTAGGCAAGCTTTAGCAAAAATTATTTTTGTTTTATAATCCAGGAACACTGAGGATACTCCCTACCGAGTTTGGTTTGATTTGGACAACTCCTTGAACCGTTCAAAAAGACCTATTTTTAAAATACTTTTGTCGCGAAAATCGCAAATTTCCGTATGAAAACCCATTTTTTCCTAGGCAGGCTATAGCAAAAATTCTTTTTCTTTTAGACTTTAGGTACACAGGGGACACTCCGCACCGAGTTCAATTTGATTTGGACAACTCCTTGACCCGATCAAGAAGACCTATTTTTAAAATTTTTTTTGCGAATTTCGCAAATTTCCGTATGAAAACCCAACTTTATTCCTAGGCAAGCTACAGCAAAAATTATTTCTGTTTTAAATTCTAGGTACACATGGGATGCTCTATGCCGAATTTGATCCAATTTGAAGAAGAACTTGACCCTCAAGAAAAACACCTTTTTTCAGAATTCATAATCGCAATTTATTCGAATTAATCGCAAATTTCCGTATGAAAACGCAAATTTTTTCCTGGGCAAGCTTAGGAAAAATATTTTTTTTGTGTTACACTCTAGGTTGATAGTGGATACTCCAGACCGAGTTTGGTCTGAGTTTGACAACTCCTTGACCCGATGAAAAAGAATTTTTTTAAAATTCGTTATTCGCGAAAATCGCAAATTTCCGTATGAAAACCCAACTTTCTACCTAGGCAAGCTTTAGCAAAAATTATTTTTGTTTTATAATCCAGGAACACTGAGGATACTCCCTACCGAGTTTGGTTTGATTTGGACAACTCCTTGAACCGTTCAAAAAGACCTATTTTTAAAATACTTTTGTCGCGAAAATCGCAAATTTCCGTATGAAAACCCATTTTTTCCTAGGCAGGCTATAGCAAAAATTCTTTTTCTTTTAGACTTTAGGTACACAGGGGACACTCCGCACCGAGTTCAATTTGATTTGGACAACTCCTTGACCCGATCAAGAAGACCTATTTTTAAAATTTTTTTTGCGAATTTCGCAAATTTCCGTATGAAAACCCAACTTTATTCCTAGGCAAGCTACAGCAAAAATTATTTCTGTTTTAAATTCTAGGTACACATGGGATGCTCTATGCCGAATTTGATCCAATTTGAAGAAGAACTTGACCCTCAAGAAAAACACCTTTTTTCAGAATTCATAATCGCAATTTATTCGAATTAATCGCAAATTTCCGTATGAAAACGCAAATTTTTTCCTGGGCAAGCTTAGGAAAAATATTTTTTTTGTGTTACACTCTAGGTTGATAGTGGATACTCCAGACCGAGTTTGGTCTGAGTTTGACAACTCCTTGACCCGATGAAAAAGAATTTTTTTAAAATTCGTTATTCGCGAAAATCGCAAATTTCCGTATGAAAACCCAACTTTCTACCTAGGCAAGCTTTAGCAAAAATTATTTTTGTTTTATAATCCAGGAACACTGAGGATACTCCCTACCGAGTTTGGTTTGATTTGGACAACTCCTTGAACCGTTCAAAAAGACCTATTTTTAAAATACTTTTGTCGCGAAAATCGCAAATTTCCGTATGAAAACCCATTTTTTCCTAGGCAGGCTATAGCAAAAATTCTTTTTCTTTTAGACTTTAGGTACACAGGGGACACTCCACACCGAGTTCAATTTGATTTGGACAACTCCTTGACCCGATCAAGAAGACCTATTTTTAAAATTTTTTTTGCGAATTTCGCAAATTTCCGTATGAAAACCCAACTTTATTCCTAGGCAAGCTACAGCAAAAATTATTTCTGTTTTAAATTCTAGGTACACATGGGATGCTCTATGCCGAATTTGATCCAATTTGAAGAAGAACTTGACCCTCAAGAAAAACACCTTTTTTCAGAATTCATAATCGCAATTTATTCGAATTAATCGCAAATTTCCGTATGAAAACGCAAATTTTTTCCTGGGCAAGCTTAGGAAAAATATTTTTTTGTGTTACACTCTAGGTTGATAGTGGATACTCCAGACCGAGTTTGGTCTGAGTTTGACAACTCCTTGACCCGATGAAAAAGAATTTTTTTAAAATTCGTTATTCGCGAAAATCGCAAATTTCCGTATGAAAACCCAACTTTCTACCTAGGCAAGCTTTAGCAAAAATTATTTTTGTTTTATAATCCAGGAACACTGAGGATACTCCCTACCGAGTTTGGTTTGATTTGGACAACTCCTTGAACCGTTCAAAAAGACCTATTTTTAAAATACTTTTGTCGCGAAAATCGCAAATTTCCGTATGAAAACCCATTTTTTCCTAGGCAGGCTATAGCAAAAATTCTTTTTCTTTTAGACTTTAGGTACACAGGGGACACTCCACACCGAGTTCAATTTGATTTGGACAACTCCTTGACCCGATCAAGAAGACCTATTTTTAAAATTTTTTTTGCGAATTTCGCAAATTTCCGTATGAAACCCAACTTTATTCCTAGGCAAGCTACAGCAAAAATTATTTCTGTTTTAAATTCTAGGTAAACATGGGATGCTCTATACCGAATTTGATCTGATTTGAAGAAGAACCTGACCCTCAAGAAAAGGACCTATTTTTAGAATTCATAATTGCAATTTATTCGAGTTAATCGTAAATTTCTGTATGAAAACGCAACTTTTTCCCTAGGCAAGCTTTAGCAAAAATTATTTTTGTTTTAGAAACTAGGTACACCGGGAATACTCCCTACCGAATTTGGTTTTGATTTGGACAACTCCTTGACTCTATCAAAAACACCTATTTTTAAATTTCTTTTTTCGCGAAAATCGCAAATTTCCTTATGAAAACCCAACTTTTTTCCAAGGCAGGCGATAGCATAAATTCTTTTTTATTAGACTTAAGGTACACAGGGGATACTCCATACCGGGTTTGGTTTGACTTGGACAACTCCTTGACCCGATCAAAAAGACCTATTTTTAAAATTCGTTTTTCGAGAAATTAGCAAACTTCCGTATGAAAATAGTCAGTGTTATTTAACAAATCAACAAACAGTGAATTAATCCTAGTTAATCAATTTTTTGTTTTTACATGCAGACTAAGTAAAAAAACAGTAAGATTACCTGAGTACATGGGTTACATACATCTTATACCAGGTATTTCGAGATCATTTGCTGTTCGGCTGTCTAGTGACTAAAGTACCTGCAAAGCTTGAGAAACAAATGATCTCAAAGCGTTCCGACTCCAGAAAAAAAAATTACATGCAGGTTGCCCCTAAAAAATTGGACGCAGATTAAAACAACAACATAAACATTATCATATTATATGGCACCAATGCAATTTATACTACTACTACGACTGGTACTACTTCTATAAACATCCTATTCGCAATCTAAAACATTTACAAAAAGCTAAAGCTCTCAGGTTCCAAAACTTCAAATGCTGACCTATCCATGAATTTCTGTCCATATCTTCTATTCATATCCATCTTCTATGCGTATCCATCTTCAAAACATGCGTATCTATCTTCTTCATCTTCATATCTCCTTATCTCATCTACATATCCATCCATCTTCATATCTTCTATCCAAATCCATCTCCTAAGCTGGTTTCATATAGAACGACACCATATCCATTGTTTCGTTTACCCATATCCATATCTTCTATCCATATCCATATGCTGGTCTTCTATTCATAAACTTTTAGTTGCTAAGACTTCAACAACGAAAAGGCAACAATCTAATCTGAAATTGCAAATAAAAACATCAAAGCTCCTTAACAAAATACCAGGAACCAACCAATTGTATAATAGTATAGATATAATAGTACGCCATAATTGGTTACTGACATATAGCCTATCAAATTCGCCTTGTCGAGAGATTTCAAACGATATAACTTTTGTTTGGGTTATAAATAAGCGTCGCGAGGTGCGTCTCTGGCTGGGGTCGCAGTCCCGACGTGCTGCTCTGGTGTGGTCGTTTGGTTCCGTCCTCTAACGTGGTCGCTGGAGAGTGACTAATCGCGACGTGCTGGATTATAGTTTAATGTGTGCCGTACAACGCATTCTATATTTGACGCTCTATGTGTGACCTTTTGAAACTCTCTATTTCCATCCACTTTCATCTTTATACCTGTTTACCTCGAGCAGATAGGGACGCATGGGATGACAGCGTATCTATTGTCACTTGACCTGAGAGTACACGAATAAGCATGTCACGTGACCGAAAGGAGGTTGCATACGAAATTTTCACTCTGTCATCTGGGTTAACCACTATAAAGATGAAGTTACTTAGTGGTAAAAGTAATAAATCCGAGAATCTCATTAGCTGGAGATCACAGTACGACTAGAGATACATGAATAAAAAGTTTCCAGTTGGGCGGGGGTGGGGAGATAGTTGATGATGGTGGCTGGTTACGGGACCGGGGGCTGGTATGCATGCAAAAAAGGCTTATATCTCGAAAACTACTGTACGAAATTTAAAAAATGAGTATGTTTTGGAATCAGCATGAACTGGGGCTTCATCCTGTAGTTAAATATTGTTAGAAAACTAAACGAATCAAAACTGGATTTTTGCTATTCTGGCTGAAATTGGCTCAGTTCGTTGCTAAGTAAAAACTTAGTAACGAAGCCAAATCGAAATTTTTTGACCCTTATATTTGGTAAAATTATTAAATGAGCACGAAAATGATATAATTAATATACATGAAAAAAAGATTTATGACGAAAAAGTTATCAAACTTAACAACTTTGAAAATTCAAAAATTTAGAGAAAATTGACCCTGACTTCGGCCTCTACTTTGCTCTTGCATTCTCTTGTTTGGCAATACTTTAAAAAGATAATTATATGGTTGTTGGAAGCGTAAATTCTAGTTGATTTTGCTAGCAAAAACATGCATGTTTTCAGCTAAAAATTGGGAGAATTTAGTCCAAGTTCAACAAAAATGACTAATTTTTGCTCATAAATCGACGGTTTTCTTGAAGTTTTGGTTAGAAATAAAAAAAATCAAAATCCGTTCTAAAAATTTTCAGAAAGTACCATATCACGGCAACAAAATGAGCGATCAAAAACTTCTAACACGTCTTTTTCAAAAATTTAGTAGCGGACGCTTTTCATGAAGTTCATTATTTTCTTCACCCAATTTGACAGTTCTTTAAAAATTTTGTAAACAAATCAGCATATTGGCTTTTTCTTTTCACAAATTCAAAAAAACACAGTATCACAGCAACAAAACGATCTATTATAGACTTTCTAACTTGTATTTTTCAAAAAGTTATTTGCAAAGGTTTTTAATGAAGTTCGATAATTTTTTCACCTAATTCAACAGTTCTTTAAAAGTTTTTTTTAGGAATTAGCGTACTGGCAACTATTTGTACATAAATTCAAAATTACTTTATTATGGCAACAAAAACGGGCTAATACAGGCTCTCATGAACGTTTTTTTCTTCACCTAATTCGAAAGTTCCTTGAAAATTTCGTGTTCAAATTAGCACTTTGGCATTTAGTTCAACACAAATTCGAAAATGCATTTTTACTGCGCCAAAACGGGCTAAAATACATAATCTGACTCATCTTTTTCAAAAAGTTATTAACAAACATTTTTCATGAAGTTTTGCATTTTCCTCAACTAATTCGACAGTTCTTTAATGTTTTGTTAACAAATCAACATATTGGCCTTTATTTGGACGCAAATTCAAAAAAAAGATTATTACGGCAACAAAACAGGCTAGTATAAACTCTCTAACTTGTCTTTTCTAAAATTGTTTTTACCAAACGCTTTTCATGAAGTTCGATTATTTCTCCACCTATTTCGACAGCTCTTTGAAAGTTTTATGTACAAATCAGCATATTGGCAGTTAGTTCTACACAAATTGATAATTTAAATTTTTACGGCAATAAAAAAGGGCAGAATGGGCTAAAGTAGACTTTCTAACTCAGTTTTTTTTCCGGAACGTTGTTCATGAAATTTGACATTAATTGAAGGTAGCTAAATTTGTCATCATTTGATTTGTCTGAATATTTCACAGTAGCTAAATTTGTCATCAGTTGACTTGTTTTACCATTTCAGTAAATTTCGTTCAAGTAGAGGTTAACTTTATAACGGTTTACCACTATCCAGTACATACAAAATAGAGTGAGCGAGAGTTTGATTCAATAACATCATTTTTTTGACCTAACATCATGTTTTGAACTAACCCAACGAAAACCTAAATTTTCCAGAGGAGCTAAAACAAAAAACTCCCTAAAGTGTTTTTTACTTCTTAAAGACAATGAATTTCGTTTCATAGTTTTAGTTAAACCGTTGCAACTCCTTAAAGCAACAAACCAGTTTCTTTTGAAAAATATTTTATCCGACTGTTGGCTTATTCGAAAATAAAATTAGATGTAACTTTGAATTTTATCTAGTGAAGCTAGACCACAAGTGTTTGGTTCTTTACGCTCCCCACACTTAGTTTTAATATGGCAATTAGACTAATACAACCCCAACAGCTCCTTGAACCGATGAAAATAGACTAATTTTTGGAAATTTTCCCGCTTATTTGCAGCCAAAAAAGACAAAATTCTGAATTTTTCGAGAGATGCTTGACGAAGATTTCAGTGTGGGTTATGAATCCCGCAACTGAAGCAGGTCTGACACTGATTTCGGTTTCAGTCCAATAACTCTTTGACCCGACGAAATCAGATGCTCTTTTAAACAAAAACATTGTTCGATTTTTTGGTTAATTGAAAATGAAAAGAGACGAAGGCCAAACACAAATTTTGCCACTTTTTTCCAGACAGAATGAAATGCTCTTTTAACACAAATTTTGCGACTATTTCTACACAAAATCAAATTTACTTTATTATGGCAACAGAAACGGGCTAATACGGACTCTCATGAACTTCGTTTTCTTCTTCACCTAATTCGACATTGCTTTAAAAATTTTGTGTTCAAATTAGCAATTTGGCATTTATTTCAACACATGTTCGAAAATACATTTTTACTGCGCCAAAACGGCCTAAAATGCATAATCTGACTCAACTTTTTTAAAAAGTTTTTAACAAACGTTTTTCATGAAGTTTTGCATTTTTTTCAACTAATTCGACAGTTCTTTAAAATTTTGTTAACAAATCAACATATAGGCTTTTATTTAGAAGCAAATTCGAAAAACAGATTATTACGGCAACAAAACAGGCTAGTATAAATTCTCTAACTTGGCTTTTCTAAAATTGTTTTTACCAAACGCTTTTCATGAAGTTCGATTTTTTCTCCACCTATTTCGACAGCTCTTTGAAAGTTTTATGTACAAATCAGCATATTGGCAGTTAGTTTTACACAAATTGAAAATTTAAAATTTTACGGCAATAAAAAGGGCAGATTGGGCTAGAATAGACTTTCTAACTCAGTTTTTTTCCGGAACGTTGTTCATGAAATTTGACATTAATTGAAGGTAGCTAAATTTGTCATCATTTGATTTGTCTGAATATTTCACAGTAGCTAAATTTGTCATCAGTTGACTTGTGTAACCATTTCAGTAAATTTCGTTCAAGTAGATGTCAACTTTATAACGGTTTACCACTATTCAGTACATACAAAATAGAATGAGCGAGAGTTTGATTCAATAACATCATTTTTTTGACCTAACTTCATGTTTTGAACTAACCCAACGAAAACCTAAATTTTCCAGAGGAGCTAAAACAAAAAACTCCCTAAAGTGTTTTTTACTTCCTAAAGACAATAAATTTCGTTTCATAGTTTTAGTTGACCTGTTGCAACTCCTTAAAGCAACAAACCAGTTTCTTTTGAAAAATATTTTATCCGACTGTTGGCTTATTCGAAACTAAAATTAGATGTAACTTTGAATTTTATCTAGTGAAGCTAGACCACCAGTGTTTGGTGCTTTACGCTCCCCAGACTTAATTGTAATATGGCAATTAGACTAATATGACCCCAACAACTCCTTGAACCGATGAAAATAGTGTAATTTTTGAAAATTTTCCCGCTTATTTGCAGCCAAAAAAGACAAAATTGTGAATTTTTCGAGAGAAGCTAGACAAAGATTTCTTTGTGGGTTATGAATCCCGCAACTGAAGCAGGTCTGACACTGATTTCGGTTTCATTCCAATAACTCTTTGACCCGACGAAATCAGATGCTCTTTTAAACAAAAACATTATTCGATTTTTTGGTTAATTGAAAATGAAAAGAGACGAAGGCCAAACACAAATTTTGCCACTTTTTTCCAGACGGAATGAGATGCTCTTTTAACACAAATTTTGCGACTATTTCTACACAAAATCAAATTTACTTTATTATGGCAACAGAAACGGGCTAATACCGACTCTCATGAACTTCGTTTTCTTCTTCACCTAATTCGACATTGCTTTAAAAATTTTGTGTTTAAATCAGCATTTTGGCATTTATTTCAACACATGTTCGAAAATACATTTTTACTGCGCCAAAACGGGCTAAAATGCATAATCTGACTCATCTTTTTCAAAAAGTTATTAACAAACGTTTTTCATGAAGTTTTGCATTTTCCTCAACTAATTCGACAGTTCTTTAAAATTTTGTTAACAAATCAACATATAGGCTTTTATTTGGAAGCAAATTCGAAAAATAGATTTTTACGGCAACAAAACAGGCTAGTATAAACTCTCTAACTTGTCTTTTCTAAAATTGTTTTTACCAAACGCTTTTCATGAAGTTCGATTTTTTCTCCACCTATTTCGACAGCTCTTTGAAAGTTTTATTTTGAAATCAGCATATTGGCAGTTATTTCTACACAAATTGAAAAATTAAGTTTTCACGGCAGTAAAAAGGGCAGAATGGGCTGAGATACACTTTCTAGCTCAGTTTTTCGAATTTTTTTTACGGAACGTTTTTCATGAAGCTCGATAATTTCTTCACCCATTTCGAGTTCTTTTAAATATTTGAATACAAATGAACATATTTGTTTATACACATTGTAAACGAAATTGATCAGGGGCCGCAAATTGAGCTGGCGTACAACCTCGACCAATTCGAAAGATAATGAAACAAACTGTTCTTTGAAGTTCGAGATCTAAACATACTTTTTGACAGGGACAACACCTATTTATTCAAACTTCTATAAAATTTAATAGACAAATTTTACAATTCAGTGTAGTTAATACTTCTTTTTATATGTTAACACTAAAAATTTTGCTTTAAAGGATTTAGCATTAAAAGCAGTAAGTTCGTAACAATGAAGATAAATTTCGTCAAAAAAAAAAACAATCAATTTTGTTCAAGTTTTTGGTGCATTAGCAAAAAATACTGGTCGTTGTGCTCGGTGAAGTGCGGTGCGTTGCGACTTTTTGGAGGTAACGACCCGTTGGAGAACTCCATAGGGTACTTCATCAAATTTGACTTCAATTGACAGTAGCTAAATTTGTCATCATTTCAGGTGTCTGAAGATTTCACAGTAGCTAAATTTGATATCAGTTGACTTATGTAACAATTTCAGTAAATTTCGTTCAAGTAGAGGTCAACTTTATAATGGTTTACCGCTATTCAGTACATACAAAATAGAATGAGGGAGAGTTTGATTCAATAATATCATTTTTTTGACCTAACATCAAGTTTTGAATTAACCCAACGAAAACCTAAATTTTCCAGAGGAGCTATAACAAAAAACTCATGGTTATTTACTTCTTAAAATTGATGAATTTCTTTTTACAGTTTTAGTTAAACTCTTGCAACTCCTTAAAGCAACAAACCAGTTTCTTTTAAAAAATATTTTATCCGACTGTTGGCTTATTCGAAACTAAAATTAGATGCAAGTTTGAATTTTATCTAGTAAAGCTAGACCACCAGTGTTTGGTGCCTTACGCTCCCCACACTTAAACATAATATGGCAATTAGACTAACATGACCCCAACAACTCCTTCAACCGATGAAAATAGACTAATTTTTGGAAACTATCCCGCTTATTAGCAGCCAAAAAAAAAACAAATTTCTGAAATGCTGGACAATGATTTCTTTGTGGGTTAAGTCCCGCAACTGAAGCAGGTCTGACACTGATTTCGGTTTCATTCCAACAACTCTTTGACCCGACGAAATCAGATGCTCTTTTAAACGAAAACTTTATTCGATTTTCGGTTAATTGAAATTAAAAAGAGACGAAGGCCAAACCTTCTTCCCGAGATGCTCGAAGCAAAATTTTGTTTTTCATACTCCTTATACTCTTATTGTGAGTTCAGTTGGATCACAATTTTTTGACCCGAAAAGAAAACAAGGCTGTTGAAAGTTTGTGTTTTTTTCCAACAAAAAGAATATAATTGTTCAGAGAAGCTGGACCAAATAGTTTAAGTGTTTCAAACTCTTAATATATAGGGGATAATACACAATGATAGGATTTTTCACCCTACACATCAAAAAGGACGACGAGTACCCATTAGTTTTCAAGACAGAGTCAACACTGAAATTCAAATTTTACTTATAGAAGGACACATAGGTTGAGATCAAAATTTTATAATTCTTCTAATTTAAAAAGTACGAAATTAACTATGCTCAGATATGGCTAAAATTAAAACAACTTTGTTTAATATGCTTATCTTTTATCCTTAAGCTGATTGTCCGTCCATTAGGTGATTCTCTATGGACTGCATGTTCGACATAAGTTATAGTATTATATATTTTTTAATATTACGAGGTTGCTGATCGTTCAGCACTACTCTTGCATGTTTTCAATACAACTTTTTCAATGATGAAAATTTGTAAGATTAGCGGTGAATTTTGCGGTGAATTTTTGTAAGAATTGCGATTTTTAGCGGTGAAATTTTTTTTCACCGCAAAAGTGCTTGAAAAAATTTTTTCACCGTTTAACAATTTTTTTTCACCCCATTGATCGCATTGAGCGCAAATCTCACACTTTTTACTCAAATTAACCGCAAATCTTACATCTTTTAGTGGTTTTTAGCTTGACACCTCGACCCAATCGAGGTCACCGCGGTTGATAATATTTAACGTTTATTAAACTTTACAATTCCTTAAACCAACGTTAAATTTACTTGATAAGAACGTCTATAACTCTTTTCCGGTGTTAGTAACTATTAAAAAATTCTTATCGTATTTGGAAAGAAAAGAACTCTGGAAGAATTCTAGTTTTCCCTCATTGTGGTTTTCGAGATACAAAAGTTTTCATACAAAATTGATTACGGTAATAAAAAAACTGTTCAAAACCATCAAAAGTTTTTTTAATTTGATTTTATAATTCCAAATCCGGCTTTTATCTGGCAGGATCTTGTAAGATTTTTGCTTATGACGGTTATATTGCAAGATATTTAATTAGACGTTTATCTTTCAAAGTCTATAAAAATAACGGCTATCTTCCGATTGAGTCTTACCAAACAAAGGTTTTTTAAAACTTGAACAGTCTGCGTGAATTGCTTATAATGTAGCCAGAGGATGCCGTGCTTCAAAAATATATTTAAAAAAAAACTTAAAAAAACTTTATATAAAAATTGTTTGCTTGTAAAACGTTTCAACAGAATATTGGAAACTAAGAAGGACTGAGTCTTTTTTAAATCTTTCTAATCTACGCACTGTCAATTCCCAACTGATTTGCGGTAGAAGGCCTGTGCCTGTAATAAAATCAGTGACTTATCAGTCTCAAGTTTCACAAACTCCCCGTAAACTCTTTTTGCGGCTCTTCACATTCGAAGGACTACAGTGTGATACATATGATGTGACACGTTGATTCACTGACATCAAGTTTTCTAAGCCTTACTAAATTAGATTTCATTTTTAACTAAGCTTCATTTTCTAAAATAAATGATAAATTTACAAAACTATTGCAAGATAGACGTTAATCTTGCAGAAGTATTGCATGAGAGACGACTCTCGTGCAACGTTCTTGTCAAAAGACAGTTTTGCAAGATTTTGTAGGAAGTTTGAAGACTGGTATGAATATGTATATTATTTCAAGACTCTTGAAATAATACTCATCTGGTGTTGCAAGATCTTACCAGATAACCGCAGATTTGATTTGTCTGTTTTTCCATAAATTCGGAGGAGTATTTCCTTTTCAGCCATTTCATCATTTTTGCAATTTCCGAAACAGCAACGAAAAAGAGATTGAGCATTTCACGCTCGACTAGAAAGCTTCGGTGCAGCAGATTATATAACATTTTACTCATTTTACGAATGTCGTGAGTAAAATATTGAAGTTTTTTGTAGATTTAGTATTGTGTAGACTCACGCATGCAACCTTTGTTCTTGCTGGCATCTCTTTCTTCACCTGAAATATGAGTTTCGTTAAATGCCAAATGCTCCCGTTTTGTGATTCGTTAAAATACTGAAACCAAATTGAAACATTTTTCTATTGATTTGTTGGCTGTAATTCATTATTGCTTGCCCATTATTTGAAAGATTTCGTTTTTGAGGATAACAGTAAAAACCTATGCAGCAAGAGGCCGTTTTTGACCTGATCCATACGGTCTGCGTCGCATCAGTCTAGCCTTTTTAATTTAATCCTTTAATTATCCGGTCCAAGAAATTCTACCTGAAATATGTAAGACAAGCGGTAAAACTCTACACTGTTTGAGGTGCCAGACGGAAGTGATCTCTGATCAGACTTTAGTCGAACCCACACGGTGTTTTTCCAGACCAAAATTACAGGGTTTGTAAACTGATTTGAGAACACAAAAGTCTGGACAATGGTATCATTTTGGCCTGATCAGTGGTAAGTTCCGTCTGTGATGGTCTGATCAGAGCTTTGACCGCACTCAAGGGCGCACGAGGTTTCTAGCGCACATTAGCCTGATCAGAGCATACTTCGGTCTGGGATCGTCTGATCAGAGATCATTTCCGTCTGGCACCTCAACCAGGGTAATATTTTGAGTGCACTTTTTCATCTAATTATTCGGTGAATGCCGTAAGTTAGCAGGTGAAATGGGACGAGGAAGATTGTAATCCACAGAGCATCGTACAAAAAGTGTTCCAATAACACTTTTAACCAGAGGTCTGATAGAAGCGCACGAGTTGATATCAAAAGAAGTGGGGGTGATAAATGGACGGCATCCGGTTGCGTTGCGGCAATTAAATCAATGTCTGCCATCTGTATTTTTGATTTAGGAGCGAAATGGGTATCATGGGAAAAATTTGGGAAGTTTATTTCTTGTTTGATTGCCGTCTTTTACCTGTGCATAAATATTCGTCATGTTCCCAAAAACAGTCAACTGGACCGTCGCATTTCTTTTCCATTGGGATGCACATACGTTCACCACAACCGAAGTGTGTTCCGTTTGTTTCCTCGACAGCCAATGTGCAACCTGAAATTAATTTCCCTGAGAATCTTGTTTCCAGTGCTTATCTTGTCATATCTTGCAACAAATGGATATTCCGCCTGTGAACCCCCCCCCCCCCCCCCCCCAAGTTAGTGGGTTAATATTATTTGCTGCGGCCGATCAATAGGACCACGTTTCAAATGAGCGACACTGAATTTTGTTTCAACAGGACGACATTTGCATGCATTCTCAATGTTAATTCTTGCTTAACATCGAAATTTTGACCAATTTATCACAAGCATGTAGTCACAAGCATCCATAATGACTAATTTAAACGAGAAAGAAGGAAGGTAAAATTATATGCTTTACCGCATCTGGCCATGGCAATGCCTCAGCGGCCCGTGGAGGTGGATATGAATTAATCTACTACAATTTAACCGAACGTGTGAGCGCGCAGCAATCTATCACAACTGGTCCGTCAACTAGGATTAAATTATTAGCGCATATTGAGACTTTGTACGTATTATTTATTTTTGTCGTCCATTTGGTACAAAATTTTGGTGTGTCCATTTGGGCGCTAGTGAAAATGGCAGACGTACCAAAATATAGAAATTTTATTGCTGGCCAATCACAATTGAGAAAATAGGAATATTGTTTCCTGATTGGCTGATTGCTCAACCTATTCTCCATGTTTTAAAATAGGATATGAATGTTAACGTAAAATTCCTCAGAAATCGCGATAAGCCGAAACAGGATAATTATACTTTTTTGTGAGAAACTGGTCTCACGTTCGGTTGTGATAGATTCATATCAAGTCCCACGGGCCGCTGAGGCATGGCCATGGCCCGCGAGGCATGCCCCGATGCGGTAAAAATTATAATCTAGCATTAGGCTTTGTCCAATTTAGGCTAACGCTTAAAGGTACAGTGTTTTAAATTTCTCAACCAATCACATTCGTTGAAATTTCTACATTTTGGCACTGACGTCATCGTCCAATTGAAACGCCTCCAATGTTTACATTACGATTATGCTATGACACGTGCTCTGTAACGGAGGGGTGTGTGTGTGTGTTTGTGTGTGTGTGTGGTGTTTGTGAGTGTGTGCGTGTGTGTGTGTGTGTGCGTGTGTGTGTGTATGTGTGGGTGTGTGTGTGTGTGTGTGGGGGGGGGGGGTGCATATCACGTACGGGGAAGGAAAACGCAGAAGATCCCAAGATTTTTGAATAGGATGGCTACTGCAAGATCAAAAACTCTATTACAGATTAAATGTAGTTCTCGTAAGCGTCAGCTAAACTATGCTCCCTTTTCTAAAATTTGAGCTCAATATCTAACTGAGTACAATAGCGCTGAATTTTGGGAAGAAAGCCCTTAAAATAATTTCCGCTCATTCAACGTAATTCTTTTTAAATGTTTTTTTAACGTTTCTAAAGGTTTGAAACTCAGTCCCAGATGTTATAGACATCTATATTTCCAAATTTTTCCCATTTGATTATAAATAATTGGAACAACTTTTGGGAAAAGCACTGATGTAATCTAAGCCCTAAAAAAATTTCAAAAAACCCCATTTTTTTTTACAAAATGCGTTACATTGCAAAATTTCAAATCGAGATGAAAAACTTTCATATTTGCAGAAAAACATTTATATTTGCATTCACTTTTTTGTACAATAATTTGCGTTGTGAATGCTCAAATCAACATGGATACTACCTGTACAAATAAAAAGCTCCGGAATCTGCCATCTGATGATAAAATTCAGATTAAACTAATTGAGCTGATTTTACAAATGTGTGGAAATTATCAGTCTCAAAGTGATTTAAATAACGATCTTGAAAACCTCACTTGAGCTACTGCGTTCAAAGTTGTTTTGAACCAACATAAAAACGACTAATAAAATTATCGAACACGGGTACTTCATTGGTCCATTTTTAAGCTGAACTTTTTCATGATTTCCAATGCTTTTCTTATTGATTTGCATGTTTTTATTTCAGTCTTTGCTTTTCATTTCACTTACAATACAAACGGCTAAACCAATATAATACTAGAAGCTCTTCTTTGTACAAAGATTTTTGGTCGCTTTTAACGAAAATGACTAGCTTGAAAACTTGTGGAAATCCTAATATAGCGTTTTTTTTCTAATTCTGCTGTAATTACATTTGATTGGAAGCTTTGGGCCGACCGATTTAGCAGTTTATTATTAATCTCGAACAAGCAAGCATATGAAGTTTTTTATGGCAGAGCGGTAAACGCTCATTTAAAACTGAACATAGACCTTTTAATCCCATTTTTGCTCTTTTTCTATAATTTCAATGAAAATTCTTGCTTTCTTTCGGAATAATTTTTTCCCAAAGCCCTTAATTGTCCCAAAAAAAGAAAAACTCATTTGAAAAAGTTTGAATTGAATTTTCCTTTATGTCACCAGAACCATTCCGAATTTTACTTTGGTTTCAGTTTTTGTACAATTTTGAACCATTTTTAGAATTAAACTGTCTGGAATTTTTATATATTTTTTTTTTGTTTTTTGACAGATGCAGGTCTTTTTATAAGGCTAATCGGAAAACTAAGTTAAAATCCTGGCCTTTAACGTTTGCATTAGAATTACTGTTTTGCGTCAGCAATTAGAATAATGATCAAACAATTTAGTTTTTGGTTGTTTTTTGGTTTAATTTTGAACCATTTTTAGAATAAAACTGTCTGGAATTTTTATCTATTTTTTGTTTTTTGACAGTTGCAGGTCTTTTCATTAAGCTAATTGGAAAACTGAGTTAAAATCCTGACCTTTAACGTTTGCATAAGAATTACAATTTTGCGTCAGCAATTAGAATAATGATCAAACAATTTAGTTTTTGGTTGTTTTTTTTGAGAAAAATCTGAAATATGACCGAAAAACGTTTTTGATACCTTGCTACAAAATTTGGTTTCCTTAGACCGAAAGAACAAAACGTACCAAACTTTATTTGTTATTTATTATATTGTCCAATATTTTATAATTGTCCAATTTAGGCTAACGCATAAAGGTACAGTGTTTTAAATTCTCAACCAATCACATTAGTTGAAATTTCTACATTTTGGCACTGACGTCACCGTCCATTTGAAACGCATCCATTGTTTACATTACAATTATGCTATGACACGTGTTCTCTAACGGAGGGGTGTGGGTGTGTTTTTGTGTGTGTGTGTGTGTGTGTGTGGTGTTTGTGAGTGTGTGCGTGTGTGTGTGTGTGTGTGTGTGTGTGTGTTTGTGTGTATGTGTGTGTTTTTGTGGCGGACATATAACGTACGGGGAAGGAAAACGCAGAAGATCCCAAGATTTTTGAATAGGATGGCTACTGCAAGATCAAAAACTCTATTACAGATTAAATGTAGTTCTCGTAAGCGTCAGCTAAACTATGCTCCCTTTTCTAAAATTTGAGCTCAATATCTAACTGAGTACAATAGCGCTGAATTTTGGGAAGAAAGCCCTTAAAATAATTTCCGCTCATTCAACGTAATTCTTTTTAAATGTTTTTTTAACGTTTCTAAAGGTTTGAAACTCAGTCCCAGATGTTATAGACATCTATATTTCCAAATTTTTCCCATTTGATTATAAATAATTGGAACAACTTTTGGGAAAAGCACTGATGTAATCTAAGCCCTAAAAAAATTTCAAAAAACCCCATTTTTTTTACAAAATGCGTTACATTGCAAAATTTCAAATCGAGATGAAAAACTTTCATATTTGCAGAAAAACATTTATATTTGCATTCACTTTTTTGTACAATAATTTGCGTTGTGAATGCTCAAATCAACATGGATACTACCTGTACAAATAAAAAGCTCCGGAATCTGCCATCTGATGATAAAATTCAGATTAAACTAATTGAGCTGATTTTACAAATGTTTGGAAATTATCAGTCTCAAAGTGATTTAAATAAAGATCTTGAAAACCTCACTTGAGCTACTGCGTTCAAAGTTGTTTTGAACCAACATAAAAACGACTAATAAAATTATCTAACATGGGTACTTCATTGGTCCATTTTTAAGCTGAACTTTTTCATGATTTCCAATGCTTTTCTTATTGATTTGCATGTTTTTATTTCAGTCTTTGCTTTTCATTTCACTTACAATACAAACGGCTAAACCAATATAATACTAGAAGCTCTTCTTTGTACAAAGATTTTTGGTCGCTTTTAACGAAAATGACTAGCTTGATAACTTGTGGAAATCCTAATATAGCGTTTTTTTCTAATTCTGCTGTAATTACATTTGATTGGAAGCTTTGGGCCGACCGATATAGCAGTTTATTATTAATCTCGAACAAGCAAGCATAAGAAGTATTTTTGTGGCAGAGCGGTAAACGCTCTATTAAAATTGAACATAGACCTTTTAATCCCTTTTTTGCTCTTTTTCTATAATTTCAATGAAAATTCTTGCTTTCTTTCGGAATAATTTTTTCTCAAAGCCCTTAATTGTCCCAAAAAAAGAAAAACTCATTTGAAAAAGTTTGAATTGAATTTTCCTTTATGTCACCAGAACCATTCAGAATTTTACTTTGGTTTCAGTTTTTGTACATTTTTGAACCATTTTTAGAATTAAACTGTCTGGAATTTTTATATATTTTTTTTTGTTTTTTGACAGATGCAGGTCTTTTTATAAGGCTAATCGGAAAACTAAGTTAAAATCCTGGCCTTTAACGTTTGCATTAGAATTACTGTTTTGCGTCAGCAATTAGAATAATGATCAAACAATTTAGTTTTTGGTTGTTTTTTGGTTTAATTTTGAACCATTTTTAGAATAAAACTGTCTGGAATTTTTATCTATGTTTTTTTTGTTTTTTGACAGTTGCAGGTCTTTTCATTAGGCTAATTGGAAAACTGAGTTAAAATCCTGACCTTTAACGTTTGCATTAGAATTACAGTTTTGCGTCAGCAATTAGAATAATGATCAAACAATTTAGTTTTTGGTTGTTTTTTTTTTGAGAAAATTCTGAAATATGACCGAATAACGTTTTTGATAACTTGCTACAAAATCTCGTTTCCTTAAACCGAAAGAACAAAACGTATCAAACTTTAATTGTTATTTTTTATGTTGAGTTTTTTTTCGGGATGTGTTTTTTCATGACTCTATGTTGTTATCATTATTATCTTTAACACTTACTTTCAAAGCCTTAATGAAAAAGTTGATGCACCGTCGACATGAAGTTGTTGCTACCATGCAGTGAAGTGTCTATGAGGAACTTTGCTTTTGGAGGGGGGGGGGTTAAATGGGGAATTAGAAAGACCGCATATATGGAATCTTGGAAAATGAGCTCAAAAGGTTTCGCTGCAATTTACTGCAGTGGGCTTTTTTTGATCACAACGAGGAATTAATATAGCTCAAGAACATCATGCTTCATCGGCCTACAATTTACCTCTTGATCATTGCTCTTAAATTTCACAGAAACATTCCTCGTGTAGCAGATTAGAGAAAAGAAATTTTCGCGCCACAATATTTCGAGTATCATCAATAAGCCATCGCTGTAACTTACAGCCATCCCATTGAGCTCATTGTCAGAGGAAGAGGAGAGGGTAATAATCATCGAAGATTTTTTTATTGCAGTCAGTAGTATAGCAATTTGCCATATGCTTGGAGGGTGGGTCCGGAACAGCCCTACAAGAATTTAAGTCGAGAAAATCCTGATTTCTGTCGAAATGAAAAATAGTTCAAGTTTCAGCAGCCTCGTGTAGACTCTTTCTGCTATACTGACTGCTGAAACTTGAACAAACTTTCATTTCGAAAGAAATCAGAATTTTTGTCGACTTGAGTTCTTGTAGGGGTGGGGTCCGGACCCCCCACCTACAAGCAAATGGCAACATACGCTTGTTGTAATGGTTAAGAAGATAACCTGAGACAGTTAGTGACAAAAATACCCACTCCGGTCATTTTTGACGAGCTCGTATTTTTCGGGTTTTGGCACCCATGACTCCTTAAAAAAATTCAAATTGCAAACGACTGGCAACGGCTAATCCGTAGGTAACGACACTTGGCAGGCAGGTTGGTGGCACCCTATATTTACTAGAAATTTTTTTAGAAAGACATTTTGACGACTAATTCCCGAGTTATTGAGTTCTGAAATTTGGTGTCGTCAGTTAGGTCGATCAAAAGTGTGCGCGGTTTTTGCTCGTGATCTATTGGGAGGTAGGCCATAAATTTTGTGGGTAAGTGCAACTATGAGAGTACGTTCCATGATAATAATTAGTTTTATCAACTTGACCCCTCATTTTGGACGGGTGATCTTTGAATGTCCCCTAGAAGTCAAATTTTAGGTTTTATGAAAAATGGTCTCATCGGCATGTACAATTACCGGGACTTGCATGAAAAGGTTTCAAAAATGGAAATTACAATTGATCGTTGGTTTAAAGGTGAGTTTAGTTTAGATAAGAGCGTATTGGTTGAGTATAAATTGAAGTGACACGCAGGACACATTTTGGACACAGGAGAGATTTTTGCACAAGCGAGAGAAAGTAGTTGATTCAATGGGACTAAACTTTAAAAGATAGTGTGAACAGCAGGGAAGAGATTGAGAGTGAGACTCAACTCTGGAAGTTTGTAATTGCAAGACAACTTGGGATACTGTGAGCGTTTTTGATTTAGTTCATTTGCGATGTGAACCGTGAATGTTGTTATTATTATTATTTTAATTATAAATTGTCTTAGCTTTGTCCTTTCCAATGATGTGCAAGTAATTGACATTACGAGCCCCATTGTGAATCAACCTATTTCAAGGCAATCTAATTTGCAACAGCATACAAGAGTGGAAGAGGGGAAATAGCAGAGTAGCAAAGTAACGCTTGCTTCACCAATTCAAAACCTTTGTTTTTTTGATCGATCTTCTGGGAGACAGAGACCCCTCTCTGTTGAGCCTCTTTAGAAATTCAGAAGACGACATGACATTATCGTATGAGATCTGATGCAATTTCTTATACCTTAACTCTTAAGGAAATGATTCTACTCTCGTACACTAAATAAACTTAAGGTATTTTTTTAAGGAACTCACCTTAAATGGTAATGTAAATCTGGCTCTCCATAACTAACCTTAAGTAAGGGTTGTTTTACCTGAACTTTAACTGAAAAGCTAAGGCCTCACCAGCTTAAAAGAGACATTCACTTTAAACTATGTCGCAATTTTACCTTAGTTAGTTACCTTAACGACAGACAATTTCATACGCTTTCGGTCGCTCTGATATTGAAATATGAAGAGAAATTATCAGGAGGAGATTCCCATTTTCCTTGAACTGACGCAAAAAATGATCAGAAGAATGCGGTAATAGGTGGGTTCCAGAAATTCAAGGATATTTGCCCAAAGTTGGAAAACTCCTTCTGATCACATTCGAAATCGTCAGTTCCGTTGTACAAATTGTTACCGCCGCCCACAAAAATAAGAGCAATAAATGTGTGGCTGTAAAAAATTCGTTTCAGTATTGGCCAGGGAGAGAAAGGGTATTGAAACTCTCAAAATCTAATTCACAGGCTTGTGAATTGGCTACCAGTAGATGGCTTGTGGGTGCAGGTTTGAATATATGGTATCTCATGTAAAGGATACAAAGCTTGTTTCTAAAAGCGTCCAATTGGAAGTCTCCAGTACAAGGCTATTATATCCTATTTAATAAGTTGATCAATGTAGCTTGTCAATGTCACGACACATTTATATTTAATAACTTTATTTTATAGAAACCTTAACCAAGTGACTATTTTTGACTAAGATGTTTCAGATTGTTTTATAAAATCAAACTGAATTGTAAAATATACATTTAAAATAAAGAGTTGCTCACAGTCGAACTCTTCGTCGCTTCCATCATTGCAGTCCCAGCGGCCATCACAGATTGCGACCATTTCAAAGCAACCGCTATTGTCCCTGCACTTGTATACTCCTTGATCCATTGTTCCAGGGGGCATCTCACAGTCTAAACGACGTTTGAAAAATATGCTTACCTGTAGATTGCACTAGCTGTGATGAAAACTCTACCCATTTATCAAAAGAGTCTAAACATTTACTAAAATACCTAGTTAGCGACCATTCTGAAGAAGGTTTTGTTATTAAGCTATAATGACATGCAGTTGTAATCGGTAATCAACAAAAGGCTACGAAAAATCAAACAGTCAAGAAGTTGCCCATTTTTGTTATCAACGGAAATTGATAATTAATTTAGTTATCAACGGAAGTTGATAATAAAGTTATAGCCAGTTTTACAAAAAAAGAATGGTTCAAAAAGTTACATGAAATTATACCCGGTCCATTGTTCCCAAATTTACAATTCCATTACACATAATTTTTCCCATTGACCTTTGTGCTCAATAATCCGATTACAAAATTGCCTTCAAGCATGTTTTATCAATAAAAAAACTGATAGTTGTTGAACTGATAAACAGATAACCTGATAATCTTGTTCTGTTGTGATAGCTTCATATTAGATTTTTCGGGCCGCTGAGGCATGGCCATGGCCTGACGGTATGAAATGGCTAACTATTATACGAAACAAGGCGCCTCGTGCGAGCACAGAATGTTCTCCGGTTTGACCACCATAAATGTTTCTTAGAAACCATACGTAAGACATGTATGGTTGTATGGCTTCTTTGATACAATACATAAGACCATACAAAAATTTCAAGGTGATCTCAAATGACGTTTTTTGGACCATGTAGTACAACAAATATATCGTACTTGCCATTGGCCTTCAACAAAAAATTTTTTTTTCTATGGTGCCTTGGATACCATATCCAAGACCATAGACTTTTATGGCCCATCCAAGATCATAAAATTGTTTTTGTGCAACATCTTTTTTGACACAAAAATGATTTTAACAACGTCCTATGCGGATTTCAGACGATAAAAATGGAGATTTAAAAATTTCTTGTGGAAAAAATTTTATGGTGTCTTGGATACCATATCCAAGACCATAGACTTTTATGTTAGCTAACATGCGTCTCAAGTTTGTGGAAAACTTTACTTTGTTCTGAAGGCACTTGTTCTGAATCTTCTTTGACTACCATATTTGCAAAACTCAAATTGAAGCAATTTTGGAGCGACCACGATTAAGATTTTATGGAAAAAGAAAACTGAAAAAAAGACAATTCTCGTTTCGCTTTGATTTTAACAGATATATAATCATATGCCTTGACAATTGTTTTCAAACATAATGCGACTCCTAAAAAAATTGAAGTTCAGCAATCCAGACTAAAAAATTAGCTTAATCAAAAACACAAACAGTATTTTGTAAGGAAACCAGGTTACATTTAAAAAAAATTTTTTAGGCCTATTCGAAAAATCAGTATGAATTTAATGTTTTACAGTACAGTTTTCTTAATTAAATAATGAAATTTTTCATATTTTATATACTTGAGGCAAATTCTGCAGTCTGATGATTGAATGAAGTTGGAGTCAATTGGGGAACTTAAGTCTCAAAGCCAATCAAGCATAAGTTCAAAGGACGGTGGCTATGTTGCAGAAAAGAAGGTTTTCTGATTTTTCTTTTCCACGACTTATTTTTTTTACAAAATCTCCATGTATGAGTTTTTGGGCTACACCTAGTTTTATATAAATCCTCCATAAATGGTGGAATTGATTCTGACTAGTATCTAGCAGCAAAAAAGAGAAATGGAACATTTTCTTTTCAACAAAGAAAACTTAACCTATTGTTATTTTTTACAAAGGGCCACTAAAAAAATCCCAAAATGGAACAGCTAATTGAGACGACACCAATAGCGGACGCATCAACGTAATTTTAAATACGAGGTTAGAAAGTTGAAGAAAAATCATTTTTTGCCCTTTCAACAAGTGGTCGCCTTTCCTGTTCTTATGTTATAAATGTTCCTTAAATTCTGTTAATCTATTTTTCTTTTTATTATATTAAACTGAAAAGAGTTTCAGTGCAAAAAATTTTTCATGAAAATTTTCAATTTGCGTAAAACTCTTCAAAAAATGAAATTATACTAATTTAATAAATTGCTCTGATTTGATTTTTTATGTCTTATTTAAAGCAAAGTATAGGCGACCAATTGATTTTTTTTCATATTTATTTTGGGGTGGAACGAGTTGTCAGCAGGGACATATGGAGTGATAAGAATCTATTGTTCTTGAAGCATCAGGAGTAATCAACAGAGTTAAGAATTTAGAAAGAAACACAAACTTTCCTCTTTCTCACCACATTGTTTCCGTTGTTCCAATACCCGAAACTTGGTCAATTAAGGAACATTCTCATCAAATCAGGTTTTAAACTAAACATGGGAATTGGTTTTAAGGTTTAGCATAGGAGCCATTTTAAGAATTGCCCAACGTTAAAAAATCAGATTTTTCTCTTTAATAACTAAAAAAGCTTTAAAAAATATTTCCCTTATTTTGCCATTGAACCTGATATAGAGGCCCCAATTTTCAGGCATATTAGTTTTTTTTCTAGAGGCCAGTAGTGTTTTCGTCAGTTGCACGTGCTGCTGATCAAGTCGTACTGCAAAAGCATTTTTGAAAAGATAAGATTAGATAAGATATGACCTGACCAGACGAACCCTCTATTTATATAGTCGGGACTTACTAGAAGGCTAAAGGTAATAAACACAACAGATGTTAAAACAAAAAATTTAGTTAATTAGATTTAATCAAAAGATGTCATCAAATATCTCTCATAACACAACCAAAAAAAGCATTTTTTCCAGCCAACTTGAAGTGTAAATTAGACAACTGTTTTTGGAGTAAAGGAGTTCTAATGGAATGAAACGAGAGCGAAGACCGCATTAAATCATTAATAAAGAATTAGATTTTTCTATCATATGTAATTGGGTAAATTACTGACTGATTGGACTGTATTTAGGGGCTCGATACTAATCTATTTTTTTATTAATAATTGCAATTGTTGGAAAGTTGAACTTAAAAATTGCTCACAAAAGGAAGCTTTTTTCATTGAAAACGAACTAAGTTTAAAAAAAACTAAAAAAATAAAAAAAATCCTGAATTTCATCCAATTCTTTGAATTGGACATAAGTCAGTTTGTAAACTAATGAATAATAAATTGTCTTAGTAATTAAACAGTTCATTAAAAAGCAGCACTTATTTACAAAATATATAGAGTTGACCACACAGACATCACTATTGGGACATGGTTTTGTTCGCGAATGTCTCAGAGGAAAAGATAAAACAACTCCATTTTTGAAAGTTTTTGAGAGTTTTTGAAATTATTCAAGTCAAAATTATTGTTAATTTGGATTCTTACCCCGCAGATCATAAGATATGTGCTTAGCCGTTACGATCATACCTGAAATACACACAACAAAGATAATAATGATCCGAATATTTTTGCAAACGAATGTTTAGAGGGAACTAACCATGTCCAAAAAGAGAGAGAAAAGTAAAGAAAAATATGTGCATTTTATTCACTTGAACTTCAATTAAAGTACTCCAAATCAACTGATAAGAAAAAAGACTGAGCGCTATAAGACTCCAATGAAATTTGCAAGTAAACCAACACGTGTTGAGATAGAGCGGTCTTTAAAAGTTTGCATCATGAAAGAAGCCCAACCTGCCGCATACAAAATTTTCATAAACCTTCCAATTCGTAACGAAAACCCAGAGATCTCTGAAACAAGTTGTGGATCAGATGCTAAAAGCCGCTCATCTTGTATCTCAAAAAAACAATTGTTCGGGCCTACTTGGCAGCTGCTGAGCATGAAGAAATAACTCCCTAACTCTCGATCTTTGATCGATCTATTCGGTCGCGGACCGCATCCATCTCAAAGAAACATTCAGCTTTTTTCTTTCTCTTTTCTGGACAAAGTTTTGTATTCATTAGCGTGCGATTTTTCAAATGCGTTTTTGCACTGTTACATTACACCGCAGAAGTATACCCCAAAATTTCCGCATTAGTAAAATTCGATCGGAAATTAGATACATAAAATGAAAGAAATTAAGAGACATCCTTTGCATCTTACTTTTCGGAAAAGGGGTTCCGCCAATTTTGCGAAATAAAAGAACTTTCAAATCGAAAAATAAGTTACAAGTCATGTAGCACGTTTCCGCTCAATTAAGGTATCTATTATTCGCATTAAAATTATCTCTTATACTCAATACAGTCTAATTAAAAGCGCGCATTTTGAGCATGCAAAAAAGATTTAATACTCTGTAATAAGCACTTTATTAGAAATTGATATCAATCTTTTAAAGCTTTAAAGGGATTTAAACACAAACAACTTTAAATACAAAGTCGAAAAGCCGAGGCATCAACTTTTTCCGAAAAATCCCACGCTCAAAAAAGGGCTTGTATACCAATGTTGGACTGGCAAACTCAGGGGCAATAGAAATAGGGGGCACTAATGTAGAGACCACGTTGTTTTTGTTATCCGAGAAGGGAAAATCGACCTGAAAATCCGACAAATATCATCAAAAAATTTTGAGGGATTTTTCAGAAAAAAGTCAAAATTATTTTTTTTCTGTTTTTAATTCACTAAACAAAAAATTTAGTTTGCAAACTAATCAAAAAGTTTATTCGGTTGTAGTTCCGTGAGCAAATTAGATGTCTTTAGATTCTGAACACCAAAGTCAAGTTTTGCAATTTCGTCAAACGTTTCTCAAAATTCGTCTCTTATTTAAAAAATATGATGTGGCCCTATGGGTCAAGGAGTTGTGGAATGTTGCTCATACTATATTTGTAGTATCTCTTATTCATATGTATTGTATTAAACCAAAAATTTGTGCTTTGGGGTCAATATCTGAAAAATTGGTACATTAGAAAAGTGAAGTACGGAAACGCAAAAAATTCGTCTGTTTTTATGTAAAATGCGTTCTTTTTTTTCGACTATTGCGCCTAGGTGGTTCAAAGTTATCAGAGAAACGTGTGTTAGGCTGACTCTGGCTATGATGTAAACTAATTTAGTATTAGTGTTATATAAAATAAAGTTTTGCAATTTCGTCCAATGTTTCTCAAAATTCGACTTTTATTCAAAAAATTTGATATGACCCTATGGGTCAAGGAGGAGTAGAATAATTCTCATACTGTTTTCGTAGTATCTCCTATCCATATGTATTGTATTAAACTTTGTTTTGGGTTCAATACTTGAAAAATTGGAACATTAGAAAAGTAAAGTTCGGAAACGCAAAAATTCGTCTGTTTTTTATGTCAAATGCATTCTTTGTTCTCGACTATTGCGTCTCAGTGGTTCAAAGTTATAAGAGAAACGTTTGTTAGGCTAACTCTGGCTATGATGTAAAGAAATTTAAGTTTAGTGTTATTTAAAAAGTCAAGTTTTGCAATTTCCTCAAATGTTTCTCAAAATTCGTCTCGTATTCAAAAAATATGATGTGACCCTATGGGTCAAGAGTTGTAGAATGTTGCTCATAATGTTTTCGTAGTATCTACTCTTCGTATGAGTTGTATTAAACCAAAAAATTTTGCTTTTGTGTCCGTAATTGAAAAAATTGAACATTAGAAGAGTAAAGTTCGGAAACCAAAAAAATTTGTCTGTTTTTTGTGTAAAGTGCCTTCTTATTTCTCGAGAATTGTGTCTAGGTGGTTCAAAGTGATAAAAAAACGTGGGTCGGGCTATCTTTTGCCTTTGTTTTACAGAAATATAAGTTTAGTATTATATAAAGTCAAGTTTTGCAGTTTCGTGTAATGTTTCTCAAAATTCGTCTTAATTAATATGATGTAACCCTATGGGTCAAGGTATTGTAGAATATTGCTCATACTGTTTCCGCAGTATCTCCTATTCAAATTTTTTGCATTAAACTAAAAGTTATGGCTTGGGGGGTGAATACTTGGTAAATTGGAACATAAGAAAATTAAAGATCGGAAACGCAAATATTTCGTCTGTTTTTTTATGTAAAATGCCTTCTTATTTCTCGACTATTGGGTCTGGTTGGTTCAAAGTTATAAGATTAAGGTGTGTTAAACTAACTTTGGCTATGAAGTATAGAAATTTATTATTAGTTTTATATAAAGTCAAATTTTGCAAGTTTGTGTAATGTTTCCTAAAATTCGTCTCTTATTTAAGTAATTTGATGTGAACCTAAGGGTCAAGGAGTTGTAGAATATTGATCGAACTGTTTTCGTAGTATCTCCTAGTCATATGTATTGCTTTAAACCAAAAATTTTCTTTGGGGGTGATTACTTTGCTTTGGGGAAAAATTGGAACATTAGAAAAGTAGAGTTCAGAAACGCAAAAAATTCGTCTGTTTTTATCTAAAATGCCTTATTATTTCTCGACTATTGGGTCTAGGTAGTTCAAAGTGATAAGAGAGACGTAAGTTAAACTAACTTTGGCTATGACTTAAAAAATTCTTAGATTAGTTTTATATAAAGTCAAACTTTGCATTTTCGTCCAATGTTTCTCAGAATTCGTCTCTTGTTTCAAAAATATGATGTGACCGTAGGAGTCAAGGAGTTATGGAATATTGCTCGTACTGTTTTCGCTGTATCTCCTATTCATATGTATTGTAATTGTATTAAAACAAAAGCTTTTGCTTTGGTGTCAATACTTGAAAAACTGGAACATTAGAAAAGTAAAGTTCGGAAACGCAAAAAATTAGTCTGTTTTTAATGTAAAATGCCTTCTTATTTCTCGACTTTTGGGTCTAGGTGGTTCAAAGATATAAAAGAAACGTGTGAAACTATGTTTTGCTAAGATGTAGAGAAATTTAAAATGAGTTTTATATAAAGCCAAATTTTGCATATTCCTCTCAAAATGTTTCTTAAAACTCTTCTCGTTTTTAAAAAATATGTTGTGACGCTTTGGGACGAGGAGTTGTAGAATGTTGCTCATACTATTTTTTATAATATCTTTTATTCATATGGATTGTTTTAAACCAAAAATTTTTGCTCTGGGGTCAATACTTAAAAATATGGTACATCCCAATGCCACAAAATCTGCTTTTTTTTCCGAAAAATCCCTCGCTCAAAAAATGCTTTATTTGCCAATGTGGGACTGGCTGAATCTATTTTCATTGGCCATATCTGTTTTTACTGATCGAATCTGTTTCGTGAAAAAAGTGATGTACGTCTCAGTGCCACAAAAACTGATTTTTTCCAAAAAATCCCACCCTCAAAAAAGGCTTTGTTAGTCATTGTGGGACGGGTGTAGATTCAATCAAGCGGCTAGGAACTCTTGAAAAAATAATAAAGTAGTAATAAGTACTACTAACAGTAATAAAGCTTTTTAAATTACTTTTATGCTTAAAAATGCGCATTAAATTAGGCTTAATTGCGCTTTATATGCGAAATCGAGCTACGTTGCGTGCGAAAAAGTGATACATAAATTGAGCAGATGCGTGATACAAGACGCTCGAAAAATAGGTTATAAAATTTGTACTTGTATTTCGCCGCTAAGATTAGGACACTTTTGCGAACACGGTTTGCTAATTTCCCTTCCTTTTTGCCGGTTTCTGCTAAAGTAGCTGTTTCCCGCAATTTTGTTCCCTTTTCAATGTATTAACATAAGAAAAACGTATACGAGATACACGCATCGGGAATGTTTGCCCGTGATGATTTGGGTATACCTCTGCGGTGTAATGTAGTGGCTTCTGTAATTGTGTTTTAGCTATTTTAGCGGGAACTACCTATAGTGGTAATTTCACCAGCTTTTCCGACAAGGTTTTCCGCGAAACGTCGCATTAGATGACAAAAAATTAAGGTCAAGTTAAATGAGAGGTTAAAACCAATCATTACTGTTTATAAACAAAATTTTTAATAGTAATAATATACACCGTTAACATTTTAGCCTATATTGCGATTAATTACGATAAAAAGGTCACCGGGTACAAAAGTGAACTAAGAATTAAAAAGACATGCAAACAATATACAGCCAAATAGGGTTGACCCAACAAAAAAGTGATCGAATAAGGGGTCAGTCATGGTTAATAACGCGGGTCAAAAGAATTCAATAAGTTGAATTTCAGATTAAAAATGGAACTGAAGAAATACAAATATTAGCTGGTAATTATAGTACTTATCTATGCGAAACTACACTGAGAAAATTTAGATAAGCGAAAGTTATTTTACTTGATTGACATGTGAATAGATCTTAGTTCCAAATCCCGGAGGTGATTTTGTGTTTTCATCAATATTTCATGAGAATCTTATATGGCCTAGATACATTCGAGTTCATTAGTTGGAGGTTGGTGGATGTTAGAATCAGGTTTCTCTTGGTGGGGGATTTTACTTCTGGCATAAGATTGATAGGTCAATAAGTTAATGCTAGCGCCCAGACTGAATTGGAATTTAGTTTAGTTTTCTGGGCCTTACTTATTGACAATGTTTGTCAGGTAATTTCTTCTTTCGTTCTTTGGAACTTTAATAAAACTTCTAAGTTTCCAGATCCTCCCTTCTTTTTAAGCAAATTTGTGGGTATAGGTTCTCCAAATCTGTCGGACTGTTTTTCATTCTTGTTGATGTTCGTGAAGGCTCTGTGGGTTCGGGCTGTTGGTGCTCTGCAACTGATGTGGCTACAGAAGCTTTATCCAGATGTGAAGGTCCCATATCTGTGTTCTGAAGTTGTGGCTCTGGTTGAGATATGGTCTCCTCTACTGGTGGTTCAGTTTTCACATTGTTCTTGTCCAGTCTCGCAATTTGGTTGTCGCTCACTAGAGTAGTCCGTGTTGAGTTTCTGTGCAGAATGAATGTTGTATTCAAGTCCTTCCTGATGATGAAAGTAGCAGGAACAGTCTTCGTCTTCCCATTGTCCTTGAATAAAATGAGTTCGCACAAGTCAAAATCTGCCATGCTTGTAGTCTGACTCTGCGTCCCAAAATAAAATCGACTGCAGTTTGCCCTGAAATTTTTGGTATTTCAAATCCTGCTAAGATTTGACTAAGATTTATTATAACTGTATTATTCCCCGCGAGGAGCAGCTTCTATCTAGTCAGAACCCGCGTCAAAAATTGCAAAAGTATTGCCTTGGTCCTTAACATAACCCCAGTCCATGTGGAGTCGTTCCCAAGCGTCGTCGGGCTTCTGGACATGTAGAGAGTTTTTCCAGGCTAGGCCTGTTCATTTGACAATTCTTAAAAATATTAACATCGTCTTGAGTAATGCCAGGCCACCATGTTATCGTTGTAACTGATGCCTCAGTTGCATTCTTCCCAGTATGTGACTCATGCGTTTTGGTGGAATGAAAGGAATAACACCACTGAGGATGATTCCATTGTGTATGGTCAGTGCATCTTTGTGTTGTTTAAATCCTTTTTCCGCTCCTGAACAATGTTTCAATCGCCATATTTGTTTCGTTTCATTATATCTTGGAAGAGTTTGTTTCATCCAAGTTTTGTTTTGATATCTGCTCGGGTCACCAAATCAATCTGAGCGAAGTAGATATTATTGATTGCGAAGCACACTCGATTGTTGTCGGATGCGTCTTCGTTAATATCCATTCTGCACCAAGCGTCTTCATGGGGTATCTGCTCTCCTGGAGTGTGCTTCGACTCACAGTTGACGCCCATTATAACTTTTGCCCATCTTGTGATTCTAGCTGATGCTGTCTTCGGGATCTGCTCGTCTGGTGCAAAGAGATATTTGAGAGGTTTGTGGTCCGTCTGTAGGGTGAGTCACCTTCAAAGAAGGAATGGCTTCAATCTTGTGACCACAAACACAATGACCACTACTTCCCGCTCTATGTTCGAATAGTTTTGCTCCACTGGAGTCATCTTTCTCGATACATATATAACTGGATGTCCTCCTTGCGAAAAGACCCAGCAATGGCATTTTCGGAGGCGTCTTTAGTAACTGTTTCTCCTATTGTAAACTATATGGCTGTAGAATTGGGTTAGCACATAATTTTTTTTTGTCTTCGAAGGTTTTTTATTGCATTATGCTCCATGAGAAATTGCTGTTTCTATTGTTATCTAAAGGTATCAATTTTTGTTGCAAAATTAAGAATCATTCTTGCGTAAAATTTTGCCAGCTCCGCAAACGATAAAAGTTGTTTGTTGTTAGTTGGTGCTATTGCTTTTTTTCATCATGTTTGGGATCTGGTGCTATTTCCTCGTTTGAAATGGAGTATCCCAAAAAACTAACGCTATCGACTGAATTTGAGTTGTTTTTTCTCATTAATAGTAAACTTTTTCTCACGTAGTTGACTCTCGACAGCAAGCACTCTCTTGTGGCCCTTAGTTAGTACCATAAACTACCACATCATCTTGAAAGATCACCACACTAATGGTTCCCTTGAGTATTGATTCGAGGCAATTCTGGAAGATTGAAGAAGAGTATTTCAAATCCTGAGGTAGTCGGCACATTTTAAACGGTCCGCCTGAGATGGGTGGATTGTGCATAAATGTTTTGGCTCTTCGTCAAGCTCAATTTGATAGTAGGTATTTGAGTGAGAGGTCAATTTCGCCAAAGTTTGAGGTTGTGGAAGATCGTTTTCATGTCTAGTATTGGGTAGTCCTCATCCATGACCCTGCCATTGATATGCACTTTCAAATATTCCAAAATCTTATTTCTCCATTCTTAATTCTCTGCCACACCACTGGAGTTGCATTAGTGACTCTTCCCGGCTGTACCGGTTCAAGAATGCCCTGTCTTTCAGCTTCTCTGTGATCTTGTCTTTAAGAGGTAGAGGTATTTTTCTGGCACTGCAGAACATTGGTTTTGATCGTGGCACCAGCTTCAAATTAGCTTTGTATCCCTTCACAGCAGGAAAATGTTTCGTTGTGGTGTTGCTCACAACGTGCTTGGGTAGAAATTCTCTACCAAGTAGCTCGAATGCATTATCGGACTGCCCACTGCTAGTTCTTTTTGTGTGAGCCTGCTTCCCTTCAACTCAACGTCACAAGAAAGTGCTCCCAGACGCGTTAATTGATGACCATCATAAGCTTGAAGATGTCTTATTTTACCATCCAACCGAGGTTTAACAAGCTCAGTTCATATTTTTGATGATATTACTGCGCTATTTGCACCTGTTTCTACCTGCATTATCACTTTACATTTTTTGAGATATAATCCCATTTCACAAACATGCTCAAGATTTGTTCTTTAGAATATAAAATTCCCATCTCCGATGCTGGAGATGCTTGCTTTGAAGAATTATTTTCTTATTTTCAAAAGTTATTCTGTTTATTGTACTTACCTGAAATTGGTTGGGGTTTGCTTCTACACATTTTTGAGAATTGTCCCACCTTTTCATAGGTTTTGCGTGTTTTAATTAGCGCTGGACAGGGTCTACTAGTGTGTGGCTTACCTCTACACCTAGTGCAGATTTTTTTGCCTTTGTTAGCCTTAAACTTTTCATCTGGTTTTCGAAAGGTCTTCTTGAAATTTTACCCAAATTTTTACTCGCAGAAGAACTAGCAAAAGCTTTTACTTGACTTCTGAACTGTAAGCTCTATGTTTTTTCAGTAACTGACATTGTTGGTTCTGCATTAATACCGTCGAGTAGTCTAAGTTCTGCGTCAGGGTCCCTCAAACCTGAGATAAACTTTAGGACAAACCTGAGGAAATCGTTGTCTGACTCCCCTACACCTTGTATTTTGGACAGAAATTTAGCGTTACTACTTTCTGTCGTTATTACTGTCTGTCGTTACCACTTTCTCGTTAGGAGAAATATAGTTTTGAACCGCCAATCTGATGTCTTTATTCGGAGTGTCTATCATTTTCCTAGGACGAAATAAGTTTAATAATTGCTTCTTGCCCGCAAATACTAAGAAAGAGATTGGTTACCTGAAGATCCTGTATAGCGCCATTGGTGTTGATCTTGTCCTCTTTCTTCTCTCCGCGACATTTCACCGCAAAAGACATAATCCACGCAGTAGCTGATTCCGCATTCTGAAGATCCAAAATTTCTCTGTCTGCTGGTGGTCTGGACACCATTGTCGTGGTCGATAGCACGGGTCAAAAGTAATCACTGAGCTCAATTTTAAATTCAAAGTGAAGCTGAAAAAATGCAAAATTTATCTCGTATTTTATAGTACTTATCTATGCAAAAAAATACAGAGAAAATTTGGATTAGCTAAAGATATTTTACTTGATTGACATGTGAATAGATCTTAGTTCTAAATCCTGGAGGTGATTTTCTATTTTCATCAATATTTCATGAGAATCATATATGGCTTAAACACAAGCGAGTTCAATAGTTACAGTTTGATGGATGTTAGAATCAGATTTCTGTTGGTTGGAGAACTTACTTCCGACATATGACTGATAGGTCAATAAGATAATGATAGCGCCAAGACTGAAATGGAATTTAGTTTAGTTTTGTGGCCTTTACTTATTGACAAGTTTCGTCAGGTAACTTCTTCTTTCGTGCTTTGAGGCTTTAATAAAACTTCTAAGTTTCTTGATGTTTGTTTGAAACCATCACAGGGTCAAACGGAGAACTCTGTTTTTAGTAAACGTTTGCCTCTTTTCTTGATAGTCATTTCTCCCTATCAAGCATTTTGGCCCAGCGGTAACTCAATGGCAAAATTGAAAAAGTTTCAAGTTTGCTCAATAATGTATATATCAGGTACGCCTCTCGGCCCTGGTACTCTTTGTTATGAAAGGAATGGACATGTCAATTCAAACGCTTCTTATCATCATCTTTTTTAGCTGATGACTATACAGAAGAGAAATAAATCTGATAGTCCACACAAGCAGACAAGATTCTCACAAAAGCAAGATATTGGACTAACTGAAGGCCGAAATTAACTTGAGGAGATAAATGCGGTCATGTCTGAAAGAATCCTTTAATATTCTTGTAGGAACCATATAAGAACCTATTCAGAAATATTTTTGAACCATGTAAGAACCAAACATAATACCAAGCTTCTATAGAGCCCAAAACTTAGGCTGATTTATAGGCAATTTACGGGTGATAAATGAACGGAAAAATATACATGTTGGATACCATATAAGAATTACAAATCTTGGCAGCCATAACAAGATCATTAAAAATTTTTGAGTCTTTTCCGTTATGCCCCCCCCCCAGTTACAGAACACTTACCATTACTTAAATAATTGTGCACGAATATGGCACGTGCATCTAGGGTGGGGGGGGGGGGGGTGCAAATAATATGCACCCCAAAGGTGGGAGGGGGCACAAACGGAAAAGATCCAAATTTTTGAATGGCTTGTATGGAACCAAATGTGGTTTTTGGATATGATTCCCAAGAAGGTTCAACCCAGGTTAACGACCGACCGTTACAGTCCTTAGGGTTTAAGACTTTATTCGGTAGCTCTCAATCGAGCTGTTTGATGCGCATGACAATAGATTAGAGTTCTAGTTGAATTATTTGAACATACGCACAGACGCATAGAACTGTACACCAAATCAGCTGAAAACTGCGCTGGAAACTATCATGTGAATGTTTCTTAATGTCAGATCGGCTCCATATTCTAGAGTGTTTCTTTTTCATGTACAATATCAGATTTGAAAACTGCAAGGATTCAGAAAATAAAAAATTGAATATTTTATCAGATGCAAAAAATGCTATTTTTCAAATGAAAGCCTGTGACTCTGCCAAAGGTAATTCGAAATTGATGACTGAGATCGTTGAACACTACGCCATTTTAACGAACGACAAGCACCCGGGATAAACACCATTAAAGAGTCTCAGCAATAACTAAAAGTCATATGTGATTCTTAGTGATTAAACTAATTCATGAATTCTTTTATTGAATCTTAGCGAACATAATAAATACGTTGTTTCTCCAAATACACAGATGCCTTTAATTTATATTTCATGTTTGTTTTCTTCCCATTGGATAACATTGAAAAAAAACAACCAGAAAAGACAGCAAACTTTTTTCAAAAAAAACCAGAAAAGACACCTAACTCAATTGCTTCGAAGATTTTGTCATAAAAATAAACACTGTTGCTCTAGTTGTGCTGTTAGTTGAATTGAAATGAAAGCCTATTCAAGTTTTCAAATTTGCCTCTAAGAAGATCTATAAAACGTTTAGAGCACTAAACAGTGTGAAGAAAACGATTCATAGCACCTGAAATATTTTGACAAAAAAATAAATATGTTTTTATTGTTCTAAAGGTTCTTCGGCATAGAAACGTACCAACTAAGATCTGCGTGGAACAAAAACAAGAAAAACAAAAGCTGTTTTAAGCAAAAGTTATTTACGTTACGTTAAAGTAACTTACAATAAACTACTAACGTTTGATTACGTTGATGGTTTTGGACAACAACGCGAACGACCACGGACGCCTTTAGAACGCGATTGCTTCTCAAGTTACCAAACATAAAAAGGTTTCTTTAAAACGATTTTTTGGAGCCACTCGAATGAGAGTTAACTGCTTGTAAGTGGCCCCAAATAATTGACCAAATCAAAGCCATTTAGTCCGAACTTCTGATCCACATCAAAAATTGTTTTCAAGCATTAGTATAATATTCAAACCATCTATTGTTCTAACAGACCGGTTTTTAATTGTTTCCACTGGACAAAATTTCCAATCTGGTTACTTCTCTCTACTAGGAAATTGCAATTTGGAAAAAACAAAAAAACATAGGAAGGACAAATACAATTAAAACAATAGTTGACTGTCTCTCCTTTGTATAGAGTGGTGTGATAGAGATCATGTCGATTCTTTTGTTCAATTGTTCAATAAAATTAGCGTTGAATAAATCATTGGCGTAGCCGAAGTTTGAGGGGGAATGTTTTCATCCCGATGTGAAGTTTTACCCTAGTCGAAACCAGATGTCTATCTTGCAAGACCTTGCAAAAACAATGATTACACTGCAAGATTCTTGCAAATTTGTTCCTGTTGAGTTTTGCTCTCAATGTCTGTTACAGACGCATTACTATTTCTTTAGCGCAAAAAAACTTCCTGAAAAATACTTGAGTGAGCTTTAGAAGATACTTTGAATCTGAACTTGCATCGATATCTGTATTTTATTAAAATACAACATAAGTTCAGTTAACTAAAGGTAAAATTTTACGGTTTCTGTGAGCAATACAGACACAAAGGGAGTACTCATCGAAACCTTCATACTGTTCAACTATGTTTTTTATTTTTCTACAATTAAACAATTTTTTTGGTAAAAATTAGAGTAGTTGATATTAATTCTTTTTGTTATCAGTTATTTACACTTTTGCATTTCACAATCGTTATCTAGCAAAGTAATATAAAATCTTATCTGAACTTAGTTAAAATTTTGGTTTGCGCAGAAAAAAATAAGATTGACGCTATCTTGGTCGTAAGACTTTACCATAACGACGAAAAAAGGGCTAGGAAGTAACAATCTCGTCTCATTCTGATCCTGTTCAATCAGGTTCCATTATTTTGCATATTTGCAAGATGAATGGTTATCTTGCAAGATTCTTGCAAGACGAATGGTTGTCTTGCAATATCTTGCAAGATTTTGGTTGAAAGTCGTGCAAGACGATGTATCGTCTTGCAAGGTTCTGCTAGAATCTAGCAAGATCTTGCAAGATAGCCATTCTAAGTCGACTGGGGTAATAGAAAGGATGTTATAATGAGTTTTCAATTTGTGCACACAAATCAGCGACTGTTGTTAATACTTACCAAATATACAAGAACAGACTCTAGTAAATTTCGAAATTTTCGGCCGCTGATCGCAATGCAGTGAAAAGTTATTAATTTGACTGAGAAATTGAAATCTAAAGGATGAGATTGCCAGAACCGTTTTTATTGCTTTGATCATCAACCTTCGTTCGGGATAAGAAGTAAAGTTGTATATCATGCAAAAAATGGTAGGATATTTCTGATGTTTCAAATTACTACTTACTACTTCAAGGCACATTACAAAGCTAGCACCCCTACCAATACATTTTAATTACTATGTGGAATGGAGCTAGCTCGTACTGCGGTTTCAATTTTTCTTCTCTACGCCTACGACGCATTGCAAATCAATCATAACTTTAATCTCAACAATTTGGTTTTGAATGTTGATGTTTAGGTCCTTGTTTTTTGGGTCACAGTTATATTGGTGTTCGTTTGTTATGAGATCTCCGACTGACTGTGTAAAGCTCTTTTTTATTCCTGTTCCGCAAAGCTATTTTATTCCTGTTCATCAAACTTGCGATTAGTGCAGCAGATAGACTAGAAATCGTATGGGATACTGACCTCTGGCAATATATGCGTTTTTGTTTGTAAGATTTTAACAGGGGTGCGGCCAGAAAATCTTTGAACTTTCGCTTCTTTTATCAAAGCGAAAAATCAAAAGATGCTCACAGTGGCATCTGTTTTAAAAAAACTTCTGAGAATGACCCAAAAAACTTTCTGAAGGCCACCCGAATCTTTTCTTTCATTCTTCGTTAAATTTTTTAAATTACACATTTTCTTATATCGTAGCACTGTCTGAACACCTGTTTGACTCATTTTTTGGCTATTTTGCTCGGAAAGCCCAACTAACTTTCATTAAATCCATTCCTTTAAAAAATTTCAAATAAAATTGCGATGCATGTGAACGGTTTCTTCTTATTTTGTCTGTTTCGGGTTATTCTCGGTTAGCTTTTTTTTTGTTTTTAGCATAATTGTTCAAAAATTGTTTGCAACTGAAGTTTTTGCTCAATTTTTTTTAGTACCCAAAGCACTAGGAAAATACTTGAGGATGTGCACACATACGCACACGCAAAGCATTACTACACGGCCTGGAAATTAAAATTTAAATTTACAAAAAACAATAATTTTTTAAATCAAAATAATCATTAAATATGTGTAGCGTTGCAGCAGACACATTTTGGTTTTTAATTACCATCCTTACCAGCAGCAATAACAAGCACCAATTACTACCGCTAAATTGAATAAATAAGTCGTAATTTTATTCTTAACTGCGTATTAATTAATTTTTTGTTAAGTTTTCAAGCTCATGATAACAGATCGTGAAAAAGTGTCTTGTTGGATGCTGTTTTAAGAATTGGAGTCCCAGTATTATTTTTTTTGGGTTGAGGCCTGTAGAGGATGCCCATCATTACCAAAAAATATATGTAAGTTAGGAAAATTTCTAAATCTCTGAGTTTAAAGGGTGACAGTTGGAGCATTTATGTCATTTTCCGGGAAGTGCGGTAGTAGTAGAAGAAGCTGACTAGAACCTCAGCGAGGGGGGACACTGTGTATTAAGATAGGGAATGCAGAAATTGTCCCGCCTAGGGGGACACTTAGGGGGACATTTAATGCAATTCGCACTAAATGTCCCCCTAAGCGTCCCCCTAGGGGGACAATTTCTGCATTCCCTATCTTAATACATAGTGTCCCCCCTGTTGAGGTTCTGCTCAGCTCCGAAATTTTTTTTTTCGAAAAAATTCTTCTATTTTACCTTTCGGCTGATTGTAACTTGGTTCAATTTGTTTACAAGCATGACCCAGTTTTTGTTACGACTAATTGTTTGCTGTGGCGTCTGTTTGTTTGTTTAGAACAGTGATATAAATTAAGCACTGCTATTGCTAGCATTGCGATTACATAATTTGTGTATGATAAAAGTATTCAGATCTAGTTTTTCATATTTGAGAATTTACCGCTAATTTGTGAAACATGTTTTGTGAATAAAAAAAGTTGTCGGAAAAATTTTTTTCAAAAGTTGAAATTTTTACCCTATAGGGGATCCGAACTTGTAAAAATTTTTGAAAAATGGGGTCGAAAAATTTTTTTGCGTTCTTTCGGCTTTAATCAACGTAAAAATGTTTGAAACATGTTTTGTGACTAAAAAAAGTTGTCGGAAAAATTTTTTTCAAATTTTGAAATTTCTGCCCTATAGGGGATCAGAACTTGTAAAAATTTTTGAAAAATGGCGTCGAAAATTTTTTTTGCGTTTTATCGGTTTGAATCAATGTAAAATTGTGTGAAACATGTTCTTTGAGTAAGAAAAGTTGTCGGAAAAAATTCAAAAATTTTTACCCTATACATACATGCATACATACATACATACATACATACATACATACATACATACATACATACATACATACATACATACATACATGCATACATACATACATACATAAATACATACATACATACATGAATACACACACACACAAACACACACACACACACAAACACACACACATTCACACATGTACTTCAACCTTGGGCGGAAAAAGCAAACAATTTCCTGTATAAGTATGCACTCACTTGTGGTCATGCAAATAATGTTCACAAATGAGTACATATTATAGACTAAAACAAAGATAATTCGACTCACCTGTTTGTGGATGTTTAAACTAATAAATGACATACTCGAGGATGGAGTAAGCAGAGAAAGAAAAGATCGTGTTCAAACATGTTCAGTGTGAGAAACACTTAAGAGTTTGAGAAACAAAACCGACCAATCAGAACAGAGGATTTAGTTCAAGTTGAAAGCCAATCATAATTGAATAAATAAAACTTTCTAGCTGCAAGACCATGCGTTGAGTATACACTTAGTAATGAATACAATTGGAATAGAAGAAATAAAGCTGATTCACGAAAAAACTGTATCACTGATAGGTAATCAAAATTTTAGTCACATATCACATCGTCAGTTATATTTTGTTGCAGCCTGCGCATTATTAGATCCAGAAATTGACGGAGAAATAGCACTTAAATTCAGACCCTATGGTGGTTTAATAGGAGCTGATAATTCACTACTAGATCCTTTACTGAAATTTAGCAAAGTTTTACGACTTCATGCGGCTTTACACGATGCAGCTGGATTCGTAAAAGATTGTAGGAACAGTGGTCCTGGATATGTATACGCTTTCCGTTATTCACCAATAAATAATTGTCTTTTTGGACATTTGACAGGAATACTGTTTGTGCTATCTGTGAAAATTTTCCATTCTCAATTATTCCTTGAGCTGGAATGCTAAAAAATTTTGGAAGCAAGTCCGCAAATACTGTTGTTCTCGATCTCGAAGGTTTCAAACTGAATTCAATTGGATGCATTATCAAAGAACTCTGCTTGTGTTGCAGTTACTACGATACAATATTTTTCAAACCTCCAGTTAGCTTTGCAGAATTACCGGCACACGATCAACAAACTGTTATTTGGTTGACACACAACCTGCACGGCCTCGATTGGGACGACGGCGATACACCTTACAGTGACCTGAAAGCAGTTTTCTTAAGTTTCAGTTTCCGATTTACCTGGAATTATTTTTTTTCAAAAGGCACCGAAAAGTGTGAGGTCCTCAGCAAGTTGTTACAGAAAAAAGTTTACAATCTAGAAGATTTAAATTGTCCCCGCATTTCAGAAATACTTCTAGAGGAAACAGTTGCTTCTTGCAGTCTACATTCCAATAATTTTACAGCAAACTGTCAAGTATTCAGTCATTGTGCAGAACGTAAAGCCAGAATACTTTCACAGTGGACACGAAGTGATGCACAGAGAAGAGACGGCAACACTGACCACCTATCTGTCAGACAATTTGAAGATATTTACTTGCTTGACTCCTCTTGACAATCAGCCGATAGTATTATTCAACAGAGTTCAAGATCCCTGTGTACCAATACAGAACAATTATTCAGTTGATCAACAGAAGCGAGAAAATTTTTTCAACAGCAGACCCGGCGTTGCACAACAACCCAGCTACAACCCGCTGTATAGCACAGCAGCAAAACGTTACTTCGCAACAATTACGCTATCTCCAGATGAACTAGACAGCTTCAGAGCTTTCCTCCCTGTGATTGATAACTTCTATCATTTCCAATTGTATGTGAAAAATAAACAGAGAGCTCGCGAACTGCAGAATCAATTCAATTATGGCTACAAACAAAACAACCGAGAAGCCACCGCTGGCACCAAAAGAGCACCGAATCCCTCGTTGGAAACAATGGGCGGACAGAAAAGTTCCTCCCTTTAGGTTGAAAAAATTACTACCGGAACGTGAGCTAACTCTGAAAGAGATGCCAAATGAGTTGCGAGTTTATGTCTTGGAGCATCCCGAAGTTGAGAAAGTCTTCAGTCAACCATCGTATAAAGAAAATGACTCATCAATTGTTTGTTATAAACTAGAAATAAAAACTCACATAAAAGGTTTCAATTTGTTTGAATTCTGGTATATGAAACAGTTGCCCATTGAAAACAATGAATAAATTACATATCTGATATTTTGTATCGTTCTTGTTGCCATTAACTTTTGAGGCAAAAAATTATTTCAAATGCATCAAAGAGAGGAAGCTGATGCGGGTGTCAGCAATTTAATGTTTGATGTAAACAACAAAGAGAGACCTCCATGGCGTTGCTGTTCCAACTCATCGGTGCCACGGTCTGAAGTAATATTTTTTGTTCAAGTCAGTATCATAGTTCTAACGATCATCCTTTGCTTCACTATGCTCTTTCTTTTGTCAGAAAGTTGTGAAGAAAAATCAATTTGGATTGCATTGTTGTCAAGCTTAGTTGGTTATATTTTACCAAATCCAAAACTATGAACAGAATAATTCTGACACATGACAGGATATTCATGTCAATTGTTGGACCCAGCGGTTCCGGTAAACTTGAGCTGATGTTTCACATGCTGCAGGGGAACAGTTTTTATCCGCGCTTTGAGAAAATTTATTACTTTTACAAGGAGTTCAACCACTGTTCAGGGAAATGCGAGGTAGTATAGCACGCATGGAATCCATCAAATATTCAGGATTGGAGATAACGAAAAATCTTTCGAACTGTCTTCTTATATTTGACGACTCATGCGAGGAAATTTTTAATGACAAAGAGTTTGTAAAAATAGCTACGTCTGGACGTCATCGTAAACTTCATGTTATATATGTGAAGCATAATTTGTTTCATCAAAGCAAATGGTCGAGAACAATTGACCTAAACACCACTCATATAATTTTAATCAAATCACTGCGTGACATTCAACAGATTGAATACCTTGGAAAACAGTTGAACTGTCTCCAATCAATCAAGGACGCATACAAATTAGCAACAGCTGAGCCATACGGACATTTAATAATTGATCTGGATCCAAAAACAAGTCAGGGTTTACGATTTGCATCACAAATTATTGGACCTGATCCTTCAATTTTTTACATTCCTGCACAAGAAGCAGTCGTTACACCAATTACGAATGAAAAGGAGACACTTGCTTATGCTCAAGCAATGGGCAAATAGTACAAACAAAAACTCCAACGTTGATTTCAGATTATTTAGTGACGGTGACTTCATTTGCTTTCTGAGTGATTGTGTGATGAACGTACTCTCTGGAGTTGTTCCAGTCAATAAAAAAGAACTGAAAAAATTTGAAAAAACTCTGCGTCGCCTTTCGAACAGGAAAATAGGGAAAACAGAACGATTAAAACATATTCAATCTCCCTCGAGCACCAATCTCATTCAACTCATAGCATTACCCTGCATAGAGTATCTGGAACAAAATGCATACTGAAGAGCTTGTGTTAATACCTAAGCAGATGTATACAAGAGAATAACCTCATATATCTCAATTACTCAGCAACAAAGATGTTCACAACCCAGCCAAGCAGTTATCGCTTTTGCAAAGAAACAAGTCACCATCAGCTCCCCCTGCCTCGCAACAGGATACAGAGCAACAAACTAACGCTTCAGTGGATGATAGAAGTGCAATAAATAACTCTATGGAAAAATCATTTACGACGGACAACACATCAACTATCAGACAAGGAGTGTTGAATGATATCAGAATCTTGAAGGGGATAAAATTTGAAAGAGCGAGAAAAATACTGGAGATAATAGAAGAAACGGATTCTGTGTCCTTGGACTCATCAAAGAGATTGCTTATTAATGGTACAAATACAGAAGTTCTTGCTGCTACATTTCTTTACAATCTACAGCAAACCACTTGTAAACTATCTTTTGAACAATTCAGTGTATTAGCGCTTCTCGATATTGGTTCGCATTTGACTTGTAACACATACGCCAAAAATTTTCTAAATTTTTCATCTGAAGAGAAGCTGCAATTTTTGGAATATGAGTCGGACAAAGAAGTTGCTTCAAAATCCCAGCGAAAGAAAACAAAAGCTTCTGACAACGACCAGAGAAACTTTGAAGAGGCAGAAAAAGAAATCAAACCAACCAGCCCCTGGGAGAATTACTTCCTATCAAGTTAAACAGTTAGACAAATTGTACACTAAAGGCAGTGCTGCATTTGGTAGCATTGCTAACTTGAAGAAGGCTAGCGGTTTTACCAGAGACAAAATTGTTCGCTACCTTCAGTCGAAAGCCCCGTACACGAAATACAGACAATTCAGGAAAAGTTTTCCCCGACTGAAAGCTGTTGCATATAGAATAAATGAAATCGGGTCTGTCGATGTTGCGTATATGGATAAAGTTGCCAAACACAACAACGGTGTAAAATATTTGTTAGTGGCTGTGGATGTTTTATCACGTTACTTACGAGTTCAACCAATGAAAGCTTTATATGCAAAAGATGCTGTTGAAGCGTTCAAAAAAATGATCAAGAAGAAACAACCAGAAAAAGTATGGACAGACAAGGGATCAGAGTTCAAAGGAGATTTCAAAAAATTTTGTGAAAAGAAAAGAATTCATTTATATACAACAGAAAGCGAAACCAAGTCGGCATTTGCAGAGAGGAACATTCGATCGCTTAAAAACATCATTAACAAATATTTGGTAGAAAAATGGACTGGGACATATATTGAAGATTTACCCCAGTTTGTAAATACTATAAACAGTCGTGTTAACCGGGTAACCCAATTAGCACCTAATAAAGTTTTCAAAAAACATGAACCGATTTTAATATGATTAGCAATCAACACAACAAAGTACAAACCAAAATACGAAAAAGGAAACCTTGTTCGGATTGCAAAGCACGACGAAAAATTCAGAAAAGGTTATAAACAAAATTATACAGACGAAGTTTTTACCATTTTCAAAATTTCTACCGTGAGTCCACCAACGTACAATCTTATAGATGCAAACAACGTTATAATTGAAGGTAAATTTTATGAACCGGAATTGGTCCAAGTAAACGTGTTAGTTACTGCAGACGAATAAAATGAATCCTGCCAAGGAATTCACAATCGACCTAATATCCAACGCATCAATGGAAGTTTTTGGTGAAAACACAATGGCAAAATTCCGTAACCAGTTAGCTCAACCATTTATTTTGGATGGAGAATGGCAAGTAGCTTTATCTTCAATATCATTCCCATCAAACCTCAACAACGTCAATTCAAACGGGTTAGTCGTTTATAAAAACTCGGGAGTGGAACTCGACGCCTCAAATAATCGCAGTGGACACCTCAGAAAAATTCGCAAAGGCATTTACAGTAGCTTGGATCAACTAATGGTTGAACTCAGGCGAATTGCTCAGTTTAAACAATTTGATTTTACTTTTGACAAAACTACTCATAAACTGGTTTTACAATTCGGAGCGAATGAGGGCTTTTCATTTGAAAACGAAGAAGTTCCAAGTATTCTCTGCTTCAAGGGTATAAAAGACAACTCGCATGATGGATACATTCATATTGGATACAAATCACACAAAACTCTCAATAGACACCAAAGTGATTTTCCAGTTGATATAACCTGTGGCTCACAATTAATATTTGTCTACATAGACGTTATAGAATATCAAATTATTGGCGACGTGAGAGCTCCTGTAATTAAAATCATTGAGACCGAAAGGCGTTTAAGAAACGGCAGCTTAAACACTGTTACACCCATTTATCACAAGACATTTACAATTCTGGATTACAAGCCCATACTTTCTAACAATATTCAGAACATTAAAGTGGAGTTGAGGAACGAAGCCGGAAAACTTATTCCATTTACTGGTACAGGAAAAGTGATAGTAGGCTTAAAGTTTCAAAAAATCAAGTGAAATGGAAGCTTACTACAGCAACCAAGCAGCACAGTCAACGCCACATTTCTCCGGTCATTATCGTCAAAGAGGAAGCGGCTTTGGAGCTCTCGCAGCAGGTAATGGAAGAGTTGCTCTACCATTGGCAAGAAGAATTATATGGCCCGCTGCCAAAAGAATTGGTCGAGAGCTTTTAGTGCAGGGTGCACCTGAGTTGGTTGAAGTAGCAACGAAGCGAAAGTCGGCAAAGCAGGCGTTGAAAAGCACGGTTGCAAAAACAGCCCGAAAACAATTTGGTGGTTCTCTCCATTCATGCATAACACGAGGCCGGCAAGTTATTAAACGTCGAAGACAACGATATGCTAAACCTCGAACCTACAAAAAACGTTCCACTAAAAAAATCAATTCTCGAAAACCACAGCCAAGAAGAAGTCGACTGGATTTTTTCTCTCGAGTCAAAAATGCGAATTAATATTGTAATACCTTCCGAAGCCACTCACAGTTCCTTGGATTTATTTGAAAAACCACCTTTGCTAGTCAACTTTGATCATTCATTTGAGCAAAAAACTGGACCCCTTTATTCTCCCTCTGGATCATCGCTCGAATTCGAAGTTGTAGGCGATCGCAACAATTTCATAGATTTGCAGAAAATTTATTTGGAAGTAAAATGTCGAATACAAAATGCTGATGGAACTGATTTGCGATATGCCACCGGCGATGCAACCGCAACCGATGCTGCATATTTTGTCAACAATGTTCTTCATTCACTGTTCGCCGACTGTACTGTTTCTGCAAATGGAATAAAAATTTCCTCAGCTAATGGACACTATGCTCATAAAAGTTTTTTTGAAACAAAATTTTCACATGGAGCCGATGCAAAGAAAACTTGGTTAAAGTGTCAAGGTTACGAGTATGAGCCAAACCCCGCTGGTATTGCTGCAGCTTCAAGGGATGCAAGGCAGTTAGCTGTGAGAGAATCGGAAAAAATTACTTTATATGAAAAGCTCGCTGTTGATTTCTTTTCCTCTGAAAAACATCTAGTAAGTGGTGTTACCTTGAGACTTTCTTTCCGAAGGTTGCAAGATGATTTCGTTACCATTAGTGAGACAGCGGCAAAAAATTACAAAGTTAAAATCGCTGAAGCAAACTTATTTGTTAGAAAGATCGTTGTTGGAGCCATTGAAAAAACACTCCTAAAAACTCCGGCAATGTATCGCTACAATGAAGTAATAACAAAAACATTCCTCGCAACAGCAGGTCAACGCACTTGGAAACATGAAGATATTTTTACAAAAGAACCAATAAGGCGGCTGATTGTTGCATTGTGCAGGAGCAATGCATTCATTGGAACTAACAATATCAATCCCTACCACTATCAAAAGTTCGATTTGAGTGAAATTACGGTCTATCGAAACGGGTTCGCGACAGCTGGCACTCCAATGTTAACAAATGATAACAAGCGCCTGTATTACAATTCAATGGGTGCCCTAGCTTATGTTGAAAACGGTCATGGAATACCCCTAAGTGATTTTGCGCATCACTTTATAATGGTCTTTGACTTAACTAGCACGCAAGAGGCGACACACGATTTTATTCATCCCGAACTAACAAACTCATCACTATTGGTTGAACTGAAATTTGATACTGGTTTGCCAAACAACATTGAAATTTTTTTCCTGGGAGAAAAATCGTCTACTGTGTACATTGACTCTGCAAGAAACGTATCCAAAAATGTTCTACCTATGAATCCTTACTAATGGATGAAGACCAAATTTATATTCATATTCAAAAGTGCGAACATCTCAAATTTAAATTTCGAGGTGTTTATGCGGCTGACAATTATCCCTTAAATTTACCAGTTAACAGTTTTATAATTGTGAATGCATCGCGAGCTGATTCTATTGGTTCACATTGGGTGAAGCTTGCGAAACGCTACGCATACCCCGTACTATACTTTGCAGATCCGTTAGCACTACTTCTGACTGCCTATAAAGACATTTTCTCCCGCTTACAGCAATGTACTGATTTACGTATGATGATGGATATTATGGAGCACAGAAGAGATATTCAGTCTCCCCTGCAATCAGCAGACTCGCAACTGTGTGGTTTATTTTGCATCTATATTGCTCATTATTTCTATAGCAGTAAGTTTCCATTTGTACCTGATGTAATTGAATTGCAATTGTTGGCATTTTTAAAACATATGGAGTGAAATTGAATTAATTGTTCTATCACAGTACTATTTTGGACAGTAGAATTTTTACAGAGCTGAAAGTTTATTAAATAGTCTGAAGTCTCACGTACAAAACTTCCCTGCCCACTTAAAATTATATCCATAGTCTGATAGAGAGAAGAAGAATGTTCACCGAGCATTAGTTGACAAAAACGTTTTACAGTCACATTGGGGATAGTAGAAGCACGTATGGTAGTAGTAATGGTTGAGAGTCTTTTCACAAGGTTAGGCAGAGGAAGTTGTTTCTTAGTTTTGTTGGTTGAAACATGATTACATTTTGACAAGTACTCCACAGCAACATGTAAGCGAGAGACAATAGCACCATGAGCAACAAAATTTTTCTCCGTAGGCAAAATAAGGATTTTAAAACAAGTCACAAGGCAAGGTATCGTCGCAGGAGCATACGAAGAAAAAACAATTTTATCTTTGGGACCTGTATCTTCAAAAATGAGATGCCAATGATTGGAACCAAACAAACAACCATCGATAACAGTCGAAGATGAATGACAACCGTACGCATAATTTTCTATTGCAGAATTTTGAGGTTTTGGTTCTGTGTCGCAAATTGTGTATTTGAATCGTTTTTGAAATTTTTTGAAGTATTCAGGACTGTTTTCGTACGTAGCTTCAACCATAGTAAGAGACTAAACTGAGTGAGTAAACAGTGAATTACCTCTATGAATTATTGGGTTTGAGTTGATAACATGGTGTAAACAAAATTTCAAGGTCGTTGTAATACGAAAATTCTTTACAATGTTTTTATTTTTATTGCTTGTAAACAAATTCTGTCTAGACATTAAGTAAACAAACTATAGCTGTCTGGTTTCTACGAAGCTCAGAAATTAAAACAAAGCTGTCGCCTTTTCCCGAAGTTCCAAAATCTTTAACCTGAGGTAAATTTTGGGTTGTTTTCATTGCTTTTCAAATAAATTTTGTCTAGACCATAAGTAAACAAATCAGATTTGTTGAAGTTGTGTACACGAATAATGGCTGTCTTAATTTCCCGAAGTTTTTAAAACTTTGCTGTGATTGGGTGACGACTTGAATTAAAATCTATTTTTAGTAACATAACTAATGGTTCCAACTTTATGGCTTGTAAACAAAGTTTCCGAAGACATTAGGTAAAAAAATTGAGTCTGATGGAACTTTCCGATGTTATGTAACTTTTGTTATGATTGGCTGACGACTTAATATATAATCTACTTTTAGTATTATAACTAATCGCTCCAACCTTATGGCTTGTAAACAAACTTTCTGAAGACATTAGGTAAATAAATAAAGGTTGACGGAACTTTCCAATGTTATGCAATGTTTGTTATGATTGGTTGATGACATGATAAATCCATTTTTAGTAAATAGACTTATTGTTTCAATTATTCTGTTTTTTTATCGTCATGAGAAACCATTAAGTTTTTGGGGAACAGGAGAACCACTTGTTTACCGAATTTCTATAGAAACGTTGACTGTTAACTTTTTTAAAAAATTTTATCTTTCCTAATCCGATATTTAGTCACTTTCTAATTTTTGGGAAATGCCTGCAAAAGACCGACATTTACAGATCAGCTGTGAAAAATGTGGAAAATCTGTAGTAAAATATCACATTGCTCGCCATAGAAAGACTTGTTCTAGCGGTACCTTATACTGCAAGAAACGAAACTGTAATTTTGCAACAAAAAATTCGGCAGAACTATCGTACCATATTGCCAAATCGCATGGATCGAAAAATCCTAACACCTTAAACAAGTGCGTTGTTTGTCAGAGAGATTTTCCAAGTTTCTACTCGCTGCAGCTTCATCGCAGGAAGATACACCAAGTTAACACGAAAGTTGGGAGCTTAAACACAACCCGTGTCCGTGAAATAGTTGATGAGTTGAATGAAGATAGTGAAAAATTGAAAGAGGAATTAGCAGCATGTCAGCATTTACTAGTAGATGTGCACGCTGAGCATGGAAGACAAGAAGTTTTCAACTTCAGCCTGTCGAAATTGGACACCAACGAAATCAACAAAAAAACTTGATGAAGTTTTTGAAAATCTCAAATGTGCTGCAAAAGTTAACCTAGCTTTGGGGTTCCTGTCGCAGAACGTAGAGGACAACAACTACCGTTATTATTATCCGCACGAAAATAATTTGCTTCTGGATAGGGCGCATTTGTTGAGCAATAAAAACGATTTACTCAACCTTCAAAGTGAAATTGGAAAGTTTGACTTGATTGAAACCTGTACACAGGAACGCCGGAACTCAATGTGGCGATTCGCTTTAATTACGAACGTTACCATCTTTGCAGGTCTCTTAAAAAATATTCCTTTGGGTTGCCTGGATTCTGTTCTTCCGGAACCTTCGTTAAGAAACCCAGAAGTTAATTGTCGGGTTTCAAATGGACATGATGTACCTTATAACGATAACTTATGTCTATTCCGCGCAATTTCCATTCATTTATTTGGATCCGTAGATGTTGAACCACATGCAATGCAACTGTTTGACAATTTTGTTTCGGCCACTGACTGTGATCCTGAAAGCTTCATGGGAGTTTCTCTGGATCAAATCCCAGTAATTGAAAATTTAGTCGAAAAAAATATCTTCATCTGTGATTTTACCATTGAAGATGGTGAAATAGTTGGCGAACTTATTCGACGAAGCATTGAACGATATGAAGAAAACATTAAATTACTTCGCTATAACAACCATATCTGTTATGTAAATGATATCAACAAATTCTTCAAGAAGTTCCGCTGTCTCAGCTGTGACGTCTTCTTCAATCACTCTGGACATTTTAATCGCCACTTACGAACTTGCAAAGAACGAGTGAAAAATATCTATCCGAGAGGTGTTTATTCGTTAAAGGAAACGTTGTTTCAGAAACTTGAAAACTTCTCAATCGCTTATCCAGAATATTGTACCCTCTTCAAAAATTTTGCCGTCTTCGACTTTGAAGCAATATGTGACAACTCATCGGAAATTAGTAACTCTGCTACAACATCATGGATTGGAACTCATGTATCTGTTTCAATTTTCTCCAATCTGTTGAAGGAACCAATTTTCTTGTGCGAAGATGATCCTAATCGTCTCATCATATCATTTGTAGCTCAACTTGAAACATTAGCAGCAAAAAACAAACGGACATGAGACCTAAGTTGTTGGCGGTGGAAGCAGAGATCAAAACTAGGTTGAGTGATATTTCCTCTAGATTGCAAGTTGTTTCCGAAACTCAACCAAATATCAGTAACAAAACGGAAGATAGCAATGCATCTGAAAATTTTGTAAGATTCCAGCAAAAGCAGCTCCTTGATCTCCAGCGTCATTTTGATAGTTATGTTGACACTTTACCAGTTTTTGGATTCAACAGTGGAAAATATGACCTTAACCTAATCAAAACTTATCTCATTCCTCTTCTAATAACTGATAGATCTATTCAACCTACGGTAATAAAGAAGGCAAACCAATTTATATCTTTTAGTTTTGGTGACATTCAGTTTCTCGATATTCTGAACTTTCTCGGTGGAGCTACATCTCTGGATTTATTTCTGAAAGCATATCAGTCCGAGGAGACAAAAGGATTTTTTCCGTATGAATGGTTTGATTCGTTGACGAAACTTGACTGTGACAAACTTCCTCCCTATGACTCATTTTTCAGCAAACTGAAAAACTTTAATCCTTTGGAGAAGGAGTTTTCTGAGTTCGAGAAGTTAATACAGCGTGGGAAAGACGAGAAGATAATCCTAAAGGAGATGGGACTGAAAAAGAAGCCGCTGTCAGGAAAACAAAATTATACTCTTTTAGCAGATTTGTGGAAGAAGGAGGGTATGAAAACTTTTCGTGATTTCCTTCGATGGTATAATAACAAAGACGTTGTACCAACGTTGACTGCAATGAGTAAAATGATTGAGTTTTATCATAATCGGAACATTGATATATTGAAGCGCGGTTGTACACTTCCAAATTTGGCTAATATTTGTCTTCACAGGTCAACAAGTTCAAAATTTTATCCGTTCGTCGATAGCGATAAAGATTTACATGAAAAAGTTCGAAGTGAAATGACTGGTGGGCCTTCTATTGTCTTCACGAGGAAAGCTGTTGTAGACAAGACATTCATCCGAACATCAAACAACATTTCTAGGGCGATAGTTGGAATAGACGCCAGTCAATTGTATCCCTTCGCCATGTGTCAAGCGATGCCAATGGGTTTATACACTAGGTGGGAGTTCGATTCTGATCTCCAAAAGCTCAAAGCTCGTCAGAACAAGATTAAAAAATTTGAAAACATGGATATTTCTTACTATCAAACAATCAGACCAGACTGTACTATTGAGAGCATCTATACAACTGGAAAACAGAAAAAAAAATGATTGGTTTAGTGTTGATGGCTTTTGTGGACACTGCAATACAATTTTCGAAGCTCTCGGATGTTACTACCAATTCTGTCCTTGTAGAGAAGCTCAACCCTCTCTTAGCGAGGAAGAACTTAAACATGGTCTCCAGAAGCGAGAATCTGATAAGTTAAGGAAAAAACACTTGGAGAAAAAAGGATACAAAATTATCTAGATGAGGGAGTGTGAATGGTGGGATCAGGTTCAGATGAGCTCTTTTCTGAAAAATCACATTAGAAAAAATTTTCCCTACAAACTACCCTTAAGCATGGAAATCCTGCTGAAGCGGATAGATGAGGATAAGTTATTCGGTTATGTACAATGTGACCTCGAAGTTCCGGAGGAGCTCTACGAACGATTCGCAAACTTTCCTCCAATTTTCAAAAATAGCAACGTTGGAAGAGAAGTTATTGGAGATTTCATGAGAGAGTATGCTGAAAAAAACGATCTATTGATGAAACCACAACGAATGTTGATTTCGAGTTATAAATTAAATAATGGAATAGTTATAACGCCATTACTGAAGTTTTACTTGAAGCTTGGACTACGTTGTACTAAAATATACCGATTTGTTGAGTATACGCCACAAAAGTGCTTCAATGATTTTGTGCAATCTGTTGTTGATGCGAGACGAAAGGGAGATGAAAATCTTGACTCGAGCGTTGTTGCTGAGACTATGAAGTTACTTGGGAACAGCTCGTATGGTTATCAGATTATGGATCGAAGTCGACACACCGAAACTCTCTATCTTAATGAAGAAAAAACGCATAAAGCAATTAATAACCGTCTTTTTAGAAACTCAATAGCGTTTCGAGAGATATCTATGAAGTTGAACTAGTGAAAAGCACAATTGAACATCGTGAACCAATAATTGTTGGATTTTTTATCCTTCAGTATGCAAAATTGAGAATGTTAGAGCTTTACTACAACTTTTTTGACAAGTTCTGTGATGTTAAAAAATTTGAAGAGCTTGAGATGGACACTGACTCTCTGTATATGGCACTAGCTCATGAGATTCTCTATGAATGCATTCGTCCCGAAATGAAGAGCACTTGGAAAGAACTCCGAAGTAATGACTATGTAGAAAATTTTCACGCTGATTGTAACAAAAATTTTTTTCCGAGAACTTGTTGACCTAAACATGTGAAAAATGATAAGCGGGAACCTGGATTATTCAAGGAGGAGTTTCGATGTACTGAAATGTTGTCTCTATGTAGCAAAACTTATTGCTGTTACGACTCTAGAACGAAGAAAACTAAGTTCAGCAGCAAGGGACTCAACAAGAATGTTCTAGAAGAAAATAATGATGGACCATTGCCGAAGTACAGAAAAGTACTGGATGAAGCAGTGAATGTATCCTCGACTAACAGAGGATTCTAAACAGTAAATCATCAAGTTCTCACGTACGAACAAACTAAAAAGGGACTTTCCTATTTCTATCCAAAGCGAATGGTGGAGGCAGATGGAATACATACAAAACCTTTGATGATCTGAAATTAAAACTCTACTTTCAAAAGTTTTACATCCGTCATCTTTATTTATTTTCGCTGATACTTGATAGATTCTGATTAGATTTTAAGTGTTTTGAGTAATTTTGTAGTGTATTGTATAACTAGTCTTGGTATTCATTGTAATAGATTAACTATCGTTCGGGAAAAAAACTTTGAAAGCTGCTTTATTTTACATTCAAAGTTAAACATGGACAAATCGAATGAGTTCATTAATCGTATCATCCTTCTTATATCAATTAGCTTTCCTTATAAGGAATGTCAGGAATTTATTCAATCTTTAGTACCGTTGATCAATTTTCGTTATTGTTTTCTGTGACGTCATAAATCCATTTTATAGAGTTCTTTGTGACGTCATAAATAATATGCATTTCGTACTCATCAAGCTCTTTCCCTTTTGATGAAAAAAATTACAATGACTAATTAAAAATAACATTGATTAGGATGTTCCTTAATCATCCCACTATGTGAACATCCAAGAACAGTCTTAATACATGTGAGCATCTAAGACTAATTTTAATGCTTGTGAGAAGCTATAGCCAATCTTAATACATGTAATACTATACCTATTTTTAGATGTAGAAGCTATACCTAATCTTAATACATGTAGAAAATATACGTTATCTTTATACTTGTAGATTCTATACCTAATCTTAATACATGTAGAAGCTATACGTTATCTTTATACATGTAGATTCTATACCTAATCTTAATACATGTTGAATCTGTCTTAATACAACTAATCTTATAAAATTTTATTCATATCCTTATATATCATACATTAATATCTGATTCCTATCTTTATACATTGCTAAAATAATTCAAGGGCTACCGAAGCGAGCCACAACCGCTATAACCAATCTTAATACATGTGGGTCGCCACCCCCCCCCCCCCCCGGGCACCTCGGTCCAGCTATATACTACTTGCGGTAATTTTGCAGTGTCGTTAATTTCGCCAAATGTGCTAAAATACGAAGAACCAACGAAACGAAGCTTGAATCTGGTTTTTCTCTGTTTTCTTTTTGAATGTAAAAATACAAGTACGTTACTTTTTTTGTCATTGCGTTGTGTATCCTGACTAAAATTGACCGCTCAGAGGGTTTACAAACAGATTGAAAATGAGTTGACACAATTTTAGCACTGTAGTTTTTCATATACAACTACTTAAAAAATATAACTGACTGTGTATGCCCAGCAAGAAAACTGGTATGTTTTGTCTTGGGGATTTGAATAATAGACTAAAGATGAGTGTTTTGCGATTGGTAGGACAAAAACCTTTTAAAGATAAAAAAGTTGCAGTTTCAATGTTGTCAATTTCTTTCCCAATGAACTCTCTTATGGTATCATTTGTAGACTATTTCTTTCCAAATATGTATTGATTGTTGGCGAATAACCTATATGCACTGAGGTAATGAATTTTAAAGTTTCGAAGTACGATTGAAAAAGAGCTTTTTGATCGATATGGTGTGATGGATATGGCAAAATAACAATCAAGCAAATCGAGATCACTTTTGCATCAGCTGAGTTATAGCAAGTTGCCATTAAACTTTTTTTTGAAGGTAAGCAAATAATTAATAACCAGCACCAATTGGTAGCGCCAAAATGAATAAATAGGTTGTAATTGTTTTCTTAAAACGGCGTAATAATTCTGTTAACAAATTTTATTAAGCTTTCAAGCTCATGATGACAGATCTTGAAAAAGTTTCTTGTTGCTTGCTTGTTTTTGAAAATAGAGTCCGAGTACTTTTTTTCGGTTGAGGCCTGTAGAAGATGTCCATTATTGCCAGGAAATAGATGTAAAGATATGAAAATGTCTTAGTCTCTGAAAAAAACTTAAAGAGTGATTGTTGGGGCGACTTTGTAGTATTCTTGTTAGGATGAAATTTTTCTCAGCTGAACGTTGCTTGTATTTGATTTACAAGTTAAAGAAATAATTTTCATTCAGTTGTTGGGAGAAAAACAAACGAGTCGTATAAATGAATAAAAAAGCGCATTTGATATCAGCTTTAATATGTTTTACGAAAAGAAAGACGAATTGACTATGTTGCATTTTTCGTTGAGGCAATATAAGGAGATTGATTATCTTTGATTGTCATTGTAAACAACTAGTATTTTGATTGCAGATTTTTATCAAATAGAAAATTATAAATTTTTCTTGAAAAAACTTCAAATATTCATGCGAATAAATACAAATTGTGTTTTCTTTGAATACATAGCCAATTAATATTTCCCAAGTTAAGCGAAAGAGAATTTGTCTAGGTATATATACTCGGCAAATTGTCGTTTAACGCATGTTTTCATTTGGTTTGTGTATTCATATTAGGAAAGTAGCCGAGCCCAAAAAAATCGAAATGCTCAAATTTTTGGTATAAAGATCTTTTGTTTTCATAATTCAAGTGTAATTGACTCTATTCCTTTAATCTCGTCACCAGCTCTACTTTGTTCCTTTTGCGGGGATTAGTTGTTAGTTTTTGCAGTGCTAATGTCGCTAGAGTTTTCTGTCAGGTTTAGCGACGAAATCGCGACCAAAATTAGCGTACGAGGGAAGGGCGGTAATTTTGCATTGCCGCTGATTTTAATAGCTGTGGAAAATAGGTGCCTCGGTGAAAATTAATGGTGCCCTTTTTTTTAAAGTACTCAATTCTTCTCATTCATAATTGGTCAAAATTATTTAATTTTTTTGCTCAACCATATTCTTGTCGAATTATCAGAGCTCCTAGATAAGTTTACAAACAAACTTAGGGAAGTTTTAAAACTTCATCTTTTTCTCTTCTTGACTTTTCTCTTTCCAATAAATAACAACAAGATTTTGAGCATCCACAATCTATGTTGGATCGTAAAACCTTTTTACGTATCTTTTGGCCTGCTTTTGCCTCTGGTAGACAACAGTCACAAAGCTTTGTCAAAAAACACTCATATTCATTGTTATTTACGGCGTTACTTTTTACGTCTAATCCGAGTAGAAGTGACGGGATAAGAATTATAATTCTTTCATTTTTAACAGTAAACAAGATAGCCATTGTCTAGGACAGTCACCATTCAATTGTCTTGATTTTTTAAAACAAATTGTTAAGTAGTAATTACTTGAGATCTTGCAGAAAACTAAATTCTCTTTTGAGCCATGATATCTGTAGTTGAAAAGTTTACACGGTTTTATCAATCGAAATGCCACAATAAGATTATTGTCATTAATCCCTCAACGTTGTTTTTTTTCGGAACCGACGTATTTATAACGACAGTGTTAACGAGAAGCTCTATCAATCTCTTCTTCTGCTGCGGAATGTTTGTACCAATTATTTTTTCAAAGATTTGAGAACTTATGTTAGGTCGATTATATAGACAAACTGAAAATTATTTGTTGAATCTTTTCACAGTGTTTCATAGTTTTAGTTACGAAAGGCAATTTTCAGATGTGAGAAAAGGAGTGTTTTGCATGAATGGGTAAATGGATGGGTTTATTGGTTCCTAATTATCAACACCATTGAAACCGAAAGCTTCAGTAGTTTGCATAGAACAATCACAAAGAAATATATTCTCCAAACATCTGAAATTAACTGTTAACAAGGGGAATGGGTAAATGAGTAAATGACCAGTAAACCTGTTTAATTCTCAGTAAAGGATTCTCTCTTTCAATTGCCTCAAAAAAGAAGGAACAAAAATTTAATTAAGTTCTTTACACTTATATATTTGCGTCTCGTTTTCGATTCGGCAAAACTTGATAATTTTACCAGTTTGTTCGCCAATGTCTATGCCATCTGAAATCTTCAATTGAAGGAAAACATTCAATTTCTGTGTCCCATAACCAACACTTGGTCACAGGCCAAAGTGCACTTATCAGTTGATTGTCTGCTAAAGATAAATTTAGTATCTCTCAAGAAAAGATCAATCAACACGTCTTTGATATCCCAAAAGAAGTAAAAAAATCAAAGTGTTGCATCACAAAAGTAATAGAAAAGGAGGTATTGTGTTGATGCAAAGTAAACTTGATTGAAATAGACCTTAAATATGGACCGGAGCGCCGAGGATATGAGCAGATGTTTTGTTTCACTGCTGCTGGAACTGATGTCACAAACATTCCTACAGCAGAATAGCGAATCAAAAATGTCGTGGACTGAGAGAAACTCCGAAAAGAATGGGCTATCACCAATGATCCATTCCTTCAGCAGATGGAAATGAAAAATCAATATTTCGATTTTGAAACCAATGGAGGAGATGTTAAGGTTAACAAATAGCCTAAGTTTTTTCTTTTTGATTGGGAACCTGATCCTGACGGAGCCAAAAATTTCATAGAGAATGAATTTATGGAACAACCGCCAAAAAAAGTCCCGAGAAGTAAAAAAATTCAGAAAAACAATCCAAGGCCAGGAGGGCAATCAAAGTGAGATGCCCAGCTGAGCTGCTGCAATTAAAAAATGAAAATTGTAGTTTTCTGCTTGCTTTTGTTTCCTGTAGAAACGGAAAATTATAGAAAGCATTTTTTGGACATTTACAATTGACAAACAGACTTGAACGCTTATTTTCTTAGTGCAGAGCTGAAGGTGGCAATGACAGATTTGCGTGGTATTGACGATGAAGTTGTTTTCATTCAACTGCCTGAGTCAAGTATTCAATTACTGAACAAAAACAATTTTATGACAAAAACTCTACCAAAAGTTGAAGATCAACACAAAAGAGATTGGACTTTTTGTCAGTTATTCCGCCATAAAAAGCATTTGGGATAAACAAGAGACGTGGAAATAGGTGGCAGCGAAACGTTGAAAGTTCGTAGCAACACCCAAAAACATGGAAGAATTGGTTTGAATGCAGCTCTCTCTCTTTTAGTTGAAATAAACGATCTGCTCCGGGCGATAGTGAATGCTTTTTAGAGATTCAATTCCGGAACATTATCTGAACTCAATCACTTTTATGTAAAATACATCATCTGTTCCGGTAACAAAACACACACACAGAGTGCAGCTTTCTTGGACTCAATTATCGGTGCAAAACTGGGATGGATAGGTGATCTGATTTCGTAATCAGAGATAAAAAATTCAACCACACAAACCACTATATTTTTAGTTGTATTAGGAAAAGTTTGCACGAATAACCGTTTTCTATAGAAACAAACCAAGTTACAGAGAAGCTATCTCTTACTCTTAATAGAGCTTCTGTAACAGAGAATTCGAACAGGTATACTTTTTAATAATTCATCAGTAAAAGTGAAGGAAGAGACGACTCTGATTATGAATCTAATATTGAAGACATCTTCAATTGATTTCTTTTCAACTGTTAAACTGTTAAAAAGTTTGTGTCATAACTAATGATCGATTATAACTATTTATATTATAAAGAGAATGATTTTTAAGCCATTTTTGAAAATCAGTCAAGTTTGTTTCTCTTTAACTGGTTGTTAGCCAGATCTGAGTGTTTAGAATTCTTTAAATCTTGTAGGTCACAGAATTGAAGCTAGATGAAAAATCTATGATGCCACATAACACTGTCATCTGGCATCCTGGATTTCTCTTTAAATAGCCATACATTAGAGTAGGAATTGAGGCAAAATTGGCTGTAAGGCCGCCCATGACAGGCACTAAAATAGCCGTTTTACATGTTTAAACACGAATATGACCCAGGCATACATTGAAGTCAATTTTGACATCGTTCGACTTTATCCATGGTATGTCTTACTAATTATCAATTGGGTGGTCCATTTCTCACTCAAATTGCGCTTTCTTTCATTTCAATCATACTTACACGTGTTAACTACCGCGCTTAGCTAGCAACAGACGATAAGAGTAACTTTGTGGAAATGTGTGACGTAAATTGCGGAAAACCGTGATCAAATATTTTACTGCTGTCAACAAATGCTCAATGCAGACATTGTGAATACATATGGCAAATACTTCAAAAATTAAAGCAAAATGAATCGCAATTTGCTTACTGTCGCAAATGTCAGCACGGCCTCTGTTGCTGCACCCTAATCTCAAGAGTTGGTCAAGAATAGCGGCTTATTGTTAATGCAGCTGATCTGACTTTTGCTAAGTTACGAAAAAAAAATAATTTTCAGCTCCAACAATCATTCCACATCATAACGAAAAACTTTTTCGAGAGCAAGCGTTTTCGCTGATACGAAATGGGATAATTAGGTAGTTGAGTCATTTAGTAAATTATTTGTTTTAGTTTCTTTTTTATGATGAAATGGAAAATGGTCCATAATTATTGTTTCAGGAGCGAGGCAACACATGTCGCATAATCTAAGAAGTGAGTAAACAAATCGCTCGTGGCGTGCCCTAAACACGAGGGCTGGTGGTAATACAGGGTTCAATTTCATGTGAATTTTTGAGTTATTTCAATTTGTGACCTAAGTTAAATGTGAATATCAGAAAATAAGCCCTGCTCATACGATGGCTGACTTTTTTGAAAGCATTATTACAAAATCTTAAATGGAATGGTCAATAATTAGTATCGAACAGAAATATGTTTAATCGCATAAATATGTTTATGCGGTGAAAAGGAAACATTTAAATTGCACAGTTTCAATCATAACCAAGAACAATGATGTCTTTGCACCATATGTTGACCACCCGGGTCGGGAAGAAATCGGAAAAATATGTAAGATAAACGGTGAAAAGTTGAATTTTTCACCGCAAATTTTCACCGCGTACATAATTTTTGAGTGAAATGCGGTGAATGCGGTGAAAATATGTGAACTTACAAAAATTCACCGCATTTCAGCGCTTACTACAAATTACCGTCCCTGCATGGATTCCAGCCTCCTCGATGTCAGCCACTTCTTGTTCCACTGAGCAACTTATTACTAAAATCTAGCAAATTTTTTTTGAATTTAAATCAAATTCACTCTACTTTGTAAAACATGCGCGTTGAATTTTTGTAAGTTTAGCGGTGAAGTTACAATTTTTAGCGGTGAAAAGTGGTGATTTTTTGTATTTTTACCGCTTACTCTAGCGGTCAAAATTACGTAAATTCACCGCTTAAAAATAGTTTCAAAAAAATCTATGATTATTCGTGGGTAAATTTTCCCTGCGTCTTTTATTAAATGTTAATTAACTTTGTTGAACAAAAGACAATTCGAAGCGCTTTCTCAGCGGTGAAATTATGTTATTTCACCACTAAGTTAGGCGGTGAATTTATGTAATTTCATTGCATTCACCGCTTATCTTACATAGTTTGGAATCTTTTTTCAAAAGCGGAGAATTTATGTAAACCGCTAAATTCAGCGGTGAAATTATGTAAGTTCACCGCTACCAGGCGATAAACGATTTTTTCATCGGATTCACCGCATGATTTATGTAATTTCACCGCATTCACCGCTTTTCTTACAAAATTTCCCGCTTGCACCGCCTATTTTACGTAATTTTGCGTTGAATGGCGGTGACACCTCAACCCGGGCACATTTAGGTTTGAAATTTGTGTGTTAGTCTACGATGCATTAAAATTGTTTTTCAGAATTTAAAATACGACTCAGATTTTTGCTCGAAAATTTGCAGAGAAACCGTCGTTCAGAATTTAAGTCGCCGTATTTCATGGCAGTAGATGCGAAAAGAACTCCAATTCGTGATTGAATTGAATAGTGGTTATGAAAATATTGTGCCCAGTACGTCACATAGCAAACAGTATTTTTGAAAATTTTGGGTAATCCACGATAGCGGATAGCGATAAATATTTGTATATCTACATTATAATCCTTTTTATTCATTGATAAAAGTTTCTGTTACTCGCTGAAGGCATTGCTAAATTATTGCTTTGCTTTTTAAACTTTTTTTGTCAATTGCATTACCAAATTCGAAGCAAATTTGAGCATGTAAATATAAATTAATCTTTGTAGACATTCATTAAAACACTGTATCAGTCAAATAAAGAAAACGTTTGTTTTGAATTGACGTCCGTAGTGGAGACCAGATAGTTATCGTGTCAGAGAAATGTTTTTTATTTTAAATTGACAGAAAAAATCTTTCTGCAAAATGTTGCGAGAAGATGGTCCATCTTGCTGAATCTCTCAGAAAAAGTGATTTGGCAAAATGTTACATCAGAATGGCTAACAGTCAATTGACTATCTTGCAATATTCCGAAGATGCAGGTAAAAATCGAAAGAAACTGTTGAGTTTTTTTGTTCTTCAGCTCTAATTCAAGTTGTTTATGTAAATCTTCTTTGCTCACCTCTGTTGGTGACATATTTATTACATTACTGTTGCCCTCCTAATTAAATAAAAATAATAAATATTAAAAAAAATCTTTATTGGAAATTAAGAAAATATGGTTGATAAAAGAATTAAACTATGATTGTTCATCATTTTTTAAATTGAGCAGGTTCCTGTATAGTGAAGAGAGCATTTTTCCCCATTGTTGATTTTCAAAATAAACTTCTTGTTTTCTGAAATCAATTGCAGTCAAGTTTATTCGGTCTCTTAGAAAGCCAATTGTTAATTATTCAACGCCGTTTTTTATTTAAAAAATGGAAAATTTTTGACGTCTATATCAATATTTATTAAAAACAATACAAGATCAATTAGCAATTAGAGTCATGTTGCAGAATACTGATTAACTAGGACAAAAAAGTTGAAGGACAAAATTCTCAACGAAAGACTCCTTTTGAAACCTTAATCAATCAAACAAATATCTATATTATGGAATTCCGACAAATAAACAGAAGTTTTTCAGTTTTTCAGGGACCTGATAAGAGAAAAAGTTTTTTTGGGAGTTTTACAAGAATATTTGCAAAAACATGCATAGTTTTGTAAGAATCTGCCACCAATATTTTTATGTAGGTTTGGAAATATTATCAACTGGTTAGTTTCGTCAGATCGTTTCCTAAACACTTATGGCCAACGAAAGTTTGAATGTGATTCTTTTTTTTATCAGTTTATTAGAATCGCAGAAGTTAACAAATTTGACGCCCCGAATTTAGTAGCTGTAGTTACAAACTTAGAAACATCTTAGGCGTGGTCAATTGATGAGGAGTTTGGATAAAACTTTATTCAAGAGTAAAAATCAAAACACAAGAAAAATCAGCGGATTTCAATTGATTTTTTTTTGTAATTTAGAAAACACTTTTTTTCAACTGAACTAAGCTTTAATCAGCAGAAAACTTTTATAAACGTCCCAAATTTTGAAAAAACTCTCAGTATGTAATGTTTTTTAAATGTCGAAAGCGTAATGTTGTTCGGTATAAAATATGCTCGAAAAAAATACGGATAGTTTTAATTTTGCATTTAGTTGCAAAACTCTTGAAATTTCCTCAAGCTAATTCGATCTTTTTTTTGGTTTTGCTCGTTTTTTTGACATGAATTTATTGTTTTACCTTTAATTTCTTAAAACTATTCTTCTTTTTGCATACATTTAATAGACTGACATTAAAATACCAATATTAACTGCTGCTGTTTATTGGCCGATACATTCCTACGAGAATCCTTGAAAAAAGAATTGAATTTTGGAATGCTTTTTTTTTAACTGAACAGATAAATTAGAGGAGCCCAACATTATTCTTTCGCTGTCATTTTTTTAAGTTGATGTCAGCTTTATTTCAATGCTTTTTGTTTCTAAAATAAGTTTCCTTAATTTTCAAAGTTTCAATGTGGCATTGGATTTTTTTTTGAAGAGTTTGGTTTGGTGCTGGATTTAAAAAAAAATGAGTTAGGCATGAAATCAGCCTACTAAAAAATTGATTTTTCAGGCTGAGCATTGTAGGCATTTTCGTTTTTCTCTCGGAATAAGTAGGCACTGCAAAGTTATTCAAACGGCGTTATAATTTTATCAACCGACGCGAACACTCCCTTCAGACATCTTTCAAAAACTCACAGTAAACAAAGATGGTTGAAAAACTGTGAAAGTAAGCGACAAACTTCAGAAAATTAGGATTGTTCGTTTACTGCATTAAGGGTAATACGTCATCGATCACCACTGAAATCGATCATTGAATCAATACTAGAAGCCTGCATGATAACTTTAAGTAGCGATAAGAAGAAAAATTTTATTTTGAAACTTTAGTGTCAGTAACAGCAATCAAAGGATTTCATTTTAACACAAAATTGCGTAAGAAATTTGATATATTGGTTTCTAGAATATCTGTAAACAATCCATCATGTTGTGCAGATAGAAAGTCTAGCTTCTTCAATGATGACGTTCCAGCTATAGTTTGCAATCCTTTTTTTCACGTGCTGTTGGTTATAAAAGAATTAATTTATTTTTTGCAGTTAGTTTAGTAAAATAAGTTTCCTTAATTTTCAAAGTTTCAATGTGGCATTGGATTTTTTTTGAAGAGTTTGGTTTGGTGCTGGATTTAAAAAAAATGAGTTAGGCATGAAATCAGCCTACTAAAAAATTGATTTTTCAGGCTGAGCATTGTAGTCATTTTCGTTTTTCTTTCGGAATAAGTAGGCACTGCAAAGTTATTCAAACGGCGTTATATTTTTACAACCGACGCGAACACTCCCTTCAGACATCTTTCAAAAACTCACAGTAAACAAAGATGGTTGAAAAACTGTGAAAGTAAGCGACAAACTTCAGAAAATTAGGATTGTTCGTTTACTGCATTAAGGGTAATACGTCATCGATCACCACTGAAATCGATCATTGAATCAATACTAGAAGCCTGCATGATAACTTTAAGTAGCGATAAGAATAAAAATTGTATTTTGAAACTTTAGTGTCAGTAACAGCAATCAAAGAATTTCATTTTAACACAAAATTGCGTAAGAAATTTGATATATTGGTTTCTAGAATATCTGTAAACAATCCATCATGTTGTGCAGATAGAAAGTCTAGCTTCTTCAATGATGACGTTCCAGCTATAGTTTGCAATCCTTTTTTTTCACGTGCTGTTGGTTATAAAAGAATTAATTTATTTTTTGCAGTTAGTTTAGTAAATCTTGACATCCCAGAAACATCGCATTGTCAGACAAACTCAAGAAAAAAAAACGATTAAGCTTTTTCAAAGTCAACATATTCCAAGCATACCAGCGTTAAGGCAGCGTTCTGTGTTAAAACTTTATCAGCATTAGTTTTTTTGTAGTCAAAATGATCTGCCTCAATATTTGATATTTATAAAAATAAGCTGAGCAATTTTTTTTGACTTAGTACGAAGAACTCAATTTACATTTATAATTATGGACAGAAATTTTTATGAACAAGTCTGGATGACTCGGAGGTGTTCTTTCTGATTTGAGCGTGTTTTGATTTGAGTCCAGACATTGAGTTTTTCTAATCAATGGAAACTATATTTGTGTACCTGTATCCCTAATAGCCCAAATCTAAAGTTAACGAGAAACTTTTCCACACGCAAAACAGCAAAACTTGTAAAGTCTTGCGGAATATTTTTTCTTGTCAGCGCTATTTAATGTTAACGAAAAAAATTAAAATAGAATTAAATGTTGATTTAAGGATCAATTTAAATATTGAAAGACATAGTTCTTTTTATCAATTTTTGTGAACAATTCTGACGAATAATAAAAATATCATTTTTGATCCTTTTAAATCATGCTAAAAAATTGTTAAGTCACAATTGGAACCATATATGTTCTTCCTCTGATTACCAAGAGTCTTCATCACAAGAAGTGGGAACTAATTTTATTGTCTTATATAAAGGAAAACCAAGCAAAATGAGTTCAAATCAATTGCGATATAAACTCTATTGTCAACGAATGCAGTTTTGAACTAGAAGAAGGATCATTAAACCTTGTTCAAGGATCAAGATTCAGACCCTATGTGCATCTCGCAAACTAGGCGGTGCAAAATTTCATCTCTTAGTCACAATAAAAGCTCAATAACCTGTTACAAAAAACGGCTCGATATAAATGGAAATGTCTCTAAAATTTCTCATTAAAATCATTAAAACCAAAAATGAAATAGCCAAATCCAGAAGTTTACGGAAGATCAATCAAAAACCCATAGTTTACTGAAAAATAAACATAATACCCATTATCAGTTTTTTTCTGAACTTTCCTTTTCACGAAACTTTTGAAATTTCACAACAACCAGTAACTTCCTTAATTGATTGAAGATGGTCATCTTGCACGATTTTGCAAGGATCTTGCAAGAGATTTTCAAAACTATGCATCATCTTGCAAGACTCTTGCAAGATTCTTGCAAAATCTTGCAAGATAACCGTCTTGAAAGCAAGAGTCTTGTAAGTTAACCGACCATCTTACAAGACTCTTGCAAGATAACCGTCAACATGCCTTTAGCTGCTGCATGGTCCTTTTTAGCTTCTTTGAAGATTAAAGAATAGGATTTGACCTGTTCTCTAACCTCCAAAGAAAAAAAGAGACCCTAAACTTTCTAAGGCCAAAACATAATGAGTTAGTTATGAAATCAGCCTACTAAAAAATTGATTTTTCAGGCTGAGCATTGTAGGCATTTTCGTTTTTCTTTCGGAATAAGTAGGCACTGCAAAGTTATTCAAACGGCGTTATAATTTTATCAACCGACGCGAACACTCCCTTCAGACATCTTTCAAAAACTCACAGTAAACAAAGATGGTTGAAAAACTGTGAAAGTAAGCGACAAACTTCAGAAAATTAGGATTGTTCGTTTACTGCATTAAGGGTAATACGTCATCGATCACCACTGAAATCGATCATTGAATCAATACTAGAAGCCTGCATGATAACTTTAAGTAGCGATAAGAATAAAATTTTTATTTTGAAACTTTAGTGTCAGTAACAGCAATCAAAGAATTTCATTTTAACACAAAATTGCGTAAGAAATTTGATATATTGGTTTCTAGAATATCTGTAAACAATCCATCATGTTGTGCAGATAGAAAGTCTAGCTTCTTCAATGATGACGTTCCAGCTATAGTTTGCAATCCTTTTTTTCACGTGCTGTTGGTTATAAAAGAATTAATTTATTTTTTGCAGTTAGTTTAGTAAAACTTGGCATCCCAGAAACATCGCATTGTCAGACAAACTCAAGAAAAAAAACGATTAAGCTTTTTCAAAGTCAACATATTCCAAGCATACCAGCGTTAAGGCAGCGTTCTGTGTTAAAACTTTATCAGCATTAGTTTTTTTGTAGTCAAAATGATCTGCCTCAATATTTGATATTTATAAAAATAAGCTGAGCCATTTTTTTTGACTTAGTACGAAGAACTCAATTTACATTTATAATTATGGACAGAAATTTTTTTGAACAAGTCTGGATGACTCGGAGGTGTTCTTTCTGATTTGAGCGTGTTTTGATTTGAGTCCAGACATTGAGTTTTTCTAATCAATGGAAACTATAATTGTGTACCTGTATCCCTAATAGCCCAAATCTAAAGTTAACGAGAAACTTTTTCACACGCAAAACAGCAAAACTTGTAAAGTCTTGCGGAATATTTTTTCTTGTCAGCGCTATCTAATGTTAACGAAAAAAATTAAAATAGAATTAAATGTTGATTTAAGGATCAATTTAAATATTGAAAGTTATAGTTCTTTTTATCAATTATTGTGAACAATTCTGACGAATAATAAAAATATCATTTTTGATCCTTTTAAATCATGCTAAAAAATTGTTAAGTCACATTTGGAACCATATATGTTCTTCCTCTGATTACCAAGAGTCTTCATCACAAGAAGTGGGAACTAATTTTATTGTCTTATATAAATGAAAACCAAGCAAAATGAGTTCAAATCAATTGCGATATAAACTCTATTGTCAACGAATGCAGTTTTGAACTCGAAGAAGGAACGTTAAACCTTGTTCAAGGATCAAGATTCAGACCCTATGTGCATCTCGCAAACTAGGCGGTGCAAAATTTCATCTCTTAGTCACAATAAAAGCTCAATAACTTGTTACAAAAAACGGCTCGATATAAATGGAAATGTCTCTAAAATTTCTCATTAAAATCATTAAAACCAAAAATGAAATAGCCAAATCCAGAAGTTTACGGACGATCAATCAAAAACCCATAGTTTACTGAAATATAAACATAATACTCATTATCAGTTTTTTTCTGAACTTTCCTTTTCACGAAACTTTTGAAATTTCACAACAACCAGTAACTTCCTTAATTGATTGAAGATGGTCATCTTGCACGATTTTGCAAGGATCTTGCAAGAGATTTTCAAAACTATGCATCATCTTGCAAGACTCTTGCAAGATTCTTGCAAAATCTTGCAAGATAACCGTCTTGAAAGCAAGAGTCTTGTAAGTTAACCGACCATCTTACAAGACTCTTGCAAGATAACCGTCAACATGCCTTTAGCTGCTGCATGGTCCTTTTTAGCTTCTTTGAAGATTAAAGAATAGGATTTGACCTATTCTCTAACCTCCAAAGAAAAAAAGAGACCCTAAACTTTCTAAGGCCAAAACATATATGAATTAGAAACACCAACAAAAAAAAGGGGGCACGCAAAGGGTTGGGGGTTTTGGCGCTACACAAAAAAGCTAAGGCAAAGACATGACTCAAAGCAAATAGACTCACAGAAAAGTCTCTTTTACAGCAAAAAATTCAGTTATATCATTATATATCATAAGCAGGAACGCACTGGATGCTTTTGTAGGACCTTTCCAGTGCTGACCAATCTTTTCACCTTTGTTTGTACATAATCAACCCTTAAACCATCAATAAACAGTTTTTTTAAATGAAATTTTCAAATACATTTCCGTTTTGAACCGAGAGAAACCTTTAATGGACTGAACTCATAAGAGAACATGGTCTTCGAGTTAATTGGTGTATAGAATTGTTCTTTTTTCTTTAAAATTTTCGGACGTCTTTTTGCAAGATTCTTGTATGATTCTTGCAAGGCAAGCGTCCGGATCTTTCATCTTGCGAGATTAACGTTATTTGCAAGAATCTTGAGCGGCGAAAAATCATGCTTCTGGCATTCGAAAACTTTTGTTTAAGAGTTAAACTTAGATCTGCTAACCAGTAATTAAATTTAAATTGAATTTCGAGTAGAGTAATAAATTTGTTGTCTTTTCTCGGTCAACATTACAAGCTTTTTTCTTAATTTTAAGGCTCAAAATATGAAATGCAATCAAAACAAAAATACACACTAGTTCTGATATCACGGCATTGAACATACACGGAAACTTTTTTCTTTTTGTCATGAGTCGAAAATCGTTGTTCATGACAATTCTAACTTAAAACGCCATTATGTACAAAAATGACAGCGTTGCTCTGGAGTTTTTCTGTATTTTGTAGACTGTTGGGGTGAACCTGGAGCATTGGATGAAGATCTTTTTAAATGCAAAGACGGAAGTGGGTGCTTCATCTTTGAGGCTGTTTGCGACGGCATAGAGAATTGCGGCGATGGAAGTGACGAAGACTTCAATTGTAAGAATATAACTTAAAACAAATCAATTAGCAATTCTCTCTGCAAACAACAAGTATTTAAAAAATTTGTTCAAGAAAAATAAAAAATTATACAAGGATGAGTATATAAAAAACAGTTTGCAAAACTGGCACAAATTCATAATAAAGTCAAACTCAAAAATGATCAATTGGTCTTGATTTCGTATTAACCGCAGCCAGATTTTTGCTATAAACTAAGTCTTGCAATCTTTTTTGATGCAAAAAGCTTACAAAAAAATGTAATTGCATTTCAATAATGGCCCAGAGAAATAATTCTTACTTTTTTTCTAAAGTAATCCCACGAAAAACAATATTCAATGGTAAGAGAAAATTTATGCGTTACAAGTGCAAGGCGTTATTAAAGCAGGCTTTACTAAACAACCAATCTAGTATAAAGGAATGGTGTTTGATAACAATGGTAGACAATGGTAGTTGAAAACTATCATTTCTTTCTCAGTTACTTTTACAGTAAAAGTGAATTTTTCCTCGCCTATTTAATTTTACGATAGATTCTGAAAAAATTGTACGCTACAAAAGATAACAGGTTTTTGCTTAAGCTAGAGAGATTTGTGTGATGTCACAACAAAAAAGCAATTTCAAACTTTCTCAGAACTCTGTGGCACAGTTACAATGGCACGTCCCAAACACATGTGGTAAATGGGCCGTTGAATTGTACCCAAGAACTAATGTAGCCGAAAAATTTCGGAAAGTTGAGTGTTGCAATTTTGGTACAGCTGCTCCATACAGATCACATGAAAGAATTCAGGAGAGCACTAAAATTTTTGCGATTTGTTAAAAAAAGTTGTAGCTAAAACCTCATCGATTTATTCTCAGGGATAAGATAATGTAAAAACCGTAATAGTTTAATTGTTGATTTCATCTCTAAGTACTGTTTAGACAACTCGCAACATTATAAAAAATTGTTAGCCTTTTAGATTTTCAAGTGCAATACATATGATTTGTATTTCACTTGACAATCTCAAAAGGTTAACAGTCAGTTCTAATGTCACCGGTTGTCTAAACAGTAGTTGGAGATGAAATCAACAACTAAACTCTCTTGGGTTAATATTTTTTCTGTCGGCGCTGGTTTAGAAATGGATAAATCCCAGCTGATGTATGTCTGCCAAATTAAATACGACTGATTTTCCTCAAAGGTTTCTATGTCTTCTTTTTCGCAACTGAGTTTTCGGGTGTAGAAATCAGTTGATCATTGAAACTCAGGACCATAGAATTAACTCTGGAGTGTGCTGTCTTCTTAATAGCATATTCAGACGAACGCACACTCCACAGTTATTTCTACGGTCCTCAGTTTCAATGATCAACCGATTTCTGTACCCAAAAACTCAGTTGCGAAAAACAAGACACAGAAACCTTTGAGGAAAATCAATCGATTCTAATTTGACAGACGTACATCAGCTTGGAATTGTCCTTGGCTGAACCAACGACCACAGACAAAAAAAATATTACCGCAAAAAAGTCAAATCAAAACCAAATAAAAAGGGGAGAAATCTATGTCTGCTTAATGTATCAAGTCCAAAATCCAACAGTTTTTTTTATCCCATTTGAATGTCCACTTTTTGTGTAACAAAGGACATCAGAAGTAAGTTATAAACTAGCCAAACCAGGCAAACTTGGGAGGCGGAGGACAATTTATTCCAACAACTGCAAACCTTTAATAGAGGAAGGTTATGCATTGGATCCGCAGAAAGAACGGTCAAAAGCCTTCAAGACGGATGGATTCCTGGAGGGCCAGTGCATGCATAAAAACGAGTTGGAAAATTATGAATATGGATGGCGTGCGTCTCCCACTTGTCAGAAACTGGGGTTGCAATAGTTCTGGTACCCGTACTAAAGCAGTGGTCTTGTTTTGGACAGCGAGCAAATGACGAGATAGAACCCAGAACGGAGTTACACAAGGTGGTCAGGTGGGTGGAACAATTACTCTGGCGACAATTGATAGAATTCAACTTTTTTGTACTTAATACGAATCACAACTAACAGAATACGGTGTCTCACGATGCAAAAACAAATTTACAAATGAAATGAAATGCAATGAATGGATTGTCAGAAGAAAAGACTTTACACTGCCTCTAGTGTAAAATCAACGACTGAGCATATGATCAAAAATTGACGAAGATCTTAAGGAGAGTTCACGATTATTTTGGCGATGGTGAATTGTTCACAAGCAGCAACCGCATTGCCCGAAGAACTCTTTGCTTCCCAATTTGGAAAGACAACTTTGAACATAATCTGGATTGCCTTTGCCCTAGTTGAAACGATAACTGATTTCAGCCACCCTTATTCCACTAGATATTTCACGTAGATATATCGGTGACCAGAAGAATGATAAGATTTGGGAGGCAATTCACCAATGTTAATTGATAATCTCATTAGGGATCAGCGCTGGCGCAATATCCATTGGTATCTGCAACAAGATCCAATATGGCGGTTAAAATGACACTTTTTCTTACTAGTGGAATCTTCTCTGTCTACTGAGTTGTAGCGTTAGCTCGTCAAATTGACATTCGTGCTATAGTAAACCAATAGCTCTTCCGGAAGTCCCAGTTTTTAGTTTCTGAGCGTACATACTTTTTAGAGAAGTGTCGAGGAAGAATATCATAGCAAAGTGCTTTGGTTGAATCCCTTGAAGTTCGAAAGTCTCGGAAAATCTAAGTGACTGGTTTATCTGGTTTGTTTTGCAATCTGCTCGCTGCTGCACTGAAGTTGGCGCTTTATTATAAAACGCGCACTGCAGACAACGTAGAGGAACCAACGTTTTTAGTCGCTGCCGGGTGATCGGCCCACAGATTTGTTTTTGTACGGAAACAGTCTGCCCAAATTGCATTTGGATATCGCAGTTGTCTTCTGTAGCCCGCCTGTAATCGAAGACGCGAGAATCAGAGTTGGATCTTGATCTTGTACTCAACTATCCTCTGGATCAGGATGTGAACCTCTCTCCACTCGCCAGAGCTATATTGCTGAAGATTTAAGCGAGATAGGATCAACGATAATTGTAAATTTCAAAAAGAATATCAAAACTTCTTGAACAACCGTATGTGAGAATCCCTAACCAACCAAAATTTCTAAGTTTGCAATGTTCTAGTCGATGGTTTTTAATTGAAATTGTTTATTTCAAAAAAAATAATGAGTTGCATTAAATTTCAGCAGAACCGTTAAGAGATTATTAAACAGTGAAAATTCAAATCTGGCAGGTGGACTCCATTCAACACAACAGTCGTTGTCCCTTCTTACGAAGACTTAAAGAACTTAAGTAGTTTAAGAACCTCGCCTTCACTTGTAGTGGAAATCGAGCAATTGAAAAGATAGAACGCAGAACGGAATTATACAAGGTGGTCACATGGGTGGAGCAGTTACTCTGGCGACAATTGATAGAATTCACAGAAAAAGTTGTCTCACGATGCAAAAACAAATTTACAGATGAAATGAAATGCAATGAATTGGTTGTAAGAAGAATATATTTTGCACTACCTCTAGTGTAAAATCCACGACTGCGCAAATGATCAAAATTAGACGAATATCTTATGAAGGTTTCACTATATTTTTTGGCGATACTGAATTGCTCACAAGCAGCAAACGCACTGCGCGCAGAACTTTTTGATTCCCATTTTGGAAAAATCAACTTTGAACACAGCCTGTTTTTTCGCCCTAGTTAAAACAATAACTGATTTCAGCCACCCATATTCCACCAGAAATTTCACGTAAAGATATCGTTGACTAGAAGCTTGATATGATTCGGGAAGCAATTCACCGATGTTTATTGATAATATCATTAGGGATCAGCGCTGGTCTATTATCCACTAGCATCTGAAGCAGCATCCAATATGGCGATCAACATCACATTTGTTCTTACTACTGGAATCTTCCTTGTCTATTGAGCTGTAGCTTTAACTCGTCCAACTGACATTCGTGCTTCAGTAACCCAATAGCCTTTCCGGATGTCCCAGTTTTTTTGGAGCGTAAATACTTTTTAGAGAAGTGTCGAGGGAGAATATCATAGCAAAGTGCGTTTGGTTGAACCCCTTGAAGATCGGAAGTCTCGGAAAATGGAAATGACTTGTTTAACTGGTCTGTTTTACAATCTGTTCGCTGCTGCACTGAAATCTGCGCTTTTTTATAAAACGCGCACTGCAGACAACGTAGGGGAACCAACGTTTTTAGTCGCTGCCAGATGATTAGCTCAGAGTTTTGTTTATGGACTGAAATGGTCTATCAAATTGATTCTGATTATCGCAGTTGTCTCCCGTGGCCCTCCTGTAATTGAATATGCAGCAATCAGGGCGGGGTCCGATCTTCTGCTTAGCTAACCGCTGGATCAGGGTGTGAATGTCTTTCGACTAGCGAATGCTCAATTTTTTAAGCGAGATAGGATCAAAGATAATTATAAATTCGAAACAAATTAACAAAATTTCTTGAACAACAGAACCGTAATGATGAATTCCCAGCCAAACACTTTTTCTATGTTTGCAATGATTGAATTGATGGTTTTTAATGGAACTGGTGTGCTTTTTAAGGAATGAATGGAATTAACTTCAGCAGAACTGTAAAGGGATTATTAAACAGTGGATAGTCAAAACAAGAACGCGCTCTTCATTCAACAAAACGCCCGTTGTCCTTTCTTGGTAAGATTTAAAAAACGTAATCAATGTAACGGTTGATTTCAAAGCAGGAAAACTCGAACCTTTTCTATTGAGATTCTATGTGAAAAAAATGTAGTTGTCAAATTGCGGGAAGCGTTAAGGGCAAGCAAAAATTAAAAACAGAGAAAGAGAAGCCTTTCTGAAAAATGAATGTCACCGCTGTTAGTTAGTAACTGTAAATTATACGAAGCAAAGTGAAATTTAAACCTCAAACCTCCATCATTAAAAGAAATTTTATTCGACATTGTGAAGGTGATACCCTCTCGCCACTCGGATTAGTTTTTTAGAGGGGATCAATAAGTTAAGATGGAGTGTGTTATGAAGGGTTTGATCTTCGATTTGAAATGATTGAAGTGCGGACTTATTTGCCTGCTCTTGGATATGTGACAAGAGCATGGAATGCCCTTCTGGAGCAATGGAGTGGCCTTGTAGCTCGTTGAAGTGATATTTATGCAAGGGTTCGTCCGGTCAAATATCGAAGGATGTTTCGATCAGTTTGAGGGATTGGTTTTATTAATTTTTTTGAGGCCATATAGATTTAGCATAGTTTTCATTGCTGTGTTTGGAACTTGATGTCGGTCTTCGCAGTTGTCAGGGAGGCTAAGCAGGCGAAATTACTGAGAAAATGGACCACTACTAGATTCAAATGAGCATCTCTTACTTGCAAGCCTAGTGTGTTACCCATTTAGAGCAGCTGGTCGAAACTTCTCGATTTTGGGCATTTCTTAAAACCCATTCTAACGTTCTTTTCTGTTCCTCAAAGCTTCATTTTTCTAACCAAGTATACGCTGAAAATATAGATTTTCGTCTCAAGCTATGCGCGAAGAACACGTTGCATACCAATTTGGATAGACCAACCTCGAAAACAACCAGGATTACCTTTGCCCAGTTGAAACTATAACTGATTTCAGCCCTCGTTATTCCACCGGATTTTTTGCGTAAAGATATGGCTGACCCAATGCCTGAAATGATGCGGAAAGAAGTTCACCGATGTTCACTGATGATCTCATTACGGAACAGTATCTGCAACAAGATCCACTATGGCGGTTAAAATCACACTTGTTCTTACTAGTGGAATCTTTCCTGGCTGCTGAGCTGTAGCGTTAACTCGTCCAATTGACATTGGTGCTATCGTAGCCCAATATCTCTGCCGGAAGTCCCAGTTTTTAGTTTCTGAGCGTAAATACATTTTGGAGAAGTATCCAGAGAGAATATCATAGCAAAGAGCCTTCGGTTGAACCCCTTTAAGTTCGGAAGTCTCGGAAAATGGAAATGACTTGTTTAATTGGTCTGTTTTACAATATGTTCGCTGCTGCACTGAAATTGGCTCCACAAGGTTGGTTCCTCTTTATAAGGGCCTTACTGCAGACAACGTAGAGGAACCAACGTTAATAGTTGCTGCCAGATGACCAGCCCACAGATTTGTTTATGGACTGAAACGGTCTGTCCAAACTGCTTTTGGACTTCATAGTTGTCTCCTGTGGCCCGCCTGTAATTGAAGATGCGACAATCAGTGCGCGATCTTGATCTTGTACTCAGCTAACCACTGGATCAGGGTGTGAATGTCTTTCGACTCGCCAGAGCTAAAGCTCAAATTTTTCAGCGGGATAGGATCAATCATTATTGTAAATTTGAAACACATTATCAAAATTTCTTGAACAACTGAACCGAATTGGTGAACTTCAACCAATCAAATTTTCTATGTTTGAAATTTTTTAATTGATGGTTTGTGACTGAACTGGTTTGCTTTTAAAAGATCGAATGGTTTGCTTTAAACTTCAGCAGACCTGTAAATCGGTTTTTAAATAGTTAATAGTCAAAATGAACACGTGCTCTTCATTCAACAAAACGTCCGTTGTCCTTTCTTGCTGAGATTTGAAGAACCCAATCAAGTTAACGGTTGTTTTTAAGGTAGGAATGTCTGAATCTATCCTATTGAGATTCTAAGAGAAAAAAATGTAGTTGGCTCAGGAAAACAGCGAAAAAGGACAAGGGCAAGCAAAAATTGAAAGAAAAAAAAGAGAAGCTTTTAAAAAAATGGTCGTCACCGCTGTAGGTTAGTCACTGTAAAACATACGAAGCAAATTGAAATTAAAACTTCAAATCTCCACCATAAAAAGAAAATTCATTCGACACTATAAAGGTGATACCCTCCTGCCACTCGGATTAGTTTGTAAGAGAGGACCGTTAAGTTTAGATGGAGTGTGTTATGATGGATTTGAATTGATTGGAGTGCCTACTTTTTAGCCTGCTGTTGGATGTGTCAAGAGCATGGAGTGTCCTTCTGGAGCAATGTACTGGCCTTACAGCTCCTTGAAAAGATATTTATGGAGGGTTCGTCCGGCCAATTATCGAAGGATTTGTTGACCAAATTGAGGGATTGGTTTGTTAATTCTTTTCCGGCCATATAAACTGAGAACAGATTTCATTGCTGTGTTTGGAATCCGGTGTCGGTCTTCGCAGTTTTTAGGTGGCCTAAGCAGGCGCAACTACTGTAAAAATGGACCAGTACTAGATTCGAACCAGCATCTCTTACTTGCAAACCTAGTGTGCTACGCATTTACAGCAACTGGTCGTAAGCTCTCGATTTTGGGCATCTCTTATAACCCATTCTCACGCTCTTTTCTGTTCCTCAAAGCTTCATTTTTCTAACGAAGTATACGCTGAACATATAGAATTTCGTCTCAAGCTATGAGCGAAGAACTCGTTGCATACCAATTTGGATAGACCAACCTTGAAAACAACCTGGATTACCTTTGCCCAGTTGAAACTATAACTGATTTCAGCCGTCGTTATTCCACCGGATTTTTCGCGTAAAGATATGACTGACCCGATGCCTGAAATGATGCGGAAAGAAATTCACCGATGTTCACTGATAATCTCATTACGGAACAGCGCTGGCGCAATATCCAGTGGTATCTGCAACAAGATCCACTATGGCGGTTAAAATCAAACTTGTTCTTACTAGTGGAATCTTCCCTGGCTGCTGAGCTGTAGCGTTAACTCGTCCAATTGACATTGGTGCTATCGTAACCCAATATCTCTCCCGGAAGTCCCAGTTTTTAGTTTCTGAGCGTAAATACATTTTGGAGAAGTATCCAGAGAGAATATCATAGCAAAGAGCCTTCGGTTGAACCCCTTTAAGTTCGGAAGTCTCGGAAAATGGAAATGACTTGGTTATCTGGTCTGTTTTACAATATGTTCGCTGCTGCACTGAAGTTGGCTCCACAAGGTTGGTTCCTCTTTATAAGGGCCTTACTGCAGACAACGTAGAGGAACCAACGTTATTAGTTGCTGCCAGATGACCAGCCCACAGATTTGTTTATGGACTGAAACGGTCTGTCCAAACTGCTTTTGGACATCGTAGTTGTCTCCTGTGGATCGCCTGTAATTGAAGATGCGACAATCAGAGCGGGATCTTGATCTTGTACTCAGCTAACCGCTGGATCAGGGTGTGAATGTCTTTCGACTCGCCAGAGTTAAAGCTCAAATTTTTCAGCGGGATAGGATCAGTCACTATTGTAAATTTGAAACACATTATCAAAATTTCTTAAACAACTGAACCGTATTGGTGAACTATCAACCAACCAAATTTTCTATGTTTGAAATTTTTTAATTGAAGGTTTCTGACTGAACTGGTTTGCTTTTAAAAGATTGAATGGTTTGCATTAAACTTCAGCAGACCTGTAAATCGGTTTTTAAATAGTTAATAGTCAAAATAAACACGTGCTCTTCATTCAACAAAACGTCCGTTGTCCTTTCTTGCTGAGATTTGAAGAACCCAATCAAGTTAACGGTTGTTTTTAAGGTAGGAATGTCTGAATCTATCCTATTGAGATTCTAAGAGAAAAAAATCTAGTTGGCTCAGGAAAACAGCGAAAAAGGACAAGGGCAAGCAAAAATTGAAAGAAAAAAAAGAGAAGCTTTTAAAAAAATGGTCGTCACCGCTGTAGGTTAGTCACTGTAAAACATACGAAGCAAATTGAAATTAAAACTTCAAACCTCCACCATAAAAAGAAAATTCATTCGACACTATAAAGGTGATACCCTCCTACCACTCGGATTAGTTTGTAAGAGAGGAACGTTAAGTTTAGATGGAGTGTGTTATGATGGATTTGAATTGATTGGAGTGCCTACTTTTTAGCCTGCTGTTGGATGTGTCAAGAGCATGGAGTGTCCTTCTGGAGCAATGTACTGGCCTTGCAGCTCCTTGAAAAGATATTTATGGAGGGTTCGTCCGGCCAATTATCGAAGGATTTGTTGACCAAATTGAGGGATTGGTTTGTTAATTCTTTTCCGGCCATATAAACTGAGAACAGATTTCATTGCTGTGTTTGGAATCCGGTGTCGGTCTTCGCAGTTTTTAGGTGGCCTAAGCAGGCGCAACTACTGTAAAAATGGACCAGTACTAGATTCGAACCAGCATCTCTTACTTGCAAACCTAGTGTGCTACGCATTTACAGCAACTGGTCGTAAGCTCTCGATTTTGGGCATCTCTTATAACCCATTCTCACGCTCTTTTCTGTTCCTCAAAGCTTCATTTTTCTAACGAAGTATACGCTGAACATATAGAATTTCGTCTCAAGCTATGAGCGAAGAACTCGTTGCATACCAATTTGGATAGACCAACCTTGAAAACAACCTGGATTACCTTTGCCCAGTTGAAACTATAACTGATTTCAGCCGTCGTTATTCCACCGGATTTTTCGCGTAAAGATATGACTGACCCGATGCCTGAAATGATGCGGAAAGAAATTCACCGATGTTCACTGATAATCTCATTACGGAACAGCGCTGGCGCAATATCCAGTGGTATCTGCAACAAGATCCACTATGGCGGTTAAAATCAAACTTGTTCTTACTAGTGGAATCTTCCCTGGCTGCTGAGCTGTAGCGTTAACTCGTCCAATTGACATTGGTGCTATCGTAACCCAATATCTCTCCCGGAAGTCCCAGTTTTTAGTTTCTGAGCGTAAATACATTTTGGAGAAGTATCCAGAGAGAATATCATAGCAAAGAGCCTTCGGTTGAACCCCTTTAAGTTCGGAAGTCTCGGAAAATGGAAATGACTTGGTTATTTGGTCTGTTTTACAATATGTTCGCTGCTGCACTGAAGTTGGCTCCACAAGGTTGGTTCCTCTTTATAAGGGCCTTACTGCAGACAACGTAGAGGAACCAACGTTATTAGTTGCTGCCAGATGACCAGCCCACAGATTTGTTTATGGACTGAAACGGTCTGTCCAAACTGCTTTTGGACATCGTAGTTGTCTCCTGTGGATCGCCTGTAATTGAAGATGCGACAATCAGAGCGGGATCTTGATCTTGTACTCAGCTAACCGCTGGATCAGGGTGTGAATGTCTTTCGACTCGCCAGAGTTAAAGCTCAAATTTTTCAGCGGGATAGGATCAGTCATTATTGTAAATTTGAAACACATTATCAAAATTTCTTGAACAACTGAACCGTATTGGTGAACTATCAACCAACCAAATTTTCTATGTTTGAATTTTTTTAATTGAAGGTTTCTGACTGAACTGGTTTGCTTTTAAAAGATTGAATGGTTTGCATTAAACTTCAGCAGACCTGTAAATCGGTTTTTAAATAGTTAATAGTCAAAATAAACACGTGCTCTTCATTCAACAAAACGTCCGTTGTCCTTTCTTGCTGAGATTTGAAGAACCCAATCAAGTTAACGGTTGTTTTTAAGGTAGGAATGTCTGAATCTATCCTATTGAGATTCTAAGAGAAAAAAATGTAGTTGGCCCAGGAAAATAGCGAAAAAGGACAAGGGCAAGCAAAAATTGAAAAAAAAAGAGAAGCTTTTAAAAGAAACTGTCGTCACCGCTGTAAGTTAGTCACTGTAAAACATACGAAGCAAAATGAAATTAAAACTTCAAACCTCCACCATGAAAAGAAAATTCATTCGACACTATAAAGGTGATACCCTCCTGCCACTCGGATTAGTTTGTAAGAGAGGACCATTAAGTTTAGATGGAGTGTGTTATGATGGATTTGAATTGATTGGAGTGCCTACTTATTAGCCTGCTGTTGGATGTATCAAGAGCATGGAGTGTCCTTCTGGAGCAATGTACTGGCCTTGCACCTCCTTGAAGAGATATTTATGGAGGGTTCGTCCGGCCAATTATCGAAGGATTTGTTGACCAAATTGAGGGATTGGTTTGTTAATTCTTTTCCGGCCATATAAACTGAGAACAGATTTCATTGCTGTGTTTGGAATCCGATGTCGGTCTTCGCAGTTGTTAGGTGGCCTAAGCAGGCGCAACTACTGTGAAAATAGACCAGTACTAGATTCGAACCAGCATCTCTTACTTGCAAACCTAGTGTGCTACGCATTTACAGCAACCCGTCGTAAGCTCTCGAACTCTCGAACTTGGGCATCTCTTATAACCCCTTCTCACGTTCTTTTCTTTTCCCCAAGTCTTCTTTTCTCTAACCAAGTATACGCTGAACAAGTAGAGTTTCTTCTCAAGCTATGTCAAGCTGATTTTATTCACAATTTACATTAAGTTGTTCCCTCTCAACATTCGAACAGCTACTAAAGAGCTACATACACCCTGCATACTACAGATGACACTGATACCGGATGCTGACAAGGTGCGTCGGGGTGCATTCGGGCTGCGTTTGGGTTCCGTTTCGAGTGCAACATGGAGCGTGTTCGCATAACCTGAGCAGTTATATTGTACACCTTCCGGGTCACTTAATAGGTGTGTTCACGACCTTCTGGGTCATTTAGCAGGTGTATTCACGATCTCCAGAGTCACTTAGCAGGTGTATTCATGATCACCCAGGTCACTTAGCAGGTGTATTTACGATCTCTCCGGTAACTTAGCAGGTGTATTCACGATCTCCCGCGTCATTTAACAGGTGTATTCACGATCTCCCAGGTCCCTTAGCAGCTGTATAGACGTTTCCCGGGTCACTTAGCTGGTGTTTTTACGATTTGGAGGGGAATCTAATTGTAGTATGGTGCGAATATACCTGTGGTGTAGTGTAGTATGTTGTGAATATGCCTGTGGTGTGATGTATTATATTTTGAATTTGACTGTGTTGTGATGTAGTATGTTGTGAAATTTCCTGTGGTGTGATGTATTATATTTTGAATTTGACTGTGTTGTGATGTAGTATGTTGTGAAATTGCCTGTGGTGTCAAGCACAGTTAGCGCTGAAACAGGTTAAAAACAGTGTTTTTTAGGCTGACAATCTGACCTGAAACAGGTTAAAAACAGAAGGTTTTAAGCTGACATGAGTTATAGATTATTATTAGTTAGGCTGATAATTGCATGATTGTAGGTATGATCACATCAAAAATCAAAATAAAATCAGAGGTACAATTTTACTCTGAAAAAAACTAATCAGTTTAGATGGTGTCATGGAGAATCTATACAAGTATAAAACGGTCTGTACAAGTATAATCGGCAGAAAAAAATTGTAGTATTAAAATTTGCTGTTTGAAGTCCATTGGGAGTTTTTTTTATTAAAATTGTCTGAAATGTTCTTCTACAATTTTAAATCAGATCAAACACGGAGTTTAATGCTTCGCAAGAAAAAAGTACCGCTAGAACGTTTTTGCAACAAATAGTATCCAATATTTGGTGGAGTATGTGATATTTCGGTTATTTCAGTTCTTCAAAAGAACTAAGTGACTTCGTTGCCTAGTAGTTTGCTAAGCTTATCTTCAAAGCTAAGCTTATCTTCTATGGCTTGAACTGTAATTACACTCCAAATATAACTCTAAACAAATTAATGTCATTATTTTGTAGCTTATAACTGGCAATTACTATAGTTATGCACACAATATTTATGCGTAAGCTAGTTTGTAGCCAATTACCACAAAGCCCCTAAATCTTAGTGCTTACAACTTGCTGCGCAATTTAAAATTTACAAGTACCCACGCAGAAGTTCGAATGGCATATAAAGGAAACATTGTACGCGGGCGTTAAACTGAACATATTAATTTTTCATGCAATAATTTTTTTGAAAAATCAAGACTGTTCAGTGTAAATGGTTACATGAACAGAGCACTGGCCATCCTTAGAACAGAAGAAAACAGAATTTATCTCGACTGATTTAGCGCTGATTTGCTCTGCCAGCAACCTTCGCAACACTATTCAAAAACAGTAATGTTCCTATGGAACTTCCCTTGAATTAAAGAGCTACTACAATAAGAATATCAAAACAATATAGGGGTTTCAAGACGATAGGAAAACCAAAAAAATACTGTTTAAAATTTCAAGTTATATGTTCTTTTCCCTTTTCTCTAGAACGTTGTTATCTTTGGTTTTTTTCTACATCAGGAGTATCCCGGCTGTTCGTTTGCATACAATTCTTGGCATATAAAATCGGAATAGTTATGTTCAAAGAATTATATAGTTAGAATGGCTCGAAATATATGCCAGAGTTGTGCCCAGACTTTTTGTACATACTGTTTTTCCTTTTGACACCTCATCTTAAGGTCATGGTAAAGAGATTTCAGATTTAATCGCAATGCGTTCTAAAATTCCATCCTGCGTTCGCCACTTCTCAGTAGTCACTCAAAGATGATATATGATGTCATAGAAATACTAACATATTCCCTAGTACGACACTTGTACGACTACTAAGAAATCATACATGATCCTTGTATATTCGTATGATTATCAAGCAATATACATCTATTTTTTATAAATCTTTTTTATGTTTTTTTATTCAGCGAGGCTTCATCTATATGATTTGCCGGCATCACTTTGTGAGCCGCCAAATGACCCTAAATTACAATATCATTTACAAAGTTGGGCACTAAAGAAAAGAGTAAGTCCAAATAAATAACTAAAGTTCAAAACCTAAAAATGCTCTTTAATAAAAAAGTTAATACCTATAAATGCTCTTTTATAGGAAACATTGATAAAATTGCAAAAATTGTTTTGTGGCTATATTCAAAATGCAAACTTATTCTTTTAGCGCACACAAAGAATCAAATGTGGGTTGCAACTGCGATACAATAATTCGGCAAACACCAATATCAAAAATGCACTTTAAAAATACCTTTCAAATAACCATAAATCATTGCTAAAAATGGTAAGTAAACATATTGCAGTTGCCTGTGAAAAACGTGGATGTGATTAAAATGATCAAATAGTGTGACTGCAACAAAAAATCACCAGTGGTTAACCTCCTCTCCTCTTCCTCCTAAAATGAGCTCAATGAGATGGCTGCAGGGTAGAGTAATAGGCTAATTGAGGACACTGGAACTATTGTGGCGCAAAAACTTTCATGTTCAATTTTTTTTGCTCCATTGGGCTCCAATAAGAAGAGTTTCGTGACGTTTTGGAGCAATGATCAGGGGTAAAATCCGAAGACAAACTCCAATGGTTATTTTGTAAGACCTTGCAAATTTCTGGCAAATAACGTTCATCTTGCAAGATGCATGACCCGGACGTTTATCCTTCTAGAATTTTGCAAGATAACCGTCACAAAACTTTGTTGAAAAAATGATCAATTTGTTAGCCTTCCAAATCTTTAAAAAGCATTTTTAGCCCTACAACACTGATGGGAATAAATAATTAAAATACAAAAATTGAGATAAAATTTTTTTTGCCTAAAAATTATCTTTCTCCCAGGTCTAATTTATTCCTGAATCGATGAGGCCTGATGTTCTTGCTCTATATAAGCGCTTTATCATTTATGTTTTTAATCTTTATTCGTTAAAGCATCACTTCGTGATCCGCCCACAAACCTTAACGTAAAATGTCATTTTTAAAGTTGGGCACTAGATAAAAGTGTAATTTCAAATAGATAACTAATGTTTCGATATTCTCTTAAGCCAGTTAATACCTAAAAACGGTCATTCATAAAAAAGTTTTTGTAACAATTTTGCTTTTAACTTCAAATCCATTTTGTGAATATGCTTAAATAGCAAAGTTATTCTTTTAGTACAATGACTCCAATGTGGAGTGCAAGTGCGATATAATAATTTAATAAGTCCTCTGAATACATTATACGAGAAATTGTGGCACCAGTCAGTATTTTATTTGTCATATAAGATACTGTATTATTTCCAGGAAATTTCCTCAACTTCAAAATCACATGGAAAATATACAATTTTCAGGCTTTTCAATTTTTTGTATCATCCCTGTATGAGTTCTAGGAAATCATATTTGACTATCAAGAGTTCATACAAATCATATATGGCCTGGTATGATTACTAAGACTCAAATTTGACCTAGTATGGCTACTGACAATTTTGCCTGATGAGCAACGCGGGTCATTCACTGCTAAAATATATCTTGTGAAATTGGTTTATCTTTTGTACCGCAGGTCGACAAAATTATTAATTTGTTCTCGTCAAAAGTCCTCCGACTCGACATTGCATCGGTTCCAAATGCTAGAAAAGGTAATAAAAATGTGCCCAGTTGCATTCAGATCTCAACTTATATTGCTTTCGAAGAACCTTTTCATTAACATTTGAAACTACCCCAGACATTCGAGAACACTTATCTTACGAAAATTGTAATAACGCTCACAAGTGATCTCGCAAGATTCTCTATGCATAGTGAGATAAACTTATTGCAAATGTTTGCAAAGTTTTAGCCAGAGTTAATTGCCTCCAGTTTACAAAGTTTCTGTAAGCTAACTAAATGGAGATAACTCAAGACAAATGCCAGATATATAACTAATCATGATACTATCGTAAAAAAACATTGCTCTTTGTGTTTTTTCAGTATATATTTTTAGGTTGCTCGGTGGAATATGGTAAATTTAATGACACCCATTATGGCTGTGGTTTTGGTATGTGTGTTACTGAAGATCAGCTATGCAATGGACCTCTGGACTGCCCAATAGGCAGGGACGAGAGCCCCCTTGGATGCAGGAGTGAGTTGATAGCATGTTATTTGATCTGATGCACATTGCTTTTGAGCAAATACGTTTTTTCTTTCTCATGATTTTTAAGTAATTGTTTAAATTTGATAGCTCAAAACAAGCTAGAATCATACTGATTCCAACATGCCAAAAATCGGCATGAGATACTGTCGTGGGCTCTAGAACAGGTCAAATCAGTTTTGTTTAAAATCGGTTCTAAAAATAAACATCAACTAGCTCGTATTTATAATACTAATCTATGCAAAAATATTAAGTGAAAATTTAAATAAGCTAAAAATTATTATTTCTGACTGTCTTGTGAAATAGATTTTGATTCCGATTCCCAGACGTATTTTTCTATTTTCGTTACTTTTTTTCCAATCATATTTCACAGATAGCAATCAGTGAGGATGTTAGAGTCTTATTTCTTTTTTTTGTGGGAGAAATCAGCTAGAATTGACAGAGACAGGACAAAGTTAGAAATAGAATCAAGCAAAATTTTCTGACTTCTTTTTATATACAAAAATTAAAGCTCGTCAGGCAAGTTCATCTTTCGATTTATGAAACAAAAATTTTCTCAAATTCGTGACGATTAAAACCATCACAAACTCCCTCCTTTAAACTGGTGTGTATAGGTTCTACATATCATTTTGGTTGTTTTCGTTTTCTCTTCGATGTTCTCGTGGCTCTATTCTTCAGTTACAGAAGCACTTTTAGTGGTATCAGTAGATTCCACGTCTGCATTCTTCCTGCTCTAAGCATATTGGTTAGTAGATTGGCAATCAGAAGATTCTGTCTTGATCTATGAAGGTTCCAACCACTCAACTTGGATTACGATGAATATTATTATTAAAATCATTATTAGAACTATTATTATTGTTATTATTACTATTAACAGTATTATTATTATTATTATTATTATTATTATTATTATTATTATTATTATTATTATTATTATTATTTTTATTATTATTATTATTATTATTATTATTATTATTATTATTATTATTATTATTATTATTATTATTATTATTAGTACTATTATTATTATTATTATTATTATTATTATTATTATTATTATTATTATTATTATTATTATTATTATTATTATTATTATTATTATTATTATTATTATTATTATTATTATTATTATTATTATTACTATTATTATTGTTATCATTACTTTTATTATTATCATTAGTATTATTCATTTTATTTTTATTATTATTAAGATTATTATTATTACTATTATTATTACTAGTATTATTATTATTATTATTATTATTATTATTATTATTATTATTATTATTATTATTATTAATATTATTATTATTATTATTATTATTAATATTACCCAGGTCGAGGTGGTCAGACCGAATTGAGCTCCGATCAGACCATCTTAGACTGCACAGATTTTCTCGGTGCGCTCGAATAACATGGTCTGGAGAAGACTTCGAGCGCACTTTTGTCTGGACAATGGTTCTGGAACTTGCCTGATCAGAGGTCACTATGGTCTGGTACGGTCTGATCAGAGGTCACTTTGGACTTGGACGGTCTGATCAGAGCCAGTTTCAAGCGCACACTAGTCGGACCAGAGGCCAAGTCGAGCGAATTTCTTTAAGAGTTTTTTTGGTTTTTTACTGACATTGGTCGTCTCTGGTAAGAGTCAACAATAAAGCAGCATTCTGATCAGAACTCCATCAGAAAATCTAATAGGTTTGATCAGAACCAAGGGGTCCAGCTGATAACAACTGCCGGTCCCATCAAAAAAATTTTCAATCAAAGTAGATCAAGACAATTGTATGCACAGCTGTCTAATTTCATTTATTCAGTTCGAAAGATAAATTAATGGCATACTCAAAACAATTTTTTGTGCATTTTTTTCTGTTTTGATTTTCATTAGCAATACCTTTAGAATTGGCTTTTCATTAATTGAATATAAGATTATAATATCGTTTTTCATGAAATGAATATATTATAGCGATATTGAGAGATTTGTTCATGTTCAAAACCATTCTCTCATCAGACTATTTTGAACGCACTTTAGTCTAAACAGAGGCAACTTCGAGCGCACTTGCGTCTTATCAAAGGTGATTTCGAACGCACTTCACTCTGATCAGAGGCTATCTTGAGCGACCTTCAGTCTGATCAGAGGCGGATTTGAGCGCACACGTGTCTGATCAGGGTATGACTTTCGAGCGCACTATAGTCTAATCAGAGGAGTTTTTCAAGCGCACACGCAGTTTCGAGCGCACGATTGTGTAATCAGTGGACACTTCAGTCTGGGTCGGTCCGATCAGAGGTCGCTTTTGTCTGCGACGGTCTGATCAGAAACCAGTTTGGT
>NC_134477.1:41314737-41319737 GCF_964194025.1 Convolutriloba macropyga | reverse complement strand
GTCTACATTTCTGTTGGTTTTTGACGGGCTGGTGTTTCGTTTATTCGCTGGGGTAGACATGAATATGTTAGAGTCATCAGATGTGAAGATTGTTAGTGGGCTTCCTTGGGATGAGTCCGATGCGAGGTTAACTTTTTCCACCGATTTGTTGCTGTGCAGATTTGTTGTATCCAGTTGGATGCGTGGTGAGTTTTGTCTGTCTCTTTGTCTTTGTTTTGCCTTCTCTAGCTTTGATTGTGCTAGTGACGCCTCTTTCGAGCGTTGTTCAAATTCTTTATTTGACTTCGATGTGCGCTTTGTTGGGGTTAATCCATTTTTTTGGCTGTTGAGGCTTTCGTTGTGGTCGCGGGTTTTTTGCAGGTTGGGCCCAATATGTTGTTCAGCTTGGTCCAGGTTGGTCCTATTGGGTGGAAGGACCGAGAATGCACTATGTAGGTTGTTGTCTGTTTTGGGTTTGTTTGTTCGCCTTCTTTGCTGTTAACAAAAGTTCTGTTATATTTTCTTGTTTTCTGTTGTATTCCCGTATGGTTTTACTTGCTACAAAATGCATTAGTCTTAATTTTGTTTCATTCACGATAGCTAAGTCATTTCTTCTGACTACTGTGTTTTTAGGGTTGTGTGTGTCTGGTGTGATTGTTGTTGGGGAGTAGTTTGTGATTGTACCGTCTGGTATTATATTCCATAATAGTTAAAGTGTGCCCCGGGGTTCATTTGTTCTACGTGCCAGTATTTTTCGTGCGACTTGTTTTTTTGTGTGTGGGTGATTATTGTTGTTTTATCTCCGATTGTTACCATTAGTTTGTCAGGTATTATTTTTATTGGTGATATATGCTTACGTTTTGCAACCTTCTTTTTGACGTTTTGTAGGGTAGAGTTGTCGGATGCCGAATCTTCCTCAGGTAGCTCCTCGTTGAAGCGGATGTCTAGTTGGGGTTCCGAATCTGTCTCGATGTTCCAAATAGATCACAGTAGTCTCCAACTTGAGCTAGGATCAGTTTAATATTATTGTCTTTGCAAAAGATTTTGAATTGTCTGGATTTAAATGCTTGTGCTTGGTCGCATCCTAGGTTTCTGGGTATTCCGTTGAATTTTATGTATTGATTAAGATATTGAATTGCGGTTTCCGCGTCGCAGTTATTGTATGCTTTTGCGTGGGGGTACCTAGAATATCTATCTACTGATGCTAATATGTATGCGTCTTTTAAGTTTTCGTCGGTGATGGGGCCTGCAAAGTCCAATCGGACTTCTTCGTTTGAATCCTGTAGTGGTGGTAGTTGTGAGGTCTTGTTTTTGGGGATTGACGGCTTTAAGTTCTTACCTATCTTGATGCAAGGTTGGCAGTTTTGGGTTAGTGTAACGATTTTTCTATGGATGCGTGGAAACAGTATCAAATTTGCAGGGTGCATCATACCTGACTGTCCTGGATGTTTTCGATGTACAGAGTTCATGATGAGTTTCCGCAGTTGTGTTGGTATAAATAATTTGCCGTCGTATAAGATGCAGCCGGATTGTGTAGTGCCTAGGTTCCTCTTTAGAGAATGCCAGTAACGGCTAAAGAGTTTTAAAGTATTCCAATCTTTATCTTCTATTATTTGATATAAGCTTCGACTTTGGGTGTCTGCTTTTGTGGCTTCGGCTATGAAGTCTTCTCCGAAAACCTTGTAGAGGTTTTTTAGGTAGTCAGGTAATTCATCGTATTGTATGTCCGCGAAAGGGTTGAAGTGTTGCTTAGTTAGTAGTGGGTTACGTCCTTGTCCTGTGTTGTTGGTGCCGTCCCCTCGAGTTGCTATTGTGTTTGTGTTATTTGTTGGGTCTCCAGTTGGTAATTCCATTTTTGTTTTATTGGGGGCTCCTGCGTCTTCTTGTGATTGGGATTGTGTTCGTATCTAATTTTGGTCTTCCTCGTGTTGTTATATGTACTGTTGTTTTAAATAGATTGTTGATGTTGTCTTTGAAATTTTGAACCATAGATTGATAAAGTTTTGGCTGTGGTGAAAGTTTAAGTTGATTATTTCTTTGCAAATTAGAAAGCGACTCTTTGATAGCGTGTAAATGGCAAAAGCTCTTCCGTTCGTTCCAATTGGAATAGTTTTTGACGTCATTGAGTGCGTCTAAATAGCGTGCGTTGTGATTGGTTAATTTTCTATGGTAAGTGTGTAATGCGTACTTTACTGCTGTTAATGTGTTTATTACGTGGTTTTCGATCATGTTTTCACCCGTTGGTGGACAGTTGGGGTAGAGGCTTGTTAGGGTAGAGTTAGGGTAGAGGCTAATAATCTGTGAATCCCATGTCTTTCACCGCAATATATTCGAATTTAAAGTGAAATGGTAGTAGTCTGTCTACCCACCGTGTTAGTCGGCTTTGATACGTTTTATTCCCTATGTTGTTTTTTAGGGCTGAGAGTAGTGCTTGATGATCAGTTTGGAGTGATCCGAATAGGTAATATTTAAAGTGTTCTAACGACCAAACTACTGCTAGTAGTTCAAGTTCGTTTTTGCAGTATCTTTGTTCATTTTTATTAGGGAACCTACTGGCGTAAGCGATAAGATGCCAGATATTGTTTTCTTTTTGTTCTAGGCACGCACCTAGTCCCTCTTTACTTGCGTCGAATTTTACTCGTGTTTTATTATCGATGTTGAAATGTTTCTGTTCAACGATGTTCTGTATCGCCTGTTTTTTTGAATGCGACTATGTGTTGCTCGTTCCACTCCAGTTTTTCCTTTGATGTTGTGGCTGAGAGGAGTGGTCTAACTGGTGCTGATAGTATTGCTAAGTTTGGAATGAATTTTATTCGGTGGTGAATACCACCCATAAATGATCTTAGTTGTTTTAGTGTTTTAGGATTTTCCAGTTGGATAATTGCGTCTGTTTTTCGCTCACTGGGTTTGAATCCCTCTGAATTTTTTTTGTATCTTAACATGTGTTTTCGTTTAGCCCGAATTCGCATATGTGTAGGCTTATTGCGAGGTTTTCCTTGTTTAGTCTATTTAGTGTTTTATCGATCTCCCTTTCATGATTTTCTATAGTACCTTTTGTTATGATTATTATATTATCTAGAAATGTGTTTGTTGAGTTTATACCGTCGAGTGTTGTGTCCATCATTTTTTGCAAAGTTGCTGGGAGGTCTGTCAGTCCGTAGAATCAGTTTAAGAATTTGTACGTGCCTGTGGAATTTCCTCTTAGTATGTTAAAGTTACAATGCTTTTGTGTATCCGGATGGAGGGGTAGTTGGCTGTATGCGTATTTTACGTCTATTTTACTGAAGTATAGTTTTCCTACTTGTGTTTTTAATTCCGATATTTTCATTCCAATTTTGTCAATTAGATGGTCTATGCTCTGCATTTGATATTTGTTTTTGTGGATGGCATCATTTAGGATTTTGGAAACCAGTGCCATTTTGATGGACTGATCTGATATAACTGTGATGACTACTGGGCTTATGAAGTGTTCGTCTGAGCATTTTGTTAGTTTTTTAATTTGTTTTTCGTCTATTAGTTTTTTGAGTTCTTTCTCTACTTTTTCTGTTAGGTGTAGTGGAATTCGTCGTCTTTTATGTTGTGTGGGTTGGAATTCCTTTTTAAATGTCGACTTTGCTTCATGACTTTTTTGATCTGCCTAATCTTGTGCATAAGTGAGGGTATTTGGTGATTATCTATTTGGATATTCATTGATGTGTGTTTCATATACTGAGTAAGTTTTTCTCACCTTTTATGTTTGGCTTTGTCATTGTTAGGCGTAGGCCCAGTTGGTCCATAACGTCTCTTCCCAATATGTTGATAGTGCTGTTGTCCACCAATAGTATCATGCATTTTTTTGCGCTGGAAGAGTCAGATGTGATGTCCACATTGATTATTCCCGTTACTTCAACTTTATTGTTGTTGAAGCATCTGAACACTCCTATTGATTTGTTTGGTTCGTGGATGATTGTTTTCTCGTTTACTAGTAGTTTGTGTGCTGTCTCGGTGTTCATGAAGCTGCGTGGGCTTCAGGTGTCCGCCAACCAGAGTACTTATTGGTTGTTTGTTCTGGTTTTGATCCAGAACTCTCCTCTTTTTGTTTTATTAATGTCCTTTTCGTTTCTCAAGTTTACTGATTTGATGAAGTTTACGTACTCTATGATCTCAGTACTCCATGATCTCTCTTATGTAGCATGTTAACTCTGGGTCGATTGTCTCCTCTGTTTCTGTTTAGTCGTCCGTTTCTGTTTCCTCGTTTGTATTTCTGATTTTTTGCTGTGTTTGTCTTGGTGCCAGTTGGTTGTACCTCTGTTGTGGTTGTGTTCCTGTGCTGTTTTGTTGGCGTTTTTGTTGTGGTATGTATATTGAGCGTGGTGGCATTTCTGCTGCTGTGCAAAATTTTGCAAAGTGAGTAATCTTTTTGCATATTCTGCAAATTTCGTTTGAAAAAGTTTTTGGGCAGGGCATATGTTCAAGTGTCCTTGTAAAATTTTGTTACCGCATCTTCGGCAGTTTTGTATTTGCTCTGTCTGTGGGTTAGGTAGTATTGGGCTTCTGTTTTGTCTCCTGATGTATTGTACTTTTTCAAACCATGGATTGTCTACGTGGATGGTTGAATGTGAGCTGTTCATCTTTTGTTTATTGCTTGACCCCTTTCTCTTGCTTGTGCGTAGTTCAGTGTTTCACTTGGTGTCCTGCTTTCAGATAATAGATCCATTTGGATTTGTTGTTACTCATTCCTTGTATCAATATACTTTTGACGAGGCTTTCTTCTAAATGCTCCCAATTACATAGTGCTGCATGTTTTTTTTATCCGAGAGTAAAATACTTCCTCCTTCTTTTTGTTGACATCTGAAAAACTGAAATCTGTCGAATGTTTTGTTCTTTGTTTGTGTAAATGCTTCTTTTAGTTGCTCGACTAGTGTGTCTGTTGTGCATTTCTGTAGATTTGTGTGTGGGAATCTCTGGTGAAAGATGTTCGTGGCTTGTGCTCCTAGCGAAAGGTAGATGAGGCTTTTGACTTTGTTGTCTGCATCGTCCCA
>NC_134477.1:41294704-41299704 GCF_964194025.1 Convolutriloba macropyga | reverse complement strand
CTAATATGAGTCCATTTAGTTTTCGTCGGTGATGGGGCCTGCAAAGTCCATTGGACTTCTTCGTTTGGTTCCTGTAGTGGTGGTAGTTGTGAGGTTTTTTTGGGGAATAACGGCTTTAAGTTCTTACCTATCGTGATGCAAGGTTGGCAGTTTTGGTTTAGTGTAACGATTTCTCTGTGGATACATGGAAACCGTATCAAATTTGCAAGATGCATCATGCCTGACTGTAGTGGTGGCCTGAATGTCCTGGATGTTTTTGATGTACAGAGTCCATGATGAGTTTCCGCAGTTGTGTTGGTATAAATAATTTGCCGTCGTATAAGATGCAGCCAGATTATGTAGTGCCTAGGTCCCTCTTTAGAGAATGCCATTAACGGCTAAAGTGTTTTAGTGTATTCCAATCTTTATCTTCTATGATTTGATATAAGCTTCGGCTTTGAGGGTCTGCTTTTGTGGCTTCGGTTATGAAGTCTCCTCCGAAAACAATCTAGAGGTTTTTTAGGTAGTCCGGTAATTCATCGTATTGTATGTCCGCAAAAGGGTTGAAGTGTTGCTTAGTTAGTAGTGGGTTACGTCCTTGTCCTGTGTTGTTGGTGTCGTCGGTTTGAGTTGCTATTGTGTTTGTGTTATTTGTTGGGTCTCCAGAGGGTAATTCCATTTTTTCTATTGGGGGCTCTGTGTTTTCTTGTGATTGGGATTGAGTTCGTATCTGATTTTGGTCTTCCTCGTGTTGCTATATGTACTGTTGTTTAAAATAGTTTGTTGATGTTGTCTTTGAATTTTTGAATCATAGATTGATAAAGTTTTGGCTGTGGTGAAAGTTTAAATATATTATTTCTTTGCAAATTAGAAAGCAGCTGTTTGTTAGCGTGTAAAGGGCAAAAGCTCTTGTTTTCGCTCGTTCCAATTGGAATGGTTTTTGACGTCATTGAGTGCGTCTATATAGCGTGCGTTGTGATTGGTTAATTTTCTATGGTTAGTGTGTAATGCGTACTTTAATGCTGTTGATGTGTTTATTACTTGGTTTTTGTTCATGTTTTGACCAGTTGGCGGAGAGTTGGGTTGGAGGCTTAGATAGTCTGTGAATCCCATGTCTTTCCCCGCAATATGTTCGACTTTATAGTGAAATGGTAGTAGTCTTTTGACCCACCGTGTTAGTCGGCTTTGATACGTTTTATTCCATCTGTTGTTTTTTAGGACTGAGACTAGTGCGTGATGATCAGTTTAGAGTGTGAAGTGTGATCCGAATAAGTAATATATTCGAATAAGTGTTCTAACGACCAAACTACTGCTAGTAGGTCAAGTTCGTTTATGCTGTATCTTTTATTTAGGAACCTACTGGCGTAAGCGATAAGGTGCCAGTTATTGTTTTCTTTTTGTTCTAGGCGCGCGCATAGTCCCTCTCTACTTGCGTCGAATTTTACTCGTGTTTCATTATCGATGTTGAAATGTTTCTGTTCAACGATGTTCTGTATCGCCTTTTTTTCTTTGAATGCGACTGTGTGTTCTCGATCCACTCCAGTTTTTCTTTGATGTTGTGGCTGAGAGGAGTGGTCTAACTGCTGCTGATAGTGTTGCTAAGTTTGGTATGAATTTTATTAGGTGGTGAATACCTCCCATAAATTATCTTAGTTGTTTTAGTGTTTTAGGATTTTCCAGTTGGATAATTGCGTCTGTTTTTCGCTCAATGTGTTTTATTCCCTCTGAGATTATTTTTTATCCTAACCATGTGATTTCGTTTAGCTCGAATTCACATTTGTGTAGGCTTTTTGCGAGGTTCTCCTCGTTTAGTCTATTTAGTGTTTTATCGATCTCTTTTTCATGATTTTCTATAGTACCTTTTGTTATGATTATTATATCATCTAGGAATGTGTTTGTTGAGTTTATATCGTCGAGTGCTGTGTCCATCATTTTTAGAAAGTTGCTGGGAGGTCTGTCAGTCCGTAGAATCCAATTAAGAATTTGTACGTGCCTGTGGCATTTCTTCCTATTATATTAAAGTTACAATGCTTTTGTGTATCCGGATGGAGGAGTAGTTGGCTGTATGCGTATTTTTGGTCTATTTTACTGAAGTATAGTTTTCCTTCTTGTCTTTTTAAGTCCCATATTTTTATTCCAATTTTGTCGATTAGGTGGTCTATGCTCTGCATTTGATATTTGTTTCTGTGGATGGCATCGTTTAGGATTTTGGAATCCAGTGCAATTTTGATCGACTGATCTGATTTAACTGTGATGACTACTGGGCTTATGAAGTTTTCATCTGAGCATTTTTTTAGTTTTTTAATTTGTTTTTTGTCTATAAGTTTTTTGAGTTCTTTCTCTACTTTTTCTGTTAGGGGTAGTGGAATTCGTCGTCCTTTGTGTTGTGTGGAATGAAAATCCTTTTTAAATGTTGACTTTGACGTTTTTGACGTCATTGAGTGCGTCTATATAGCGTGCGTTGTGAATGGTTAATTCTCTATGGTTAGTGTGTATTGCGTACTTTACTGCTGTTAATGTGTTTATTGCGTGGTTTTCGTTCATGTTTTCACCAGTTGGCGGAGAGTTGGGGTGGAGGCTTAGATATTCTGTGAATCCCATGTCTTTCCACGCAATATGTTCGACTTTTTAGTGAAATGGTAGTAGTCTCTCTACCCACCGTGTTAGTCGGCTTTGTTACGTTTTATTCCATCTGTTGTTTTTTAGGGCTGAGAGTAGTGCGTGATGATCACTTTAGAGTGTGAAGTGTGATCCAAATATGTAATATATCCGAATAAGTGTTCTAACGACCAAACTACTGCTAGTAGGTCAAGTTCGTTTATGCTGTATCTTTTATTTAGGAACCTACTGGCGTAAGCGATAAGGTGCCAGTTAGTGTTTTCTTTTTGTTCTAGGCACGCGCATAGTCCCTCTCTACTTGCGTCAAATTTTACTCGTGTTGTATTATCGATGTTGAAATGTTTCTGTTCAACGATGTTCTGTATCGCCTGTTTTTCTTTGAATGCGACTGTGTGTTCTCGTTCCACTCCAGTTTTTTCTTTGATGTTGTGGCTGAGAGGAGTGGTCTAACTGGTGCTGATAGTGTTGCTAAGTTTGGAGTGAATTTTATTAGGTGGTCAATACCTCCCATAAATGATCTTAGTTGTTTTAGTGGTTTAGGATTTTCCAGTTGGATAATTGCGTCTGTTTTTCGCTCAGTGGGTTTTATTTCCTTTGAGTTTATTTTGTATCCTAACCAGGTGATTTCCTTTAGCCCGAATTCGCATTTGTGTAGGCTTATTGCGAGGTTCTCCTCGTTTAGTCTATTTAGTGTTTTATCGATCTCTTTTTCATGATTTTCTATAGTACCTTTTGTTATGATTATTATATCATCTAGGAATGTGTTTGTTGAGTTTATACTGTCGAGTGTTGTGTCAATCATTTTTTGGAAAGTTGCTGGGAGGTCTGTCAGTCCGTAGAATCCAATTAAGAATTTGTACGTGCCTGTGGCATTTCTTCCTATTATATTAAAGTTACAATGCTTTTGTGTATCCGGATGGAGGAGTAGTTGGCTGTATGCGTATTTTTGGTCTATTTTACTGAAGTATAGTTTTCCTTCTTGTCTTTTTAAGTCCCATATTTTTATTCCAATTTTGTCGATTAGGTGGTCTATGCTCTGCATTTGATATTTGTTTCTGTTTTGTTTCTTGTGCATAAGTGAGGGTATTTGGTTAATATCTATTTGGATATTCGTTGATTTGTGCTTGATATGTTGAGTAAGTTTTTCTCACCTTTTATGTTTGACTTTGCCATTGTTAGGCATAGGCCCAGTTGGTCCATAATGTCTCTTCCCAATATGTTGAGAGTGTTGTTGTCCACCAACAGTATCATGCAGTTTTTTGCGCGGGAAGCGCCAGATGTGTTATCCAATTTGATTAATCCCATTTTTTCAATTTTTTTGTTGTTGAAGCATCTGAACTCTCCTATTGATTTGTTCGGTTCGTGGATGATTGTTTTCTCGTTTACTAGTAGTTTGTGTGCTGTCGCGGTGTTCATGAAGCTGCGTGGGCTTCATGTGTCCGCCAACCAGAGTACTTGTATGTTGTTTGTTCTGGTTTTGATCCAGAACTCTCCTCTTCTTGTTTCATTAATGTCTGATACCTTTTCGTTTCTGAAGTTTACTGATTTGATGAAGTTTACGATTTGCCTGTCCTCCATCATCTCTCTTATGTAGCATGTTGCCTCTGGGTCGATTGTCTCTTCTGTTTCTGTTTGGTCGTCCGTTTCTGTTTCTTCGTTTATTTTTCTGATTTTTTGCTGTGTTTGTCTTGGTGCCAGTTGGTTGTACCTCTGTTGTGGTTGTGTTCCTGTGATGTTTTGTTGGCGTTTTTGTTGTGGTATGAATAATGAGCGTGGTGGCATTTCTGATCTGCATAATTTTGCAAAGTGACCAATCTTTTTGCATATTCTGCATGCTTCGTTTGAAAAAGATTTTGGGCAGGGCATATGTTCAAGTGTCCTTGTAAAAATTTGGTACCGCATCTTCGGCAGTTTTGTATTTGCCCTGTCTGTGGGTTAGGTAGTATTGGGCTTCTGTTTTTTCTCTTGATATATTGTATTTTTTCAAACCATGGATTGTCTACGTGGATGGTTGAATGTGAGCTTTTCATCTTTTCTTGATTGGCTTGACCCCTTTCTCTTGCTAGTGCGTAGTTCAGTGTTTCACTTGGTGTCCTGCCTTCAGATAGTAGATCCATTTGGATTTGTTGGTTCCTCATTCCTTGTATCAAAATACTTTTGACGAGGCTTTCTAAATGCTCCCAATTACATAGTGCTGCATGTTTTTTTTATCCGAGAGTGAAATACTTCGAGTGATTCTCCTTCTTTTTGTTGCCATCTGAAAAACTGAAATCTGTCGATTGTTTCGTTCTTTGCTTGTGTAAACGCTTCTTTTAGTTACTCGACTAGTGCGTATGTTTTGTAGGTCTGTGTGTGGGAATCTCTTGTGAAAGATGTTTGTGGCTTGTTCTCCTAGCGAAAAG
>NC_134477.1:41287204-41289704 GCF_964194025.1 Convolutriloba macropyga | reverse complement strand
TTTTGCAAGTGCGAGCATTCCCGCTTGGCCGGGGTGGTTGTGGTGAATTGTATCCAGTACGAGCTGTTTTAATCGCGAAGGTATAACTAAACGGTTGTCGTATAACAAGCAATTTGTAGGGATAACTGAAAGGTCCCTTCTAATTCGGTAGTAGAGCGGATTTACTTTTTTGAGACCTTCCCAATTCTCTGTTTTTACATAATCCATGATAATTTTTAGCTCTTTCTGTGACGCCTCTGATAACAGTTCTTCGTTAAATACTTTTGTCAAGTTTAGTCGATATAGTGGGATTGGTAGATCATTGTAAGCAGTAAATAGTTCCTAGTGTTTAGTTGGGTCTATTGGGTCTAAGCACTTTCCTTTGTTTGTTGTGTACTCTGTTTGGGTGCTTGAGCATTTGAATGTTTTACCAGTATCGGGCTTCTCCATTTGGGGAGGATTCTCTATTTGGGGATTTTGTTTATTTGGGGCTCTATATCTTTTGCGAATAGGAACTTGGAATGTATCGTGTAATGGTTTTTGTCGCGTTGTAATGGCGACTAAGTTAGAACAATCTGTTGATGTGATTTTGTTTGGATGAAAAGAATTAAGATATGTTGAATGAGAGTGTAACTTGTTTTCAATCAAATTAAAGCAAAAAGCGTTTGGAGCTGTATTGTTATTCTGTGTTGAACTAATTGCGTCATTAGTGACTTGTTTTATGTCTGCGTTTTGATTGGTTGCTTTAATTGCTCCATTTGGAGTTAGTGTATTGCGTATGAGAGTAAATTTTAATTGACGTTTATCACAAAGTTTTTGTCTTCTTCAGAGGGTGGTTTTGGATCTCCGGATGGATTTCTGCTTAGATAATCGGCGAAGCCCATGTTTTTGCCTGGTATGTGTTCAACTGAAAAGTGAAATGGTAGTAGTCTATCTACCCATCTTGTCAATCTACTTCGATATGTTTTGTTCCCTCTATTTTCTTTAAGTGCTGTAAGTAACGCTTGGTGATCCGTTTGGAGTATGAATCCCGATCCATATAGGTAATATTTGAAATGCTCCATTGGCCATACTACCGCTAGCAATTCTAGTTCATTTGTACTATATCGTAATTCTAAGTTATTTAGGAAACGGCTGGCGAATGCTATTGTTTCCCAGGTGCTGCCGTATTTTTGTTCTAAGCAGGCTCCGAGGCCTTTTTTGCTTGCGTCGCAGCGTACCCTGGTTTGGTTCGTTGTATCGAAATGTCTATTTTCTATTATCTGTTTTATTTTGTCCTTGATTTGATTGAATGCTTTGGTATGATGTTCCTTCCAATCTAGTTTTTTTGTGCTTTTGTGTTTGGTTTGGACAGTAGGGGGCGTAATGGCTCTGATATTTCTGCTAGGTTGGGAATGAATTTTATCAGGTGATGTATACAACCCATGAAGGAACGGAGTTGTTTTAGGGTTTTTGGGTTTTCCACGTTTGTTATAGCATCGCATTTTTGTTTTGTTGGAGTTACTCCATTCGGAGTAATTGTAAAGCCGAGCCATATAATTTGTTCTTTTGCAAATTCGCATTTTTGTAGGTTGATGGCTAGGTTTTCTTCGTTTAATCTGTGAAGTATTTTGTCTAATTCTTTTTTCGTGTTCGACTAGTGTTCCTTTTGTTATTATTAGGATATCGTCTAGGTACGCGAATTTTGAATTTATATCGTGTAGTGTTTTGTCTATTGTTTTCTGGAATGTTGCCGGCATATCTGTTAGCCCGTAAAACCCGTTGATAAATCTATAGGTACCGGTAGCTTTTCCTCCTAAAATATTGAAGTTACAGTGTTTCTTGATATTTTCGTCTAACGGTATTTGGCTGTAGGCGTATTTTAGATCAATTTTCGAGAAAAAGTATTTTCCTTGTTTGTTTTTTTTGTTCGGATATGTACACTGCTACCGAATCCATTAGGTGGTCAATACTTTGCATTTGGTATTTGTTTTTGTGAATAACATCGTTCAATTTTTTGGAGTCTAATGCTATCTTGACTGATTTGTCTTTATTGACCGTTATTACTACTGGGCTTATGAATAGTTCGTCTGAACACTTTTCTAGTTTAATGATTTGCTTGTCGTCTATTTATTTTTTGAGCTCATTTTCAACTTTCTCGAGTAGGTGCAACGGGACTCGTCGACCTTTGTGTTGGGAAGAAGTATATGCTGATTTAAAGATTGATTTCGCAATGTGGTTTTTTGAACGACCTAGGCGAGTACATAGATGGGGGTATTTTTGGAATACCCATTTTATTATATTTCTCCCCGCTTGGAGATCGGATATGAAGTTAATGGGCTTACCGGTGTTTTTTGAAGCGTTGAGTGTTATCCCCAGTTTTGATAGTAGGTCTCTGCCCATTATATTGTTTGTTTTGTTTTTCACTATGAGGACTTTGCAGCTCTTTGCTGTCCATGATCCTGACTTTATGTCGATGATGAGCACTCCTTCGATTTCAATGTTGTTGTTGTTGAAGCATTTGTAGATTGTGTTTTCTGTG
>NC_134477.1:41277204-41282204 GCF_964194025.1 Convolutriloba macropyga | reverse complement strand
ATCCACTTTGAAAATGGCGATGATGGCACGCGACAGTATTGAAGTAGATAAACTACTCAAACTGAAACCAAAACCCACAGATCTATTTTATCCGACATTACCAACATACGAGGAAGAATTCGAAGGAGAAACAGAGGATGAAGCCAGAAACAGAGAACAAAGAAATAAAAGGAGAAGAGTAGATTTTGAAAACGAATGCAAGGTGATCGAACGCAAAGGAGCAATGGTTGACAGAATCCCGTGGAACGAGGCGGACACAAAAGTTAAGAGCCTTATTTATTTATCACTCGGAGCCGAAGCCAGAAGAACCTATCACCAGAAAAACCCACACACACAGATAGAAAAATGCACCACAACACAACAAATATACGACTCAAGAACAAACTTCCACACAACAAGACACAGCACAGATTCAAGACACCGCACAACCTCAACTCAAAACTCAACAAGAACCACTCCACCAACAGGACACTACACAACGACATGACAACATGGAATCCAAAGACAAGCCATCACCAACATCCGCAACTATACCACAATCACTCAGAAGCAGCACAACTTCACAAGAGTACAAAACCCCACCCATGTCGCCAATCAGAGACGACATTTCAGACTTGAATTCAGAGGACATTAGAGATTTAGATGAGACACTTTAAAAAAGAGTTTCATATAGCGGAGGGAGTGAGATACAGATAGATACATACAGACAGATGTTTTATTAATATTATTTTTATTACTATTTTTATTATTATTATTATTATTATTACTTTTATTTTCATTATTATTATTATTATTATTATTATTATTATTATTATTATTATTATTACTATTATTAGTGCTGTTTTCTTCAATATTTTTGTTGTTATTGAGTTACAGGAAGCAAAAGGACTCCAGCATTTGCAACCAAGATCTATCATATCTATGTATAAACACTTTATCTCTTATGTTATCTATTTATTGTCTTTGTACATACGTAAACCTACTGGAGCGAACTGCTCAGTTTATGCAACCTGTTAACTTAACGTGTTACGTTGAAAGTGTCTTTGACACCTATGAAATAAGTGCAGACGAAAAAGAGACTTAGTATGATACAGTCGCCTCGTGGCCAATTAAATGTTACTGCACCAATTGGTTTTCCTATTGAGACAGTTGAGGATTATATGAATCCAGATCCTAATATTACTTCATCACAAAAACAAGATACAAATAATATAGATTCACTCGACCAACTGGTTTGGTCAAATCCAATACAGACTAATTTACATCCACAAATTCTCAGACAAATAGCATTCTGTGACAAACTTCTTCCCAATTATATTCACTATTTTTATTATTATTATTTTTATTATTATTATTATTTTATTATTATTATTATTATTTTTGTTATTATTAATATTATTATTATCTTTATTATTATTACTATTATTATTATTATTATGATTATAAAAATTGTAATTTTTCTTATTATTCCTATTATTATTACTATTTTTCATAATATTATAATTATTAATAATTTTGTTTAATATTATTATTATATATTTTAATGTTACAATTATTATTATTATTATTATTATTATTATTATTATTATTATTATCATTATTATACTCATTAATATGATTATTATTAATATTATTTTCACTATTATCATTATTTTTATTTGTTAAGGCTTGATCAAAAAGTATTCGTTTGGAAGTTCAATTTCCCTTCACCGAGGGATTCGGTTAGTGATTTTCTATGTTAAATGAATATAAAGTTGAATGTCACAAACTAGTTCACAATCAGATTAAGTTCAGTATGAAAGTTAGTTAACAGTTTTACAGTGAAGTGAATGCAGACAGTACCAGTAGGTACCTGTTAAGTTATATCATAGTTTTGCATTACAGAAATGAGTTCAATAATAAAAGACAATTGAGAACAACGAAATAAGATAAATGAAAGTGAGTTTTAATGTGTGCTATAGTAGTATTCCCTGGGGATTGGTGAATCCCCCATCACACACCCCCGTCGACTGAGAATTTTTGCGCAGCTAAAATTCGTCAGGGTTGTAGAAGTCCTGAGCGTGGATACTGGATATCGAGCTTTTAGCCGGTGAGACTGATGTGGGTACGTGTTCCTCATCAGTCATCGCGTTGTTGATGTCGGGTGCATTTGTTTCTGGGATAATAGGCGTGTCGGCTTGGTCATCGGGTTCGTTCGGCGAGTTTGGTTGCGAGGGCTGTACGTCAGGCAAGTTTGAATGCGAGGGTTCGTCCGGCAAGCTTGGTTGCGAGGGCTGCACGCTTTCAGACGAATCCAGGAATACCACTTCAATATTTTTTTTTTGGTGGTTGAACTGGGTAGTCTTCTGTGGAACTATCCCCGAGGATTATCGTCTCTTCCTTACACGGGCTGTTCCAAATTTTTTGGACTACGCCTTCTATCTTGGGAGATGACTTCATTATCCCTTTTGGGGGTGTGTATGAGCACGATGGTTGTCCTGGGGAGTGCTGTAGATGTGTTGTGCTGTTTGATGGTTGGGTTGGGTTGTTAATATCCATCATAAAGTCATTGGGGTTGGATGACGTGATGATTTCAATCGGTGGTGTCCCCGGGGAATCTGACTCAATGTTTAGGATTTTCACTGTTGGTGAAAATTTTAGTTTTTGTTTGTTGATTTGGGTGAAGCTCGCGTTGTCGGATGAGCTGGAATACAGCTGTTTATGTCGCGTGTTTCTTTCTTTGGTTGCTTGCAGTGCAGCTGCCTTCGATTTCGTTTCGAATTCTGACGGTTTTGTGAGTCTCGCTTTGGCGTTTTTTTAGCCACTGTGGTCTTTGTTGGCTCCCTGGGGATTTTTTCGTTGCTTGTCGTTTTTGTGGTTTTGGTCCTTGTTTAGCTTGTTGCGAAGTCGTAGTGCGGGGTCGCTTCTGTGCCCTTTGGTTTTTTCGCGCCATCGCTACCACTTCATCATGTCCCATGGTTTGGGTATTGATGATGTTAGATGGTTGCGGGGGACCTGATTGTTGAAGGGGATCGGACCTTGACTGCACTGCTCTGGCCTGGAGCTGTTTGGCTTTTTCTGCTTTTTCTTCAGGAACGCGCGTGTGGCTAAGCAGCGGCGCGTTCTCTGAGTCATCTGTGTCGCTGTTTGCCGGGAGTGGTTGGGATTGAGCCTTGTACTGAATGTTAAGCTCGGGTTCGCTATCCTGATCCCAGTCCCACATAATTTCCCTGGGGAGTGCTGGGTGTCGTAAAGTTTCTTGATCTGGGGATTTACGTTGTTGTTGTTTGAGGGTGATTCCTAGTTGTTCGAGGACGTCTCGACCCATCAGGTTGTTGGTGTTGTGGCCTACCACGAGAATTTTGCATTCCTTGGCTGTCCATGACCCTGAACGTAATGTTAGTACTAATTCTCCCTCTATTTTGATGTTGTTGTTATTGAAACATTTGTATGTTGTTTGGCTTTTATACGGGTGTATTTGGACTCTTGGGTTGTGTTTCGTTATTATATTTGCCTAATCCCTGGATACGAAAGTTCGTGGGGATTCTGTGTCCGCTAGCCATTGTATTTTTAGGTTGTTAGTCGTTGTTGTTTCAACCCAGATTTCGTTTGTTGTGGAATTATTGACTTTCGTGTTTTTTACTTCTGAAAATTTTTCTGGGGCAATGTGGTTTACGTCTGCCCAATCTTCTGTCATTTCCTTCACGTACAGTGCTGCCTCGGGATCTATTGATTCCATGTCCTCTTCTTCTTGATCGTCCTCCTCCGCTATCAGTTGCTCTTGAATTTGGCGAACTTTTAATTGGCTGGACTGTCCCTGGGGACGTTGGTACGGACTTCTTTGTGTTGGTTTGCGATTTGGCAATGAGGGAATCTTTGATCGGCACATTTTTGCAAAATGGCCGGTTTTCTTGCATATATTGCAAGTTGCTTGTTTTGCGGGGCATTGGTTCATATGTCCCGCTGTAAATGTTCCGCCACATCTCCAGCATTGTTCGTTTGTTTTGCTTTGTTGTGTAGCTTGCTGTTGTGGACGGGTTGCTGGTCTTGTATTGTTTACTGCGTTGATTTGATTGTTCCAGTTGGGTGCTGAGGAACGGAGGATTTCTCTCTGGTTCTCCTGGCCTCTTTCTCTAGAAAGTGCGTAGTTGAGGACTTGGGCTGGGGTGCGTACCTCTGAGAGAAGTTCCATTTGGATTGCCGAGTTATTCATTTTGGCAATGAAGAAGTCTTTGATTAAGTCTTCTTCTACATTCCCCAGGGCAGCTTTTGAGCCCAATTCCCGAAGTCTGCTGAAGAAGGTCTCCAGGTTTTCGTTTGGTAGTTGGTGGACAGTTATTAGTTGAAATCTGTCAAAGGTTAGGTTGCGTGGGCGAGTGAATGTGAGGCCCAGTTCGTACACCAGTTCGTTTGTAGAGCATAAGTCTATTCTGGTGTGTGGATTTCGTTGGTGAAAAATGCGTGTTGCTTCGGTCCCTAGGGACAAGTATGTTAAGCTCTTTACTTTTAGGTCAGCTTCGTCCCAGGTGAAGCGGTCAATCATAGGGCCTCTGTTTCTTATTTGTTTGCATTCATTCTCCCAGTCGACCTTTCTGCGTTCATTCCTTATTTCTCTTTTTCTTTCCTCTTCTTCGTTTGCGTTGTCTACTCGTTCTTCAAAGGTAGGCATACTCGGGTAGAAGAGGTCGTTTGCTGTGGGTTTTATGCGCAATAAAAGATCTACGTGCATGTCTTCTTTTGCCATTACGGCCATTTTGAACGTGGAGAACCACGTTGTCCATTCGGTTGCTGGGTTTGCTCCGTTCTCCCAGAAGAGGGGTACACCGATAGGTGACTTCATTGACTGCGCCATGTTAAGGCTTGATCAAAAAGTATTCGTTTGGAAGTTCAATTTCCCTTCACCGAGGGATTCGGTTAGTGATTTTCTATGTTAAATGAATATAAAGTTGAATGTCACAAACTAGTTCACAATCAGATTAAGTTCAGTATGAAAGTTAGTTAACAGTTTTACAGTGAAGTGA
>NC_134477.1:41269704-41274704 GCF_964194025.1 Convolutriloba macropyga | reverse complement strand
AAGGACATCAACCAGGGCTAGACTTGAATAAGTGGCTAGCTACAGTAAAACTCTTAAAAATGGTAAAGGACAACATCCAAGTGGACAAACTCTTACAACCCTGACCTTCGAGACCAGAGAGCTAGAGATTAGGTTACCCCACCGAACCACACTACGAAACCCCACTATCTGAGGAACCAACAGTCGAAAAAAAAGCAAAAAGAACAACTAAACGTAAAACGAAGAACAGACTGTCAAAATTCATGCTAAGACATTGAAGGCAAAGAACAACAAGTGGACATACACGATGGGATGACGCAGATAATAAAACAAGAAGCCTTATATCTCTATCACTAGGCGCACAAGCAACAAAAATCTTCCATCATCGATACCCACACACCGACATACAAAAATGCACAACGGACGCACTAGTTGAACAGCTCAATGAAGCTTTCGTACAAACAACGAACGAGACATTCGACCGTTTCCAACTCTTTTGATGTAGACAAAAACAAGGGGAATCCTTAGATGTATTCCACTCTCACAAAAAAAACATGCAGCACTATGCAATTGGGACCATTCGGATGAGAGCCTAGTCAAAAACATTTTGATACCAAGCACGATCAACAAGCAGATCCAACTGGATCTACTCTCAGAAGACATATCACCCAGTGACACACTAAACAATGCAATGGCGAGAGAAAGAGGACAAGCAAGTCAGCAGAAAATGAACAATACACATACATACACACCAGTAGGCACAGATAACACATGGTTCGACAAAATACAATACATCAAAAAACAAAACAAGGCAAAAATACTATCAACACCACAAAAATGACAAATACAGGATTGCCGAATATGTGGCAACAAATTCTTGCCAGGATATTTTAACAATTGCCCTGCCAAAAATGAAGTATGCAGAATATGCAAAAAAAACAGGCCACTTCACCAGATTATGCAAATCAGAAATGCACCCACAACCCCAATACAATATGCAACAAAGAAGACAACCAATTTATGCAAAAACACAACAACAACAAAGATACAACCAATGGGCAACAAAAAAAACACAACAAAGGATAAGAAATATAAACGAGGAAGAAACAAAAGACACTCAGGAAGAAGTAGAAGAGACAATCGATCCAGAATTAACTTGTTACATAAGAGAGATGATGGAAGACTGGCAAAATTTTAATTTCAAACAATTACTAAACTTCACAGATGAGAACTTGTCAGATATCAACTAAACAAAAAAAGAGAATTTTGTATACAAACTAAAACAAACACCAAACAAACATACTGGCTAGTGGATACAGGGAGCAAAAAAGTTTTCATGAATATTGAAACTGTACTCAACAAATTGGTTAACAGAAACACACAAATAAAACACCCCGAAAAATCAATTGGAGAATTCAGATAATTCAACAACAAACAATATCAACATAAAATGAACACTTCAAGTGGATATTGAGTCAGGTTCATCAACAGCAAAAAGTTGTACAATACTTTTGGTCGACACCAACAACATCAAAATATTGGGAAGAGACTTAACGGACAATATTGAACTAGATCTGGCAATCTCACCAAAAAAGAAAGGCGAAAAACATTTAATTAATATATCAAATAATCACTAATACCTTTGTACTAGACTGAGAAGATAAAAAATTCACGTAGATAGATCAACCTTCAAAACAGAATTTCATCGCATACAATACAAAGGACGATGCATACCCCTACATCTAAAAGAAAAAGTAGAAAACAAACCAACGAACCAAACGAAAAAAACTGATAGAAGATAAACAAAAAAGAAAACTAACCTCCTGCTCCGATTAACACTTCATAAACCTGGTAGTAATAACAGTCAAAGCAGATCAATCAATAGAAGTAGCATAAGATTCAAAAATTCTCAATGATGCAATTCACAAAAATAAAAATACCGGATGGAAAGCTTAGACCTCTTTATGGACAATTTGCGATGAAAATATCTGAATTCAATTTAACCGACGGAACCCTATATTTCAATAAAATCTACAAAAATACGCCTATAGCCAGCTACCGCTCTACCCGGATACACAAAAACAAGATAATTTCAATATACTAGGCGCTAATGCAGCAGGAACATATAGATTCCTAAATGGATTCTACGGACTAACAGATCTCTCAGCAATATTGCAAAAAATGATGGACACTACAATAAATGGATAAAACTCCTTGAGTGCATTCTGAGACGACCTAACTATTATATCAAAAGGCACATTAGAACAATACGAAAAAAGAAATAGATAAGACACTACAAAGATTAGACGACAAAAACCTAACCATTAGTCTGCAGAAATGTGAATTTGTCCATACAGGAATAATTTGGCTGGGTTACAAAATTAATTTAGAAGGGATAACACCAATCAAAAAAAAAACAGACGCAATTATCAAATTGGAAAATCCAAGAACACTGAAGCAATTAAGGTCCCTTATTGGGATCATACACCATCTAATTAAATTATCCCCAATCTAGCAACACTATCAGCAGCAACCGTCCTCTACTCTCAAACTCAACCTCGAACAAATTCAAAAAAGTGGGACTAGGAGGAAAAACATACAATCGCGTTCAAGAAAAACAAGCTATAAAAACAATCGTAGAACAAAAACACTTCGACGTAAATTGAGAAACACGAGTTAAATTTGACGCAAGTAAAGAAGGACTAGGCGCATGCTATGTAAAAAAACGCAACAATATATGGTATCCAATAGCCTATGCAAGCAGATTTCTCAACAAAAACAATCAGATAAAGTAATAATGCACTAGAATTACTAGCCTTTGTGTGGTAACTCGAACATTTCAAATACTACCTAATAGGCTCCCATTTCACATTTCAAATGGACCACCAAGCTCCGCTTTCAGCACTAAAAATAATAGAGGATAAAAAACATATCACAGCAGGATATCACGCTGGTTCGACACACTCTTGCCATTTCAATTCAAGGTCGAACACATAGCAGGAAAAGACATGGGCTATGCAGACTATATTAGCCGGCAACCACACTCACCACCGTCTGGTGAAAATAAAGACGAAAATCACATAATAAATGCAATAATGTTACTGCATTATACATTACACAAAACGCATAGAAAATTAACTAATCAGAACTCATGAAAACTAAACACATATTATGACGTCTGCGGCCAATCCAAACGGAACGAAACAAAACAAAGCACTTTTCACCATTTTCACGCTATTAAGCAGTAACTTATTGAACGAAACACATACTGAACAATTAATTCTACAGCAACCAATCAAAAAAAGTTTATTTCAAAATCTTTTTGGATCCACTGTTTACCTCCAATTCAGACTCCAGCTGAATACTTTCACCATCCCTATTCGCAAAAGATTTAGAGGACGGAACAAGCCAAAAATTGAACTACCAAGCGGTTTTTTAATCACACTAACACAATCCAAAGCGACTCAAACAGATGAAATTTCGATTTTAGGCCAAGGTCGACGACCACTAATGAACAAACAACAATTCAATCCATTCACAAAGATCGAATATGACAATCCACTTGTCTACCTCAAACTTTTCTACAAAGTCATCGGTGAAAGGTTTATCGTACAAGCGACGAGAAGCAACTCTCAAAGCAAAACACCTATTCCAAATACATTAGAGCACTACAGCAGGGACTGGCACTCACTGACGAGAGAACTGAGTAAAACTCCTACCGGATGCATTCTCTACGATGGGAGAGAATGCATCCGTTTTTTATCCCAAACCAACTCAGAAAGTTGATTATGAAGTCGATCCATCGCAACCACCCAGGCCAATCGGGGATGATGCATCTCGCAAATCTGAATTGGTTTCCACGCATCCACAGAAAAATAGTCACGCTAACACGATATTGTACGCCTTGCATCTGAATTGGTAAGAATCTAAGACCTTTGATCTCAGAAAACAACTTTACAATTACCAACACTAGATGACCTAAATGAAGAAGTCCAACTAGAATTTGCAGGTCCAATTCAAGACGAACACTCAAAAGACTAATATATACTAGCATCAGTAGATAGATATTCAAGATATCCCCACGCAGAAGTATGCTATAACAGTGACGCAGATACATAAAAACAAAACCACAAAAACATCACCAAAAATTTATGATATCAAAGTATAAAGAATTCTTGTTTAGACAAGAAACGAGGTCTCAAACAACTAATGCTCAATGCTGAATCCATATGGAACCTCGAATCAGATTTAGATCAAGAGTTGGACATCAGGTTCCAGGAGGGATTATCTGAAAACTATTCTTCAGACCACTCAACACTACATAACCAGAAGAAGAAAGCAACCAAAAATAAGAAAATTTCATCAAAAAAATAACACCTGACAAATTAATGTTAACTTTCGGAAACAAAACCACAGCAATCATTAACACAACGAAACTAAGCACGTTAGAAGCTAGAACGCAAAGCACCTGAGCCCCGGGGAACACTCAAACAACTCTGAAACCTAATACCAGATGGTACAATTATTAATTACTCACCAACAGCAATCACTTGAGACTCAAACAACCGCAAAAACACAGTATTACAAAGAAATGACCTAGCCATCATCAAAGAAACAAACGCCAGACTAATGCACTTGGTAGCCTGTAAAACAGTGCTCGAGTACAAAAGGTATCAAGAAAAAAAAGGAATTTCTGTTAACAGAGAAGAAGCAAGCCAGACACACTCAAAACAACAGCAGCAACCAACCCAGGACCAAAACATCAACCGGACATGCCGGCACTCAGTTCAAGCAAATACAGTATTTAAATCCCAGGGCCGTCACACCAACAGGATAAGCCAGGACGGAGCACAAGCAAACAGGGAAAACGACCCAAAAAGAACTGGCTAACACAAGGAGAGCCGCAACAACAAAAAAGGAAGGCCCCTCCAACTAAATCGCAGCTGAAAGATAGAGAATTCGACAACCAATCCAAAGAGGCAGCATTAACCCAGTGCAAATTAGCAGAGGCTAACCAAGGC
>NC_134477.1:41234704-41264704 GCF_964194025.1 Convolutriloba macropyga | reverse complement strand
AAGTCTATCTACTGTCACGAGTACATTATTGTTTAATGTGTTGTATTTGGAAAGTATGGGTCCTGCAAAGTCCATTTGGATTTCTTAATTGGGTTCTTTTAATGTGTTTAGTGTAGGTTTGTAACTCCATTTGGGTTGCTTTTCTGTTAGGGCCGATTTACGTTTTCTAATTTGTATATCGAATGTGTTCCTATTGGGGTTTTGTGGTTTAGTAAATGCGACTAAATTTGAATTTCCGTTTGGAGTGAAATTTTAAATTACGCGAGGCAACTTATTGTTGAATGAGTTAAAGCAAAAAGAGTGTTGTTTAGTGAGCGTAGTGTGCGAGTGCTTTTGTTTAGTACGTGTGACGTCATTTTGTTCATTTTGCGTGCTGTCGTTTGAATGGGTAGATTTACCAGTTGGTTTTAATTTTCCAGTTGGTTCAATGTTATGGTTTAACCATACGTGTTTTATCTCCTGTAGTGTATTTACCACGAATTTTTTGTCAACTTCGTTTTCTGGTGTAGGTTTACCAAAGGGATTTTTGCTCAGATAACCTGCCAATCGCATATTTTTTCGTGGGATGTGTTCTATTGTAGAGTTAATTGGGAGTAATCTATATACCAATCTTGATATTCTGCTCTGATATAAGTTATTGCCTCTATTATTTTTGAGTGCTGATAATAATGCCTGATAGTCTGTTTGTAGTATTAACCTGTTTCCGTATAGGTAATATTTGAAATGTTCTAGTGCCCATACTGTGGCTAATGGTTCCAGTTCATTGGTGCTGTATCTTTCTCCTAGTTTATTTAGGATGCGGCACGCGTATACGACTAGTTTCGATATGGAATTGTGTTTTTGTTCTAAGCATGCGCCGAGTCTTTTTTTGCTTGCGTCGCATTTTACTCTTTCTTCTTTGTTAATATCGAAGTGTTTGTTTTCTGTGATGTTAGTAATTGTTTTTTGACTTCTTCGAATGCTGTCTGGTGTTGGCCTTTCCAATCTAGTTTTTTTGTGCATTAGAGTTGCTTTTTGATAATAATGGTCTTAGTGGTTCGGACAGTTCTGCCAATATTGTTGTGAATGTAATTAGGTGGTGTATGCACCCCATGAATGATCTAAGTTGTTTGAGTGTTTTTGGTGTCTCTATTTTTGTTATCGATTCCCATTTTATTATTTGGGGTTATACCAGTTGGTATTATTTGACATCCCAACAAGATCAATTCTTTCTTTGCGAATCCGCATTACGGTAGTTTTAATGCTAAATTTATTTTATCGGATAGGTAAAGTAATTTGGCTAGCTCTTTTTTCTTGTTCTGCTATGGTGCCTTTTGTGATTACCAGGATGTCATCTACGAATGCAATTTTGTTGTGGAAGTTTCTTAATGTAGTTTTTGAAAGCTTGCCTGAATATCTGTTAGACCGTAAAAGCCGTTTAGAAATCTATATATCCCTGTTGCTTCTCCTCTTAATATATTGAAGTTGCATTGTTTTTTAAGCTGTGGATCTAACGATATCTGGCTGTAGGGAAATGTTAGATCTATTTTTGATAAAAAGAATGCTCGGCAATCCTTACTCCTTTCGGAGATTTAATTTGCTACTGCGTCCATGAGATGATCTATACTTTGCATTTGGTATTTATTTTCGTGCCTAGCATTGTGTTTAGTTCTTTTGAATCTAAAGCTACTTTGACACTTTTGTCTTTCTTTACAGTTATAACCACTGGGCTTATGAAGTATTCGTCTGAGCATTTTTCCAATCTGAATATTTCTTTGTCTTCGATTAGTTTTTCTAGTTTTTTTTCTTCTAGTTCCAATAGGTGTAATGGTACCCTTCTACCTTTATGTTGTGTAGGACTGAATTTTTTTTTGATGGAAGATTTAGCCATATGAGTTTTGGTCAACCCAGTCGGGTAAAAAAGTGTGGATATTTTCTAAATATCCATTTTGAAAAGTTTTGTTCAATTGATGTGTCGGATATTAAGTCAATGGTCTTAGCATTTAGTTTTGATTCTGTGAGATGAATTCCAAGTTGATGTAGAACGTCTCTGCCCATGACGTTTTGGGGAAAGTTTTTCACTAATCGTATCTCGCAGTTTTTGGCTGCCAAGATCCTGATTTGAGTGTTACATGTAGTACTCCGTTTATTTGAATTACCTGATTGTTGAAGCGTTTATACTTTGTCTTCTCCGTGAATGCTGTTATTCTCTTTGATGGATGTTTGAATAATATGCCTCTAGCAGTGGATTCCTGCATGAAGGATCTTGGTGAACCTGTATCTGCTAACCAATCGATTTCAAAGTTGACGCAATTTGTTTTTACCCAAAATTCTCCTCCTGTTTCTTTGTTGAGTGATACGTGGTTCATCTCTTTGAGTAATGAATGTCTCACAGTGTTGACCGATGACCAATCCTCAGTCAGTTCTTCAATGTACAAGGCTGCTTCGGCGTCTACTTTTTCTTCTTCCGGCTCTTCTTCCTCGTTTTGTTGCTGTTCTTGTATATGTCGAACTCTTCTTGCTTATTGTGGGATTTTCTGTTGTGAGACGCTTCTTTTTTCCTGTCTGAATGTGAATGGTTTTCTCCTCCTGGGCAGTGCTGCTTTGCATAGTGAGGTGAAATGTCCGATCCTCTTGCTAATTTTGCATGTGAAGTCTTGAGCTTTACACATGTTAAGGTTAATTTTGGTATATGGTTGGACGCATTTATAGACTGGTTCATTTTTTCCAGATGTAGGTGTTGGCAAAATTGATTGTTGATTTGTGCGTTGTGGTGTTGGTGGTCGTGGTCTGTTTCTGATGAATGGTACTTGTGATGAACAATTGGTGTTACTTGTGTGTGCTTTTAGTATATTTTGTTGTTTTGCCTGACTTCTTCTTCGGTTTATGGCAAAGTTGAGGACTTGTTGGGTTGTGCAAACCTCTGACAGAAGGTCTATTTGGATCGATGTGTTGGTCATGTTGGAAAAGAATATATCCTTTACCAAATCTTCTTCCAGATCTATGGATTTGTACATTGCGCCCGCTTCGCGGATTCTACTATAGAATGTTTCTAGTGATTCGTGTGGTTGTTGCATGGACTTGAAGAATTTGAGTCTATCAAATGTGGTCTTCCGTGGAATTGTGAATGTGATATTGAGTTCGTTGTGGAAATCATGTTTTGTGCTTTTTTCTATTTGAGTGTGGGGTTTTTTCTCATGATAAGTTTTTCTTGCTTCCGCTCCGAGTGATAACTAAATGAGGCTTTTTGTTTTTGTGTCTGCCTTGTCCCACGGTATTTGATCTACGAGTGATCCTTTTCTTTCTATTACTTTACACTCATTCTCGAAGTCTTTTCTCCGTCTTTCGTTTTGTTGTTCTCTATGATTTGCTTCATAGTCTGTTTCTCCTTCAAATCCGTCCTCATAAGTGGGCAGGGTGGGATAAAATAAGTCAGTGGCGTGTGGTTGTAATGTGAGGTGTTTGTCTACTTCAAGGTTTTCGAGTGCAATATCGCCATTTTAAGTGCGGAGGACCATTGTTTCCGTTCGATTGGGGGTGCCGCGCGTGTCTTCCAGAAATGGTTTACGCCTAATGGAGTTTTTGCTGTCTGCGCCATGTGAAGTAAGGTGTTTGAATATGTCAGTTGGCGTAATTTTCGTATATGTTGTCAATGTCGAATTGAGTTAGATCAAACCAGTTGGTTGGGTGAATCTGTCATATCTATATCTGTGTTTGTGTAGATTTATATGTTTGTATCTGGGTGAGTCCTGTTAGTTAGAATTTGAGTATCAAAACTTTTGTGCGCGATAATATCTATTGAGCCAGAAGGCGACTGAATCATATCGGTTCTAATCTCGTCTGCGCTTCTCTAAATTGTTAATGACAGTATAACATCAACCTAACAGGTTGCATGAAATGAGAAGCAAACGCCAGTTGGTTAATCTATGTACAAAGATGGCAGGTAGATAACATAGAGAAATAAGTGTTTTTATGTAAATATGATACGTTCGTGGTTGCTGAATCAGGGTTCTGTTAACTCCTGTGTCTCAATTATTGTTATTATTATTATTATTATTATCATTATTGTTATTATTATTATTATTATTATTATTATTATTATTATTCTAATTATTATTATTATTATTATTATTATTATTATTATTATTATTATTATTATTATTATTATTATTATTATTATTATTATTATTATTATTATTATTATTATTATTATTATTATTATTATTATTAGTATTATTATTATTATTATTATTATTATTATTATTTTTTACTTTTGTTCTTATTATTTCTAATACTATTATTAATTTTAGTATTAGTATTTTTGTTATTATTATTATTATTTTTATTTTTTTTTGTTTTACTTTTTTTATGATTATTTTTTCATTATCATCATTATTATTATTGTTATTATTATTATTATTATTATTATTATTACTATTATTATTATTATTACTTTTATTATTATTATCATTATTATTAATATTATTATTATTATTATTATTATTATTATTATTATTATTATTATTCTTATTATTATTATTATTATTATTATTATTATTATTATTATTATTATTATTATTATTATTATTATTATTATTATTATTATTATTATTATTATTATTATTATAATTATTATTATTATTGTTACTATTATTATTGTCATTGTTATTATTATTAATTTTATCATTATTTTTATTATTATTATTTATTTATTTTTATTATTGTTGTTACTATAATTACTTTTATTAGTATCCTCATTCACAGGGATGGCATTGTTTTTTTTCCCGTTAAATGTATGCGGTTTTCGTTTTTCTTTGAGGATAGGAAATGTTGCTGAAACTGCTGGTCGACTGCTTGTCACTATGAATAGTTTCGAATAAGTTAAAAACTGCGATCGCTTGAAGTCTCAATTACTTTTGCAGCCGTAGCTCCACAGGCCGTGCAGTTGTGTCACGCGCGTTTGGTTTGCTTTGTCGTGTCATCAAAACTCGATGCGAAAATATACCCATTGACACGTTCGGCTTTAGACACCCGGCTTGATTGATAAGTTTCACTGTTTGATGTGCCTGCTCACCAAGACCACTTACTCTTGGTCGAAAGAATGATGACACCAAATCCCTAGAGCTGCATGCCATATGTTTTGGTCAACCCTCGAACTGTAACCATCAATTGATACGTATGGTTGGGCATCGTAATTATTAAAACAAAATGACTTTAAAATCTTTTTATTGTTTATCAAATTGTTTTGTGACAGGTAAGGCTTCCTTTCAAAATAATAGCGAGGCTACATTCATTAAGATTTTCCACAGAGCCACAGTCTGAACGGAGTTTTTCCAAATTTTACATATTTAAGATCTTGCGTGATGTCGGGCCAACATGTTTCCATTTGTGGCAGTTATTTCTTTTTGTCATTTTTTGAGTGGGTTTCAAGATTGCATTCCCTTACTGTAATGTAGTGACCTTTCAATGACAACTTAAACGCATGTTCCTGGGTATAATACCTTCCAAACTCAAATTCTGGAGATTTTTGTCCTGTTATTTTACCGTCTTCCGCGTGCAAGTACTTGTTCTAGTCAAATTTACTTGGTTTTGATGGTTTTATGTGTAACAGTTTAACAACTTGTCCTCATGTTTCTAAAGGTTTTTTGTTATCAGAAAGCCAAAAAATTCATCACTTAGGCCAGTCACGTCTATTACTCAAGTTACCAGTGCCTTGCTACCAGTGAATTTTTGACTTAATTTTCTGAAAATCTTTTTGAAATTGTACTAAATTTCTCCTTTCAAAGAAAATTTTTTGTTTCTTGAATAAAAGATCGCAAATGAATTGACTGATTTCTTTTCTGGAGGTACTCTTATATTGAAAAAAAATTTATTTTACTAATAGATGAGTTAATTTCTATTTTAAAAATTACAAACTCCTGTTGGCGTGCTTCTCCTCTTGAGCGAACAAAAAAAATATCAAAAATCTCTCTCTTACTTTGGTCAGAAATTAAGCCCCCCAGTTGTTAATAATGTATCCGTTGTTTTGAATGTGTTTTGCCGAGCTTTATAATTAGGGGATTTTGTAACCCGTAGGTACACTATTGTACCGTCCGTGCTGATCCTGGTCCTCTTTCTTCCTCTGCAAAATCTGAAGCACGCAGCAAGTTTTTCAAAAAGTTGCAGATCTATATTTTATCGGTTTATGTCGTTCATTTTAAGAACAATGTCGTCGTTTTAAACAGGGATAAAAATTGCGAAGAGTTTACTTTTATTCTTTAATTGGTTCTGAAACCACTGATTTTTGATTTTTGTTATCCTTCATGTAATATTATTTTTGTATTATCGTCAATAACAGGGACTGCGTTGTTTGATTTTTCCGGTTAAATGTATGAGGGAATCAATTTTTAGAGGATAAGAAACGTTGCTGAAACTGTTGGTTGACTGCTTGTCACATTGAACAACAGACGCTCAAACAAGGTAAAGACTGTGATTGCTTAAAGTCTCACTAACTTTCCCAGCTGTTGATAACGCTTGATCCCGCAGTGATAAAGGTTATCTTCAAGGTTTTAATTCCCATAGTTTCTCTTGTTTGGTTCCTTTATACATCAATAACATCATTTTACTTTTTACGGCTACAGTCGACTTCTCATTCTCTTACAATTTTGGTTTATAAAGTCATAAGAATCAATCTTACAATTGCGGTAAAATCATCGAAGTTAATGTGAGGCATTAACATCCTCGGGGGCCACACAACCTAACCCTAACCTGCTAGTGGGTTTGGGGTAAACATGCATAAGTTTTACTGCCGGTCTGTTTAATTTGTCTAATGCGGTTTTAACCTCGCACGACATAGCTATGTTGCCGGGACCGGTGAAAGTCCGTGTGACTCGTCCCAGCGGCCCGATTCCTCTTGGTGTAAACACCTCAAGCAGCCAAACAACATTATCCACTTCCAAAGTTGCTTCACGAGACGTCCACTTCGGTCGTATGTTCAGCGAAGGAACAAACTCGGTTAGCAGCCTCTTCCAAATCTGCTGAAATCTCTGCTTCACCTGTGTCCATGCCAAACTCTTAAAGGTAAGTGTGTTGTTGAAAATGTAGGTAAGTGTGTTGTTGAAGTGTGTCTTCTGCAAATTCCAGGAACATTGCAGAAGAGCCTTCCAAGCAAAAAGTGGTTTGGTGTAAGTGGGTTGTCGTCTTCGTGGTTGCTTATCACGTGGGTGAGTGGACGCGAGTTGACAAGACACTCGGCTTCACTGACGATTTTCGCAAAGACATCTGGGGTGAGTTTTGCGGAATCGAGGTTCAAGAGAAGTGCTCGTTTGACACACTGAACGAGTCTCTCCCACACCCCACCGAAGTGAGGAGCAGAAGGAGGGTTGAGCTTCCAATCGACAGACTGGTTCAGTAGCTGATTTTTGATGTAGCCGTGGTCCAACATCAGTGGTCTTCTTCTGATCGGCTTTCTTGCTCCTAGGAAGTTGGATCCGTTGTCTGACAGGAACAACCGCGGTTGGCCGCGTCAAGCGATGAAGCGTCGGATTGCTGTCAAATACTTGTCTGTGCTGAGGTCCTCTGCAACTTCCAGGTGAATTGCTCTTGTAACAAAACAAGTGAATAGGCAGATGTAGCTCTTCACATCTGTATCTCGATTAACGACAAAAACGGTCCAAGGTAGTCCACGCTGACATTGGTGAAGATGACTGGTGAATGTGTTTCCTGGAAACGAATGTCACACTGTGCTCGGAAGCGGCGACAGTCTAATCATTTGAAGGCCAAACTTCTCAGGAAGATTCTGTTTCCAAGAATGTGGCATCTCTGTTGTATGTAGTTGCGAGTGTATTCCACTCCAATGTGCTTACAACTTTCGTGGAATTTCTGTATGTAGAGTTGAATGCTGTGCTCTTTAGAGTCCAGGATGATGGGGTGCTTGGCGTCAAAGGGTAGCGTGCTTCGTTTTGTTCTGCCACCAACGCGAAGAAGTCCACTTTCACCACTTTCAAAGAAAGGGGACAAACAGTGCAGACGATCTTTCTTTGACAAAGGCCTGTGTTCTTTCATGTCTTTGATGGCGTCTTTGAAAGACTTCTCTTGCGATTTTCTGAAGAGATAAATTCGGGCTTCGTTAATGTCGTCGAGTTCTAGTTTGCCTCTTTGTTTCGATCTGAGATTCTTTATAAACCTAATGACAAAAGCCATAGAGCGCCTTAACTTCGTCCACTTTGAGAATCTGCTGACGTCAATAATACATTCATCGTTCGATGTTTCCATTGTGACGTTTGTCTCCTCCTTTTTACCCAAGGAGTTCTTCCAATGGCTTTCGGGATCACTTAAGAAAGCTGGAAGTGTTAAACAGAACACATTGATGGCACAGGCTGGTATTCCTTGGGATACATGGTCTGCGGGGTTAAGTTTTCCGCTAACATGCTGCCACTTGGAGACGTCTGTGTTGTTGCGGATCTCTTGCACTCTATTTGCAATAAAAGTTTTCACCTTGTCTTTGCTTTTGATCTAGGCAAGGACAGCTTCAATGTCGCTCCAAAAGTGTCTTGAGGCAACAGGTATTGTGAGCTGCTTGGAAACAAATTGCATTAGTCTGCATCCTAGCACGGCTGCTTGCAATTCAAGTTTCGGGATACTGATTTGCTTTAGTGGCGCAACTTTAGCTCTAGCTATAACAAACCCAGTTGAAATGGCGTTAACTGACTGAGATCTGATGTATATGACTGCTCCATAAGCCAGCTGTGAGGCATCACAGAAACAATGTAACTGGTTTATCGGAGATGGCTCGTTCGCGTTCGGAGAAACAAAACATCGTGGCATTGCTATTTCTGGCAGATTTAGATATTGCTCCATCCAAGTTTTTTATAGCTTTCTGTTTCCCATCTGACAGGAGATCATCCCATGCAAGTCCTTCTTTCCAAGTATCCTGTAAAATGATTTTGAATGTAACCAATGATGGGGCAATGATTCCTAATGGATCGAACAAGCATGCACTTAAGGAAAGGAGCCTTCTGAGTGTGTAGTCCGTTTTGTCTTCCTGAATTTTGGCAAGCTTCTGGTGGAAGAAAGTATCATTAACTGTATACCACATTACACCTAAGACACGATGTTTGTCTTTTTCATTGTCGCAATGTTCTTTGGGTGTTTTGCACAGACATTGAACAGAGTTTGAGACAAACTCAGTCAGACAGAAACCTCCAAGTCTTGAACTGCCGTTTGTCGCAAGTCTTGAACTGCCAATTGAGCTTCTTGTTCATTGACAAACGAATGTACAAAGTCATCCATATAGAAACTGTTGAGTATCAGAACTTTTGTTGCGTTGTTTCCGAAGTCTTTTGCTGTTTGTTGGAGCCAAATTTTGCTGTAGTTGGTGAACATCTAGCTCCAAAGATGAGTCGCGTGTACTGGAACTGCTGTATGGAGTTCTGTGAAGGCCAAAGAAAACGGAGACAAGACTGATCCTCTGTTCGTATGCAAATTTGCATGAACATGGCCTTAATGTCTGCCATTACTGCAACAGGATCCTAGCGAAAGCGGAGTAGTAAGCCCACCAGGTTGTTGAGAAGGTCAGGGCCTGACAGAAGGTTTTTGTTTAGCGACTGGTTCTTAAAAACAGATGCAGCGTTTGCAACACGCCTGACTTTCCCAGGTTTGTTGGGATTCGTGACGGGGTGACGGGGAAGGTACCAAATCTTCTCTGGTGCTGGATTTGAGAAAGTAACCGATTTGACATAGCCTTTCTCCAAATCTGTTTCAAAGTTTTCTCATATATTTGCTTCAATTCAAAATTTTTGTTGAGTCGGCGCTGTAGGCTGTCAAGCTGTGCTTTGGCAACCGGATAGTTGTTTTCCAATTTACCGTCCTGTTTCCAAAGTAAACCAATTTCATATCTGATTCCGATATGATGGATTGTATCTTGTAAAATTTGAATTGCTCTTTTACTCTTTCAGTTGAAGTATCTGCAGTTTCTTCAAATTCGGTTCCTGTGCTCTCGATTTTCCGGAAACTGGTTACACATTCACTGAGATGTCTTTCAGTATCAACAGTTAAATTTGTGAGCGCATGGTCAAAGCCTCTATAACTATGTGATAGGAAGTTTGTTTCCTGCAGGATTGGCTCGGTTTTTCGCTTAATTGGGCCTGTAATTGTCCAACCGAGAAGATTGCGTAAAGCAAAGGGGCTTCCTGAGGGTCCTTGAAGGAACTCGCGTTCCAAAATGTACTGGGTAGCGTCAACACCTTAAAGTATCTGTATCTTGTTATCACTAGGTTTAGGAAAATGTATATGTTGAAAGTGAGGGTAGGACGAACATTCCTCGTTCAAATCGTTCACAGGTGCATCGTTGAAAGTCCAATTTCTCACTGCATGAACATAGTTTAAACGGAAGAGTGGTTGATTGCTATTGAGCTTTCCAATGTCCAAGCGAACAAGATTTGCGTGCGTGACGGATTCGTCAAATGCGTGCGACACATCCAGATCAAAGTCTGAAGTTTTTAGAGCCCGAACCTTGTCGGCAGTGGCATTCAGGACGTATGAAATGGTGCTACCGTTGTCCAGAATGGCATAACAATTATGTCTTTTATTATCATTTCCGAAAAGGGTGACAGGTATCACCTGTAGTTGATTTCTTGTTCTTGGTGGAAAACCAGGATTGTAAACCTGGGTTGGATTGTCATTGCTTTTGTCCTGTTGGTTCAATGGTTCACACATTGGGAGATCAATTTCTGTCAAAATTGTAGATTCGGGTGCTTTTTGTCTGTCTGTGTGGAGAAGGCTGTGGTGTTTGCCATTGCAATGTCGACAGAGAACTTTTGACGTGCAGTTTTTGGCTGCGTGACTGCTACTTAGGCAACTGAAGCACAAAGAGTTCTTCTTTGCTTCGCTATTGCGTCTGCTAACATCGAGACTGAGAAACTGCGGACAATTGCCATTGTAGTGATCTTGTTGATCAGGCGGGCATTTTGTTCTGCTCCTATTTGCTGCTGCATTTCTCATAGGCTGCTTTAAACCAGAGAAAGAAGAGCTTCATTTCGTGTTGTTGCTATTGTTTGCCGTCGATTGCTGAGGCTTTGCATTATCGATGCTTCTTTTTGCTGTACTGTTATGTTCAAAGCTTTTATTGCCGGTGTTCGAGCTTTTACTTCCGTGGAAATTCTGTTTCCAGTTTGTACGATTTTGGTTCTTATTCCGATTGTTGAGAGAACTTGAACCCTGTGATCGGTTTTGTTGACTTGAAGGCTTGTTAGTGGTTGATAAAAATGCGTCTTGTAATTGTTCAAAGGCTCTGGATTGCCGATTCATCCAATCGGAAAGCTCTGTGAGACCTGGTTTTGTCCAGTCGTTGTCAACAACATGTTCGGTCCACTTCAACTTTATAGGGTTTGGTAGCTTATCTCGGGCTATTCTGAGCAAGTACGTGGCATTTAGGTCGGCACTGAGGCCATGTGAGGCAAATGTCTGAACAACCTTTCTTAACAGCGAAGCGAAAGCTATCAAAGCTGTGTTGTCATTCATAGTCGGTCTTTGGAAAGCTTCTAGTTCTTTTGTTAAGGCACCGACAACGTTTTGCGGGTTTCCAAAGCGTTTGTTGAGCTCTTGAAGGGCGGAAGAGTAAAAATTTGGGTTGCAAAGAAAGCCGGAGATGCAACCCTTTGCCTGTGCAATGACTAAACTTTGCAAATAGCTCATTCTTTCAGTGTCAGTGATGTCTTCGTTGTTGTGGATGGCCGAAGAAAACATGCTGCTCCGTTCGTTCTACTTGAGTGGGTCTCCATCGAACTTCTGAATTCGGATGTCCGGTAGCTTTACTGAGCGGTGAATGTTCCGTTGACGATATGGGTTGGACTTTTGATTACCGAAGCTTTGGCTTTTTGGGTAAACAGTTCCACGAGGGGTTACATTAGAGGGCTCAAAACTACCATTTGCTAAGTTTGACCAACTGTTTGGGCAATATGCCTGAAATGGTCCGGAATGGCTCGGCGTTGGGAACCGATTGCCGGGAAAAATTGGAACAGGTGTCCTATGATCAGGTGCATTTTCAAAGAAGCCGGTGTTATTAATGGGCCAGGGAGGGGCGAAAGTATTTTCAGCCGGAGGAAGTGTCCCACTAAAAACTGGAAGTTGAGTATTTGAAGCAGTAGACAATTGTGGGAACACACACGTTGCGCCAATAGAGGTCTGCGTAACAATTGTTGGATTGGCAATCGGTTCTATTGGTTGAAGGGGCTGATGTTGATTGCTTGCTACGTTGTCAGAGTCTGTTTGTTCCAGTGCTGATGGCTGGAGACTATTCTGTACACAAGAACTGTTGGCACCATTAGAGTTTTCTTGCAAAAATCCCATGGTGGACTGCACTTGTCTATGGATAGTAATCGGGTTGGATGTTGATTGCTGGTCTGCAAAATTATTGACTTGTTGCTGTCGGGTATATTGCGTACTTTGGACAACTCCCGGAGACTCAGGTGCAGAGGGAACCGGTATTCGATTACTGCTTGATGAAGCGGCGCTGCTTGGACGCGTTGAAGTGCTTCTGAAGGAAAGTTCATGCTTCTTTACAATTTGTGCGACTTCTACTTTTAGCTTTGTCAGGCTTGCTGCATCGTCGAGAGAGTCTTCAGCGTCCACATTTTCCGATTTTGTAAGCTGGTTGACAAGCTCATCTAGCTGTGACCTGTTTTTCTTGAATTCATCGTGTGTTACTGACACAACTTCGGGTTCCAGACCTGAGTGTATTTGATATTCTAGCTCCTGTTTGAGCTCTTTGACAATGTTTAGTTTTCGGTGAAACAATCTAACTGTTCCAACTATTGATGGCTTTCGACCTCACATTTTCTTTGTTGGTCTGACTATCTGAACTTTAGAGGAAGTTGAAAGGTCAAATGGAGTGAATATAGGCCCCATGGAGGACACAACGAGTGAATTTTTGACCTGTTAGAGGTCACTTAGAGGTCAGCTGAGATGACTTTTTGACCCTTTAGAGGTCACTGAGAGGTCAAACGGTTTGACCTATTAGATTTCAAGTGGTTTGACCTATTAGCAGTCAAATAGTTCGACCTATTAGAGCTCAAGAGGTTTGGCCTATTAGAGGTCAAGTGGTTTGACCTATTAGAGGTCAACAGATTTGACCTATTAGAGGTCAACAGATTTGACCTAATAAAGGTCAAGAGGTTTGGCCTTTTAGAGGTCAAGTGATTTGGCTATTAGAGGTCAACAGATTTGACCTATTAGAGGTCATCAGATTTGACCTACTAGAGGTCAACTGGTTTGACCTATTAGAGGTCAAGTGGTGTGACCTATTAGAGGTCAACAGATTTGACCTATTAGAGATCAACGGGTTTGACCTATTAGGGGTCGAGTAGTTTGATCTATAAGAGGTCAAGTGGTTTGACTTTTTAGAGGTCAACTGGTTTGACCTACTAGAGGTCAAGTGGTTTGATCGATTAGAGGTCAAGTGTTCAAGTTGTTGTAGTGGTCAAATGGTTTGACCTTTTAGAGGTCAACTGGATTGACCTCTTAGCGGTCAAGTAACTTGAACTATTAGAGGTCAAATTGTTTGACCTATTAGCGGTCAAGTGGTTTGACCTATTAGCGGTCAAGTAGTTTGACCTTTCAGTGGTCAAGTGAATTGCACTATTAGAGGTCAAATAGTTTAACCAATTAGCAGTGACGATGTTGTCTTGAAGGTAAAGTGTTCTGGAACATAATTGGGGACTGATGAAGGTCAGTACTATTGACGTATTAGAAGTTGATTGCGTTGGGGGAACGCAAGAGGCCGCTAGGTAGAGCTAATGTGGTGTCCAGTTGGCTCGAGCAAAATTGAAGAGTGTTGAAGGTCAGTACTATTGACGTTCCGGAGGTTGCATGCGATGGGGAAAGACAGGATGTGACTAAGTAAGTCTAATGTGGTGTTCAGTTGGCAGGAGCACAATTGAAGACACTTGAAGGCCAGCACTATTGACCTACTGGAGGTTGATTGCGTTGGGGGAACGCATGAGGCAACTATGTAGGTCTAAAGTGGTGTCCAGTGGGCTGGAGCACAATTGAGGACTTTTGAAGGTCAGTACTTTTGACCTACTGGAGGTTGATTGCGCTAGTGGAACGCATGAGGCAACTATAAAAGGCTAATGGGGTGTCCATTGGGCTGGAGCACCTTTGAGGACTGTTGAAGTTCAGTACTATTGACCCACTTGAGGTTGATTGCGCTAGGGGAAGGCAAGAGGCAACTATGTAAGTCTAAATTGGTGTCCTGTTGGCTGGAGCACAATTGAAGACTGTTGAAGGACAGTACTATTGACCTACAGGAGGTTGATTGCGCTGGGGGAACGCATGAGGCAACTATAAGAGGCTAAATTGGTGTCCAGTTGGCTGGAGCACAATTGAAGCAAGACTGTTGAAGGTCAGTACTATTGACCTACTGGAGGTTGATTGCCCTGGGGCAGGCCTGAGATAACTATTTAAGTCTGAATTGGTGTCCAGTTGGCTGGAGCACAATTGAAAACTGTTGAAGGTCAATACTATTGACGTACTGGAAGTTTGCAGCGTTGGGGGGAAGCAAGATGTGATTATGTAGGGCTTAATTGGTGTCCAGTTGGCTGGAGCACAATGGTCGGCTGTTGGAGGGCAAGAGTGGGGGCCTACTGCAAGCTGGTTCTGCTGGCAGAACACTGGAGGCTGTTGGCTGCCGCTGATTATAACTCAAGTTGGCCTGAGTGGACTGGCTGGCTGTTGGAGGGCAGTAGTGGGGGTCTACTGCAAGCTGGCTCTGTTGGCAGATTACTGGAGGCTGTTGCGTGCAGCTGGTGATGACTCTGGTTGGCCTGAGTGGACTGGCTTGCTGTTGGAGTGCAGTACTGGGGGTCTAATGCAAGCTGGTTCCGCTGGCAGAACACTGGAGGCTGTTGGGTGCAGCTGATGATGACTCAGGTTGGCCTGAGTGGGTTGGCTGGCTGCTGGAGAGCAGTAGTTGGGGTCTACTGCAAGCTGGTTCTGCTGGCAGAACACTGGAGGCTGATGGGTGCAGCTAATGATGACTCAGGTTGGCCTGAGTGGACTGGCTGGCTGTTGCAGAGCAGTAGTGGGGGTCTACTGCAAGCTGGTTCCACTGGCAGAACACTGGAGGCTGTTGGGTGCTGCTGATGATGACTCAGGTTGGCCTGAGTGGACTGGCTGGCTGCTGAAGGGCAGTAGTGGGGGTCTAGTGCAAGCTGGTTCTGCTGGCAGAACACTGGAGGCTGTTGATTGAAGCTGCTGATGACTCAGGTTGGCCTGAGTGGACTGGCTTGCTGTTGGAGGGCAGTACTGGGGGTCTACTGCAAGCTGGTTCCGCTGGCAGAACACTGGAGGATGTTGGGTGCAGCTGATGATGACTCAGTTTGGCCTGAGTGGGATGGCTGGCTGCTGGAGGGCAGTAGTTGGGGTCTACTGCAAGCTGGTTCCGCTGGCAGAACACTGGAGGCTGTTGGGTGCAGCTAATGATGACTCAGGTTGGCCTGAGTGGACTGGCTGGCTGTTGGAGGGCAGTAGTGGGGGTCTACTGCAAGCTGGTTCCGCTGGCAGAACACTGGAGGCTGTTGGGTGCAGCTAATGATGACTCAGGTTGGCCTGAGTGGACTGGCTGGCTGTTGTAGGGCAGTAGTGGGGGTCTACTGCAAGCTGGTTCCGCTGGCAGAACACTGGAGGCTGTTGGGTGCAGCTGAGGATGACTCAGGTTGGTCTGAGTGGACTGGCTGGCTGTTGAAGGGCAGTAGTGGGGGTCTACTGCAAGCTGGTTCTGCTGGCAGAACACTGGAGGCTGTTGATTGAACCTGCTGATGGCTCAGGTTGGCCTGAGTGGACTGGCTGGCTGTTGGAGGGCAGTAATGAGGGTCTACTGCAAGTTGGTTCTGCTGGCACAACACTGGAGGCTGTTGGGTGCAGCTTCTGATGGCTCAGGTTGGCCTGAGTGGGCTGGCTGGCGATTGGAGGGCAGTAGTGAGGGTCTACTGCAAGCTGGTTCTGCTGGCAGAACACTGGAGGCTGTTGGGTGCAATTCCCGAAAATGAAAACCCATGTAGGAAAAAGTTGGATTCTAAGGGATGGGTATTACCTGAAGTTAGTCACGAAAATGTTAATGCGGACTCTTTATAGTTTCACAAAATTTTTGCATTTCTTATCTGTGCGACGCTTCCCTTTGCTCGACAGACTTGACTCCTCATCTCCTGTTATTTTTGCTGCCACTGCTTCTCCATTTCATAGAGACTATCTCACCACAGCCCAATCACATTAAACCACCGTCAACCATTGAGGGCCAAACACTTCGGATGGTAGAGCATGCTTCCGTTCAATATGTCGTGTTAGTGGTAATTATTTCCAAAAGCGCCAAAATGATAACGCTTGATCCCGCAGTGATAAAGGTTATGTTCAAGGTTTCAATTCCTATAGTTTCTCTTGTTTGGTTCCTTTATACATCAATAACATCATTTTGCAATTTACGGTTACAGTCGACTTCTCATTCTCTTACAATTTTGGGTTATAAAATCATAAGAATCAATCTTACAATTGCGGTAAAATCATCGAAGTTATTGTGAGGCATTAACATCTGTAGTTCCGCAGGCCGTTTAGGTTTATGATTCGCGTTTGAGTTGCTTTAGCGTGTCCTTACAACCCATTGCAGAAAAAAACCCACTGACACGTTCGTTATTAGACACCCCTGCTTGATTGGTCAATTTCACTGTTTGCTCACCAAGACCAATTACTCTTGGTCGATAGAATGATGATTCCAAATCCCTACAGGTGCATGACATATTTTGTGTTCGCCCTTTGAACACGCTTGTGACCTTTGATTTATACTTATTGTTCAGCATCGTAATTATTAAAACAAATTGACCTTGAAAACTTTAATTGCCTATGAATTTTTTTGTCAGAGGTCAGGCTTCCTTTCAGAACAATATTGAGGCTATATTCATTAATATTTTTTTCTGAATTTTCAACAGAGCAGCCATCTAAACAAAGTTTTTGACAAAATTTACACATCGAAGATCTTGAGTGATGTCGAGCCAACATGTTTCCATTTGGGCAGTTATTTCTTCTGTGTCATTTTCTGAGTGGGTTTCAAGAGAATTTACCTCAATAACAAGTCTTTTACTGTATTCCTGTACTGTGTTGTAGTGCTATTTTAATGACATATTTATTACTTGTTCCCAGGTATTGCATCTTCCAAACTCAAATTCTGGAGATTTTTGTCCTGTCATTTTACCGTCTTCCGCGTGCAACTACTTGTTCTAGTCAAATGTACTTGGTTTTTATGGTTTTATGTGTAACAGTTTAACAACTTGTCCTCATATTTCTAAAGGTTTTTTGTTATCAGAAAGCCAAAAAATTCCTTGCCTTGTTACCAGTGAATTTGAAATTTGTCCAATGTTGTACCAAATTTCTCCTTCCAAAGAAAATGTTTTTGTTGCCTGAATAAAGTATCACAAATGCATTGACTGATTTCTTTTATGGAGGTACTCTTTTATTGAAAAACTTTTATTTTTCAAATAATTGAGTTGATTTTTATTTTAAAAATTTCAAAGCCCTGATGCCGTGCTTCACCTCTGAGGCGAACTAAAAAATATCAAAATCTCTCTCTTACTTTGGCCAGAAAATAAGCCCATCCGTTTGTTAGTAATGTATCCGTTATTTTGAATGCCTTTAAAATCTAATTTCCTAGTCTAATGCCTTTATTATGAGTGTATAATATCTTCTTAAGGTCTATAAGGGTCCTAATTTTCGGAAATGTGTTTTGCCGCGCTTTGTAAGCAGGGGATTTGGTAACCTTTAGGTACACGATTGTACCGTCCGTTTTGATCCTGGTCATCTTTCTTCCTCAGCAAAATCTTCCACACAATGGCCTGAAGCACGCAGCATATTTTTCAACATTTTGCAGATCTATATTTTATCGGCCGGTCGTTGATTTGAACAACATTGTCGTGGTTTTAAACAGGGATAAAAATTTCTAAGAGTTTACTTTCATTTTATAATTGGTCCTGAAACAATACGGATTTTTGTACGTTTTAGTAGTACTTATCTATGCAAGATGATGCATGTAAAGTTAACTAAAATTGTTTACTAATATTACCTGATTGGCAAGTGAGATAGATTTTGGTCCCGATTCCCAGACGTGATTATCAATTTTTGTTACCTTTCATGAGTTCGAGTTCATTATTTTGAGGTCAGTGGAGGTTAAAATCAGGATTCTATGGGTTTTGAGAAAACAGCTTCCGCCATCTGATTAATAGGCTAAAAAAAACAATTATAGGACCAAGACGAATTTGTAATTAGAATAAATTTTTTCTGTCGCCGTTATCCATTGGCACGTCGTCAGAGTTCTTCAAATTAGTTCTTTTTTGCTGTGTGAGACATTAAAAAAGCTTGTTAAAAGAGTTACAAAGCGTGTTAAGAAGCCAGACTATCAATAAAAAATTTTGTACCGCTGTAATTATGTTGATATAACAAAGAAACGGGTGAAGGAAAAAAATGTACAGCAGAACCAACTGTATAGGTGAAATTATACGTTGCACGTTTAAATGAGTTGGAAACAGATTGATAAATCCTGAATGGCTTGCTGAAAGGCTTAGATGCTTTAGAATGTGTTTAGAATGTGCTTTAGAATTTTTTATAAATTTCGAAACTAAACATGTACTAAAAGATAATTTGTTTCCGGGTCACGGTTTTTGGGTTAATTTTTGTAAGAAATGCGATGAATGCGATGAATTTTTGTAGGAAATGCGGTGGCTGCGGTGAATATGGTGAAAAAAATGATTCACCGCATTACACCGCATTTTTTTTCACCGCGAAGTTCACCGCATTTCCTAAAAAAAATCAGCTCCCGACTTTTGTTGCAAAATATTGTAAGAAATGCGGTGAAAGCGGTAAAAAAATTGCCGCATTTCACCGCAAAGTTAACCTAATTTCCTACAAAAAATCAGCTCCCGACTTTTGTTGCAAAATATTGTAAGAAATGCGGTGAACGCAGAAAAAAAAATTGCCGCATTTCACCGCATTTCTGACAAAACTCACCGCGAAATTCACCGCATTTCATATAAAAATTTACCGCATTTGTTTTCAAAAACGGTATTTGAATCTGATTTAATTTCACAAGAAATATCATAGAAGTAAGTGACAGATTGCGCATTGGAATTAGAAGTGGTAGACATGCAGGGGTTGGGAGGTTCATATCCGTGTACAAAAGACTCTTTTTTTGCAAGAACTCCGTTGAATGCGGTGAAATTGAATAATTCACTGCGATTCACCGTATTCACCGCGAATAAGAAATGCACAATGAATTTTAACCGCTTTTTATACAAAAATTTACCGCAGGAGTTCGACCCGGGTTTGATAAATGTCTAGCTACCATTTTATATGATAACCACTATTGGGAACGGCTACCAGTCTATAGCTTAAATTTATGGTCGATTTCCGATTGCGCTTAATATTTTCCTGTGCTGACAGGTTGTGAAGGATTACTTCGTCTGAAAACCAACAAAATTTATAAAATTGTGGCACAGGTTTTCAAAATTTGAAGATGATTTTGTTTCTTCGTAGGCTACAATTCCAGTTTTAAAGGTTTTACGAGAAAAAACCAAATAGTTGGGTCACCGTTGCGCTGTCAGGTGTTTTGATGAATCTCTTCCTAAAAGAGATTCAACAAGATTCTTCAAAGTAGCTTCTAACAACTGTTAATTTACTTTTTTTTCCAACTACCCTTTGGTAATTGTTGCAAAGAAGTAGATCGAGTCTCTAACTCTTGCTTCAAACAATTAAAAAGATTAGAAACATTTTTGATGATAAAAATTAGAAGCTGTTAAAATGCGTCACAAAAGAAAATGTAATAAAGTAATAAGCACTTTAAATGATATCTCAATACTATAATGCCAACATATTTACTCAATTAACTTTTTTCGGAAAATGATTCAAGATAGACAGAAAAAAAACTGTTGAAAAAGTTCCAAATGTTTCTTACAAATGCTACATAAAATAGGATCGAAAACTTAACAATTAGTTACGAAGATTGCGATTGGAATACTATTTATTGGAGTAAAAACTGGAAGAAAAGAATAGCGTTCTCAATATACGATTGGAAAAATGAGCGAGCTGTATGCAGTCAATTATCCATTAAACCTTTTCATTTCGTCGAAAAACTATAAAAATGTTATCAACTTTCTATGTAATTGTTTGAGAAAGGTGAAAGTTATGCGTCACAATAAAAGCAATTTATTTTCTTTCTGTCGTATAAAAATTTACTTTCGTCGTATAAAACTGACAAACATTAGTAGTTCGTCAACGATTTTGCGTATTTTGTAAGCAATGGAATAAAAAATAGAAAGTAACAGACAACGTGGGATCAAAAATATCAAAAAAGGTTATCATTTCCACTCTTGAGGAATTGATAAGTTAATGATCATTATAAATTCATAAAGTAAACAATCCTGAGTTTTTTGTGAAAATACTGCGGAAAAAGAAAATCGTAGAATACCATTGATTCAGTACTGATTTAACTTTTTTGCTATTGGAATATAATGAATCAGTACTGATATACAATGACATCAACAGATTATCCATTTAAGCTGTAAAGAATTTCTCAACAGCAACAGTATACATTTCTTGACTATTTGCATCAACTTTTAGGTTGTTAGTGATATTGAGTTTCTGGTTTTCTCATCCAACTTTTTCTGATAAACTGGACTAACTTTTACACAATGCTGCCACCCCAGTCAAGACATAATGGATAATTTGTAAAAATTTATAAATTAGTTTATAAACATTTGCAAAAAAGTTGCATCTTTTTTATAATTATTTATAACTTTTTTCGCTATTTTTGCATTATTTTCCCGTACCTAGGTCGCAGTGAGTTTCAGCGCTGTACCATTGACTTTCAATTGTAACCAGTACTGTACCAGACAAATAGCAGTGTAAATAAATTTGCCAGTCTGCCCAGAGTCGATTAAGAAAAATCCCAGTCTGTTTTTTTTCTTCGCAGCATCATTTACATTATTGGTTAACACTGCACAGAATGTCTCAGTTCAGACTGTACAGACGAAGAACTAACAGACTGTACATAGCAAATTTTGAAAATTTCGAATGACTGATATCATGCATGAAATTTTCAACGTGTCGATACCCGGAGCTGCATTCTAGCTTAACTTGTACATACTACACTACAATTAACTGACACATCGACTTCCACCGACTTCCGCCGACCTCCGCCGACTTCCGACATCCGCCGACTTCCACCGACCTCCGCCGACTTCCACCGACTTCCGACCTCCGCCGACTTCCACCGACTTCCACCGACCTCCGCCGACTTCCGACCTCCGCCGACCTCCGCCGACTTCCACCGACTTCCGCCGACCTCCGCCGACTTCCACCGACCTCCGCCGACTTCCGACCTCCGCCGACTTCCACCGACCTCCGCCGACTTCCACCGACCTCCGCCGACTTCCGCCGACCTCCGCCGACTTCCACCGACCTCCGCCGACTTCCGACCTCCGCCGACTTCCACCGACCTCCGCCGTTTCTACCTGATTGATGTGAATGCAACAGTGTATTTTATGTGAACCTTCATATGTGTATTTCAGATTTGATTGAGACTTGTATTTGTTCTTTGTGTTCGTTGAACTTGACTTTGATTGAATTAATTGGATTGTAGAAGATGGAACAGGTTATCATAAACGTTGAATTACACGAGACTATTTTGATATGCAGACGGGAAGTGATGTTTATAGTAGCGGACCCAGAGGAGAAGACGTGTCATGGAATTATTACTGTGAGAAAAGTGGTGGACATCGATAACGAACGAATTGATATGGTGAGGAAGTTGCGAAAAAGAAGGGCACCTGATGTGAGTGTGAGTGTAATCAATGAACGGAAGGGTAGGCGCTTCGAATGCGGGTACTGCGAGTATGAATCACGTGCGCAGTATATCACTGCAAGGCACGTTGCCCGCGTTCACCTGAAAAGCATCCGGCCAACAAAATGTGATTTATGCCCATTCAGAACAATCTATTCTGCCAACTTGAAAAGACATATTCAAAGGGTTCATAATTCTGTTGTTAATGTGAGATTGAGGTGTGAGTCAAAGTCGTCGGAGTCGAGGTCGTCAATGTCGTTGAGGTCAAAGTCGGGATCAAAGTCGGGGTCAACTAGCACAAAGTCAACTGCGAAATCATCATCATCATCTTCAGTTGTTCCCTTGAATTAATTGCGTTTAGTCTTCATTGTTTATAGTTTGTCTGATACTTGTTTTTTACTTCTGTTTTACTTTACGTGGACTTTACTTTCGTTGTTTACTGGATTACTTTCGTTTTAATCGCCATTTACGTGGACTTTACTTTCTTTGGATTACGTGGTTACTTTCGTTACTTTCGATTTAAACGCCATTTACGTGGACTTTGCTTTCTTTGGATTACGTGGTTACTTTTGTTTTAATCGCCATTAATCGTTTAAATCGCGCTCTTAATGATCTCTTATTCTCTCTTCATTTATCTTCTCTTCATTTATCAGGATCGACCATATTTAACAGGGAGGAACTGTTCCATTTAATCATGTTATACACGTTATCAAAATTTAGTGCTCATAACGTACTCCCTTACTCGTGTTAATTATACCATAAGGGGGGGGGGGAATTATACCATAGGGGGGGGGGGGGGGATGTTGTACACGTGATCAAAATTTAGTGCTCATAACGTACTCCCTCACTCGTGTTAGTTATACCATAAGGGGGGGGGGGTAGTTTTGTGGGGGGGGGGTATAACAGGAAACACACCTTAAGCTAACAAAAACAAAGATTTAATTTGAATGATAGAATTGGATATTCAAGTTTAAGTAAAAATGAAACAGTTCCAACAGGGTTCAGAAGCAAAATTAGTCAGTAAATATGCCTCACAGCTGCTAGTCAAACTGGAAAGCCCAAGCTTTCTTTTTTCGAAGATTTCGCCCTTGCCGGAGCTGCTGCAATAATCTCAAAGACAGCTGCTGCTCCCATCGAAAGAGTCAAATTGCTTTTACAGAACCAAGATGAGATATTGGATTTTACAGAACCAAGCTGGAAGCTATTGATTGTGTCTTATCAAGTTATTGATTGTGTCTTATGTGTCTTATGAAGATTGTGTCAATAATCTTCAATTCTTACGTTTCTTTTACCGATTCAAACTTGCGTTCGCGTTGAGATAGTTTGTATGTGTTTAATCAATAAACTGAATCGAATACACACACGTATTGTTGTACTGACGGCTTACATGGTTATAACAACTTCACATGGTTATAACAACCTACATGGTTATAACAACTTCACGATTGAGCCTTGCAGACGACACTTCAACGGAATGGTATTATTGCTGTCCTTCTGACATATATTGACGAAGTAGTTAACGGGTTCTATTAGGTTCCACTGTCCGCTCTGTTTGAAGTTGGTCAGATCCATTCGAGAAGGATGAGCAAATCTGGGATCAGTTGATAGTCTGTACGAGGATTGGGTTGAAAGCCACTGGCCCATAGTTTGATCAATTGAATTAGTCTGGAGAAAATGAGCTGAAAGTCGTTAGCCGGAGCGAGCGATCTCATCGTAGCACAATTATCAATAGAAAGACATTTGCATCTGACGATTGTATGATTGTAGAGGATTCGTGATGATTGTACAGAGGATGATTGTACAGCGGATGATTGCACATTGGATGATTGTACAGAGAATTCGTGATCTCTTGCAGTATTGGCTGGTTTTGACAAATTCAAACAGGTTTACATGGTCTGGAGATCAAAGCTGGAAGCTTAGCTGAACCTTACATGGGCGTTTTTGATTGTGTCTGGCTAATTTTATTGTTGCAACTTATTGCTTACCTTCTGCTTGGGATACAGTGTGACCGTAACTGCAGGACTTTTCTCATACCCCATAGATACAATTAGACGACGAATGATGATGACAACTGGACAAGCTGTCAAGTATAAGGGATCAATTGACTGTGCGATGCAGATTATGAAGAATGAAGGATTCATGTCCATGATGAAGGGAGCCGGAGCTAACATTTTGAGCGAAAGGAGTGGAAACGTCTCGAAGAATCGTCTATGAATGTGCAATGAATGTAATCCCTGTAAATGTGTGCAAGTGTGTTTACTGTAATGGAATGTAGTGTGATGAACTGTAATGGAATGTACTGTAATGTAGTGTGTATAGTATTTCACTGTAATGGAAGCGGACGTACTAGCTAAGCAATACTTGCTTTCCACTGCAAGATATGTTCGACGAAAGCGCGTTCCGCGGAGATTTTTGCGACAGTAATCTTAAAATATTGAATCGTGAAATTGGTTTACCCGGGTTCTCATTTCTTAGTAGTTATACAAAAATCATATATGATGTCATACAAGTCATACGCTATTTCTTAGTACGATCTTTGTACGATTACTAGAAAATCATATATGACTTAGTACGATAACAAAGACATCATATATGATACTTGTATGATTATGATATCGGTTCTGGAAAAAACTTCTGATATCACTTTTTTTGGTGATTTAAGCTATCTTGTATTTTATGTATGAAATAGGAAGATAGTGTTTTGTTTTAAACATTGAAACAATCACCAAACGTTGTGAAAACCTTTTCCTTAATGTTAATGCATGATTTTGCCACAAAACAAAGTTTTTTTGCTGGTTGAGCATAAAGTTTTCCAAAGATCACAAAATTGTTTAAATTTTTGTAATTTGTCTCTCCTCGTTCGGTTATAGTTTCCCGAAGAGCAAACCAAAAACGTTCATTATAGTCTTAAAAGGTTTGATACGATGATTGTAACTCATGTTAACCGGTTGTTAACATAAACACTCTGATTAAAGGAAAAATTAAAGATCGAGCAGTGAGCATGTGGTCATTTTCGGAGGTTTGCTGTCGAAAATTGTTAATGACTTCTAAAATATTGAACCAATCAAAACGAGACATGGATCATTAGATCGCGCTTGAAACGGGCTTTAAAACTATATAATTAAGACAGTTTTTGTTGATGTATGCTTCCACTTGTATGATAAGCAGGAAAAAAATGCAACCTTCCTTATTATGGACTAAGGTTGCTCACAAAACATTGCAAATTGATCGGCGTTTGTTTTTAAATGATTTTCAAGAAAAATTGTGTTTCCAATTTATGATACGTTTATGATTATCAGGAAAATCATACTTTCATATATGACCCTGTACGATAACCAGGAAAATCCAATATAATATCGGCGAGGAATTGAACTGATATCATTTTTATTTTACTTCAGTCGAAATGAGCATCACAATTGGAGTCCTTTAAGCCTCCTTTAAAAAAATTAATGACCTTTGTATGATTACCAGGATATCATACAAATATATGACCTGGTAAGGTCACCGGGAATCATATATGACCTTGTATGATTACCGGGATTTTTGTATGACCGGCATCCCGGGTAATTGCTTTGTGGAGACCCTAGGTAGATGAAAGTAAAGCGCACATAGCTCCTTGAAGAAAATATTTGCCTTCTGAGGAGTTTAAGAAACAAAATTCGGCTCTTTTTTGATGACTTTGTAATGGAGAACGAACGAGTCATTTTGTTGGGCGAAATAACATCTGAAAATATGCAAACTAGAGAATGAAATGTTGGTTCAAATCTCACTGAGCGCGAATCTGAATGTAAATCAAAAATTACTTATTGTCAAATTTTCATTGATAGTAGCATAAGAGGGGTACCAGAACCAAAAACAAAAGACGTATGAGATAGAACGGGAGCTGATTGAAATGTCCATTAAATTTCAAGGAAACAAACAATTTAAACTATACTTATTTAGAAAAGATATGGGACTTGTCCTCAATGCGACTGCTTGAAAGGTCGAAAATAAGTGCAAATAGGTGCAAAGTCCAAAAATGAATTTCCATTTTTGAAAACAGTTAATTTCACAGTTATTAATAATAATCATTTATATCTACATATGAAGCAATTGAGGCATCTCATGTCATTATCCAATATTCGATTGCGCAAAATTTCAAAACCAATGGGATCAACGATTATTGTTTAACTTAAAAAGAAACCAAAAATCCTTTGGAATGTACAAATATCTAAAAATCTGACATTTTCATAGTAGGTAATTTTGGCCGGAAATTTAAAGTAATCAGATAATGTCATTTTTTTTATTTTGATCTGAGCATTGATATTTTCAAATTTGAAGATCGATAAAGCTAAGCTTCGGCTGCAGATTGTGATTTAAAGATCTTAGTTAAATGATTGCAAAAAAACTTGATTTGCGAGATTCGAAATGTACGTCATTGTCATTCATTCATTTGGATTTCTGTTACTTCTACTACAGTGTATTAACTTCATCTGCTTAACGTGTGCTCGCAATTTTGTTGTGTGTTTTGTAAGTAGTATGGTAATTTTTTTTTAATCAACACCTTGTTGCGATCATTTCAAAATTGAACACAGTTTTATTGGTTTTCCCCTTTCCATTTTTCGAGGACAATTACATTTTCAAAGGTAAATAATGTTTCTTCAAATCTGTTCTTCTTTTTGTTCTCATGCGCCCCCTACCCCCCCCCCCGCCACACACACACACAAACGCACGCACACACACCCACGCACGCACACACACACACACACGCGCGCGCGCACACACACACGAACACGTAAACACACAAACACACACACTTGCACACACACACTCGCCCAAACACACATGCACGCACGCACACACACACACACACACACACACACACACACACACACACACTTGCACACACACACACAACCACACACACGCACACACACACACACACACACGCTAACAGACACATTGACACACACACACACGCACGCGCGCGCGCACACACACAAACACATGCCACACACCACACACACACACGCACCTACACATCACACACACAAACACACCACCCACACACACATTCACACACACCACCCACACACCATAAACACACCACACACAAACCACACACACACACCACCCACACACCATTCACACACAAATCACACCACCCACACACCACACACAAACCACACACACACACATGCACGCTCACACACACAAACACATGCCACACACCACACGCACCACACACACACACCACCCACATACCACACACAAACCACACACCACCCACATACCATTCTCACACAACACACACCACCCACACACCATACACACACCACACACACACACCACACACACACACACCCACACAAACACCACACACACACCATACACACACCACACACAAACCCCACACACATACCACACAAACACCACACACACATACACATCACACAAGTTTATACACTACAAGGTTATCAAATTGTTTTCATCCTTAGGTGTTGTTTACTTAATAACAGTGGCGATAAACTCGTAGTCTAATGCTGAAGTGTTTTTCTAGTATCGATCGTAACTAAATTTAACTGCTATTATCGTAACAGGTGTTGATTAAATGACTGGTGTTAATTGTTGTTGTAATCTGATTATTCAATCTGATTATTCAATCTTCCGGTAGTCATAATTCAATCTTCCGGTAGTCATTCAGTTTTCTACTTCTCCCAACTCCCCCTGCCCCCCCCCCCAACCCACTTCCCGAGAGTATTTCAGAAAGACTCTTCTCCCATCCCAAACAAGCCCACCACACCACCCCCCCCCCCCCCCTGCAACCAATTCCGTCTTACCACTGCGAAATTAGGCACTAGATAGATGTTGGTGATAAGTTACTGGCACTCTGTATTATCCCGAGTGCACGTACGTTGTTGTGTCATTAGTCACTCTTCAGTTGCAGCCAGGAAAAGCTGGTGCAGAGCCCTTCACGGGGAGTCTGAATACTTGAAGAGGATGACTCGGACCACACCATCTTCAAGAGCAGGAGCTCCTCACTTTTTACAGAAATGTCCGCTATTTACCATTATAGCCCCCGTACAATAACAGCTTCGTACTCATATAGCGTAGCCCCCCCACCCAGTAATCATGATAAAAATTGCATGGGGAGTAAATATTGCAGGGGGGTGGGGGTGTTCGTTCGTGGAGGGGCTAAAATGGGGAAGACCAGAAATGACCAGCAATGGCAAAGAATATTTAATGGGGAGGGTATATTTAATATTTGCTGTGTGCTTTGTTGCAGTCAGTTCCAATTCGTTTTTACTTTTCAGATTAATCTGTTTCTTGAGAACTTGACTCTGTGAAATATGTCACAAAACAGAAAAGTCAGCATCGTTCCTTCGGGTACCAAATCAAATATTGATTTCAACGAGATGGCGGGAAGTAGCCACTCATTATCCAGTGGTTCACGAAGAGTTGTAATAAATCCACCAGCTGATCCTGAGTATCATGAAGATGAGTCAACGCAGATGCCGAATGTTAGTGGTTTTTATTGATAGAAATTGTTATATTGATAGAAATTGATAGATATTATGGGTCTTTCCCATTATAGCCCCCCAGCTTAGTGGGCATGTAACCTATAGCCCCCCCAATCATGGTAATTATAACATAATGGGGGGGGCTATAATGGGAAAGACCCGATATTATTATTTTTTATTATTATTTTTATTATTATTTTTATTATTATTTTATTATTATTATTATTATTATTATTATTATTATTATTATTATTATTATTATTATTATTATTTATTATTATTTACTTATTATTATTCTTGATCTGTACTAATCTCACATTTGACTGACTTGCAATTCGGTAAGGGTCCGCAAAAAATAATGTGAGGCGCCTTGCGTACGTTTTAGTCATGTGATTGGATTGAACAGATTTTTTTCAGCCTTGGGTATAATTTCAGAAGCGTATCATCAAGTTAATGTATTAGTTCTTTTAATGTGAGATAGTTTTCACCATTTTAATCAACACAAACAATAAAAAGCTTTTACGTGTATTTTCAATATTTTAAACCAATTTTACCGATTTTAGTTGTACAAGATAAATACATTGCCAGCCATTTTGCATATTGATTGTCGGTGTTTTTTGTAAACACTCAAAAAAGCTTTCTGTAAATAATTTGAATTTAGGTCTATCAAATTATGGCACGCACAAACACACACACTTACACACACACACACACCCACGCACGCACAAACGTACCCACACACACACACACGCACGCACACAGGCACACACACATACTCATGCACACACACAAATGCACAAACACAGGCATATAATCACACACACACACACAGGCATGCACACACACAAACACATACACTTACGCACCCACGTACCCCCCCCCCACACAAAACACACACACACACGCGTACCCACACACACACACACACACATCCCAGGTTGAGATGCCACACACACACACACACACACGCACGCACACAGGCACACGCACACCACACACAAGCACACACAAACACCAATTTGCACACACACACGCACAAACACACGTACGCACACACAGGCGCACACGCATGCACACACACACTCACACACACAATACACACACCACACACAACACACCACGCACACAGCATACACACACACACAGCACCCACGCCACACACACAAAACACACACACACATTTTTTTGGACTACAAGTTTATAAAATTGTTTTCATCATTAGACTACGAGTTTAACACCACTCTTTTATCTCCACTGTTTACTTAGTAACAGTGGCGATAAAAGAGTGGTGTTAAACTCGTAGTCTAATGATGAAAACAATTTGATAAACTTGTAGTCCAAAAAAATGTGTGTGTGTGTGTGTTTTGTGTGTGTGGCGTGGGTGCTGTGTGTGTGTTTGTATGCTGTGTGCGTGGTGTGTTGTGTGTGGTGTTTGTGTGGTGTGTGTATTGTGTGTGTGAGTGTGTGTGTGCATGCGTGTGCGCCTGTGTGTGCGTACGTGTGTTTGTGCGTGTGTGTGTGCAAATTGGTGTTTGTGTGTGCTTGTGTGTGGTGTGCGTGTGCCTGTGTGCGTGCGTGTGTGTGTGTGTGTGTGTGTGTGTGGCATCTCAACCTGGGATGTGTGTGTGTGTGTGTGTGTGGGTACGCGTGTGTGTGTGTGTGTGGGGG
>NC_134477.1:41163504-41234504 GCF_964194025.1 Convolutriloba macropyga | reverse complement strand
AGGCTGTGAAATCTAAAGTCATGCTTCGTGAAAACCGTGGAATGGGTGCCAACAGTAGGAAACTTGTATCGGATGCCAAAGAACATGCAAAAGAACAACTGAAAAATAAGTACTGGTTGCTACACTTTCGAGAAGACAACTCTTGCGGAGTAGTGGCGTCATTGAGCTCCAGCATATGTCTTGAACTCTTAGAGCGCCTTCATGTTAAAGTTAGTGTATTTATATTCCAAAATTGCTCATGAATGATTGTTTTTGCTTTGATAACCTAAAGTCTTTTGTTAGGTCATGGAGGAGATTGTTTTTGCTTTGATAACCTAAAGTCTTTTGTTAGGTCATGGAGGAGATTGACGTAAAGTGGATTTAAAAAAATCCACGAACCAAATCCTATATTTGGACTGCCCGCGTCCTTCAGGAGGGACATGAAGACTTCTGTGAAATGTGGTCCACTAAGGCTTGTGCACAACTTGTAGACAGCGAGGGGAACACTAGTTTTATTCCAGTTGTACCTAACTGTGACCCCGATTTGACCGTCCACGAGGACGTGGATCATTTGCTTCTAAACGCAGATTCTGGATCACAGAATGCTCGAAAGAAATTGGAGCTGCCGTGCTCTACAACCGTGGGACGTGAAATTGCAGCCAATTCAATTAATATGGATGGCGATGAAAACAATCCTGTTTGCGCACCTTTCGTTTTACTTGATCCACAAGATGTTTCAAAAACATTCAGCGATTTGCAAAACATAAGTGATGGGCCAAACTGCAGTGCTATCGTTACCAACAACAATGAGAATGAGGTTTTGAATTTTAAATTATAAGCCTTTTTAACAAATTTTCCATCAGAAAAAACCCTATTGAAAAAGTTTCTTGTATTGTAGAAAATAATTGCGCAAGAAGTAGAACCTCCTTGAGTTTTAAATTATAAGCATTTTTCAACTAAAATTGTCCCTCTGAAAAACCTTCTGAAAAAGTTTCTTGTATTGTAGAAAATAATTGCGCAAGAATCAGAACCTCCTGCAGCAAGAGAGGAACATTGGGACAGGCCGTTTTCGTCAACCCCAGGAAATGTGAAAAAGCTCAAAAGAAGCAAAGCGCTGAATCCTGATGATGTAGCACATCTTAAAGTCAAAAAAGTTGATCGTGAAGCAGCCGAGTCAATGAAAGCAGCGGCGGATAAAATTATGGAGGCAGCAATGCTTATAATAAACTGCATGAATGATTTGAGACCCGAACTTAAAGCCCTCTCAAACAGAAATTACAGAGAAATACAAATTTCAACAAACGCAGTGAAGCAACTGGTGAGTGAGATTTTCTCGTTTTTTGTTTCAATTTGTAATTGCTTTATGGGTTAGCATTGTTTTTTGCACAGTGTATTTTTGTCGGGCTCCTTCACTCTTTTTTAATTGATGTTTTTAGACCGCTGAAATATCGAAACTGGGAGTACTCTTGCCTGCAGCCAAAAGTTTCCCGATGGGAGAAACGCCCTTGCTCTTAATTCCAAAAGGTCCTGGAAAAGGCAAAGATCTGGCACAAGTTGTGGGTTCATCGCCCCAATTAATTGGACGAAATGCGTGTAAAGAGTTGTGGTCCACAGAAGAGTTAAAATGTCATATGTTGTCGCCAAAAATGAAGCAGAAACAAGGAGCAGTGTTGCGAACAGATTTTTCGCCAACAAGAAAAGAAATTCTCAAAGGTACGAAACTAACGAATTTTTTATTATTCAATATTTTTTTAACCTAATTTTTTGATCTTTGATATTTCCCCTCTTTCTTGGTTATTAAAATCTAATCAAATTTTCTGTTACAAAGTTATTGCTTTCTTGAAAATGAAATGACGAGGTTTGAAAGGAATCCGTCTGCTGACATTGCGAAGTTTTTTATTGTGTTTAGACCTCTTCCGCTTGAAGTATGAGGACAAGTGGCTGCCCATGTACGAACTGGCAAAAACTAGCCTCAATAATAGAGGAAATGAGATAAAGTCGTGCGAACGCCGGAGCAGTGAATTGCGTGAGCAGAATCCTTCGACTGTTCTCAACGTTGTTGGTCACTCAGAAAGGAGTGAGAACATTGTGCAGGACAATGTTAATGGGGACAGCGAATACGAACAGAACGACTTTCAATAGAAAAACTGGTTTGATCGAAAAAAATGATCTTTGAAGCAGACTGCTAAGCGTACTAACTCATCATAACTGTTTTATATGCTTATTTATTGGTACTACTTTATATGCTTCTTCAACGTTCAGTTTTTTTCATTGGGAAAATTCTTCATGTATTCTTAATGTTTTGCTTTTTTGTTGAGTGCAGCTCGATTTGTTCTCACAGAAGATGTGAAGATGATTAAAGTTTCGTTATTTCAATTGACTTTTTACCCATCTTTTTTTGAGTGATCTCAATTGCTCTCATTCCGCAGTGATTTTTTTACCAAATTAGAAGCGATTGAAGCTTAGGAAATCTAAAAGTCATGGTAGCCAAGTTTGGTTTTGTTGAGAACACCAGGAGGCTGTTTAATTTTTGAACGTTAGTTGGTTTGTTTTTTAAGTTGTTTTCTTAAACATTGAATCAATAAGTTCTCTTTCTTTGTTACTGCTAAAGCTTTCAACGTTTGAAAATTTTTCAGGTAAAAAAATGCTTCCTAAAAACTTTGATTCGTATACTGTAGCTCAATGCGACTTCTTTGCCGTTGAGAGTTTAGTACAGACGTCCGAACGCCCTGCTATGAGAACCATAGAACCAATGAATGCAGTCATTTTTCAAAGAAAGTTAAGTCGAGATATTAAGTGGAGGGAAACTTTTGATGCTGTGTGTGCGGCCTACAAAAACCTGTATCCAAGATTTCAAATAAAGTATGACTCTTTTGGAGGGTATAAGTTAATTTATTCTGACAACAAAGTACTCATGCCATCGACTGTGCTGAGGAGAAACCCTATCGGTTTCCTTGCACCAGTAGCTAAAAACATTGTTACCGATCTTTCTGTTATGTCGTCAGAACGTACAGGAGAAACGTTGCTTCTTTTGGGACCACTTCGTTTTCTTAACTCGGATTGCGAACCCAATTGCGAGTACGATTATTCCAGTGACTCTGGTATTGTACAGCTGCGCGTGAGACGACGGGTGAACCCAGGCGATGAATTATTCGTAAAATATGGACCCGAATTCTTTGAGGCCAACGCTTGTAGATGTAGAACATGTGATTTAAAGAGAAAAGAGGACATTGAGAACAGTTTTTTGTTTGATCTGCTGCTTCAAGATTGTTTAGAAGATGTTATCGAAAACGTGATTGAGGAGCTCGAACGAATCAGTCCAATCAGTTCTACGTTTGAGCTGCCAAAACGGAAACGACTCAGAGGTAGAGAACTTATTGAGCTGTTCAACGAAGTTGCTAGCAGTCCGCAAAGTGAGGTCGGTTCGCCGGTTTCTTATGCCTATTTTTCTAATCAAATGAGTCAGAGGACGACAAGCCAATATCTTCAGTCTAGCTCAAATTCTATTTTTGGGTCTGATTCGGATGAGGATTCATCTCATGAATTAAGTACATCGGGCTCTGAATTTGCTTCAACATCGGACTCTGAGGCTGAGAAAAATGATTCGTATAATGAAAAAACTCTAGCGGTAGTTCCAAATGGTAACGAGGAGACGTCAACTCGGGCGTCCCCGGCTCGAAAAGTCTCGCTAGGAAGTTCTCCGAGCGAACCAATTAGTTCTGACAGTTCTTTAAATCATTTTTCTGACATGTTGTTTGAGGGCAGTCAAATATCTGTTGACGACGCTACTGTACTTATCGATATGCTATGCTCTCGATTCAACTTTTCGGATGAATGCTCAACAGCTGTTCATTCGCTCATAAAAGCTTTGCTACCTCAAGACAACAAGTTTCCTTCTGCCTATTCTCACATTAAGAAAATGAAAAAAACTTTTGAAGAAGAAATGTCCTTCTTGTGTAATTCATCAAATCAATCTTTTTGTGTGCTCAATTTTCGCTATGAGTTACGAAACGTTGTTCAGCGTCATTTAGCCTCAATTTTTTCTTACACTGAGGAGCGTAGACAAAAAATATATTCTGATTTCAACGCGAAACTCTGCCCTTTTATCGAGAAAACTCAAAGACCTCTTAATATTAGTCTTCTTCTTTCTTCCGATGGAGTAAATATCAAGAAATCTACTTTCAAGAAAGAACTTTGGCCAGTTTGGGTACAGATTGCCAATTTACCACCTAAACTAAGAATGTCACGAAACAACATTGTTTTAGCAGCGCTCTATGTTGGTGATGACCATCCTCATTGGAATGAGTTAGTTCCTCTGTTAAAAATTGAGATTATCTCAGGTGTGCCTTTAAAATGCGATGATGGTGAAACAATCCAAGTTAATTTTAAATTCATACTTCTTGTATCAGACTTAGGCGCCAAAAGCCATATGCTTAACATGTTTAAATTTAACGGATACTATGGATGCCACTACTGTACTGCTCAAGGAAAAACTATTGGAATAACCCATGCCTACTATCCATTTGATCAAATAGGAAAAATCCGCGATCCAAGTCTTAACGATGAGTTTGTGGAAGTGCAGAAAATTTTGAAGCTGGCAAGCTAGTAAATGTAGTTGGCGTCAAGGGTAGGAGCCCTTTTTCAGTTTTGATAGAAGGGTTACCACTAACAGCGCCAGTCGACTACATGCACTGCGTCCTTATAGGTGTTTTCAATGACTTACTAAAGTTATGCTTCAAAAAACTCTCTTCGGAGGAAAAAATTAAAATTAACATTACAATTGCAAGTTTACGCTGTCCACGAGAAATTATTGCATACTCGAGAAAAATCCGCCCTTTAGACGAAATTTCCCAATTTAAGGCGAATGAATTTTTCAATTGGCTGTTCTATCTCAGTCCAATTTTGTTTTTGAATCGTTTAACATCAGACCTATTATCACATTTGAACAATTTAGTCTTTGGTGTTCGGCTTATTTTTGAATCGAGCTACGTTTCAAACGTAAAAATGGCGGAGAAACTTCTCAATAACTTTTGCCAGGACATTGTTTCAATTCATGATGGAAATGAGCGCATCGAGACTATCAACGTGCACTGCTTGCGGCACCTTGCTGATCAGGTAGCTCGATTCGGCCCGCTTTACTGCTACTCAGCAATGAGTTTTGAAGCAGCCAATAGAACTCTCAGTGATGTATACAGCGGATCTCACTCAGAGTGCGAAGTTATCTGCCGTAGAGTGCTACAACGCCACAAACTTGCGGATACTGAAATTCGTGACCCAAACTTGCGCTCAATTTTTTCTAAACTATCCGGAATTTCTGATACAACTAATGAGAATTTTAGCGAAGATTTTTTGGAGACAGAAGCGCTCAGGAAAGCGCAAATGCGATACCCCAAGGCGACGTTTTACAATCGACAAGTCTTCAACAATGTATATTTCGATTCAATATCATTCAAAAGGTCTAAGCACGGAAACTGCTATGTTGCATTCAAAAAAGGTGGTTGCCAATATTTCGGACAGATTCAATTCTTTTTTGAGTTAAAAGAGTCGACGTCGGACAACAAAGTTTTGGCCTATTTGAAGTTGTTAACAGTAAAAGAAAAAATAGGCCCTATCAAAGGATATTTCTACCGTGTAAGTTGGACTCCGAATGAAGAAGCCGTTGCCATTGAATCTCTTGTCAAAGTGTTTTTCCTTGCCGACTTTTCTAGGAAGACGCCCGAAATTTTGAATGAATATTTTATTGTCAAACTGAATTCAAATTTTGAGCATTCATAACACGAACCTTTGTATGATAAGACTTGTGAAACTAAATACTTCTGAGAATTTAAATCAATCTCGTTGTTCTGTCGTTGTTCTTTTTTACTTCAGAAAACCAGTTAATGTTTTGTTTGATTCTTTATTTTTCAAGAGCAGTGTAAGGGTCTGTGTTCTTTCCCAGGAAAAATAAAAACGCATCAAGTTACTGAACTTGTTTTGCGAAATTTCTCCATAATTTGCCTATTCTTCGAGCAAGGTTCATGTTGCATCGAGTTACTGAACTCGTTCTGCAATGCTGTAAAAACTTTCTGCGTGCATTTTTCCCCAGCACAAATAAAATAGCATCAAGTTACTGAACTTGTTTTGCAAAATTTCTCCATAATTTGCCTATTCTTCCAGCAATGTTCATGTTGCATCGAGTTACTGAACTCGTTCTGCAATGCTGTAAAAACTTTCTGCGTGCATTTTTCCCCCAGGACAAATAAAAAAGCATCAAGTTACTGAACTTGTTTTGCAAATTTTCTCCATATTTTGCCTATTCTTCGAGCAAGGTTCATGTTGTATCGAGATACTGAACTCGTTCTACAATGCTGTAAAAACTTTCTGCGTGCATTTTTCCCCCAGGACAAATAAAAAAGCATCAAGTTACTGAACTTGTTTTGCAAATTTTCTCCATATTTTGCCTATTCTTCGAGCAAGGTTCATGTTGCATCGAGTTACTGAACTCGTTCTGCAATGCTGTAAAAATTTTCTGCGTGCATTTTTCGCCGCGACAAATAATATAGCATCAAGTTACTGAACTTGTTTTGCTAAGTTTCTCCATAATTGAACTATTCTTCGAGCAAGGTTCATGTTGCATCGAGTTACTGAACTCGTTCTGCAATGCTGTAAAAATTTTCTGCGTGCATTTTTCGCCACGACAAATAATATAGCATCAAGTTACTGAACTTGTTTTGCTAAGTTTCTCCATAATTGAACTATTCTTCGAGCAAAGTTCATGTTGCATCGAGTTACTGAACTCGTTCTGCAATGCTGTAAAAATTTTCTGCGTGAATTTTTCCCCAGGACAAATAAAATAGCATCAAGTTACTGAACTTGTTTTGCAAATTTTCTCCATATTTTGCCTATTCTTCGAGCAAGGTTCATGTTGCATCGAGTTACTGAACTCGTTCTGCAATGCTGTAAAATTTTTCTGCGTGCATTTTTCGCCACGACAAATAATATAGCATCAAGTTACTGAACTTGTTTTGCTAAGTTTCTCTATAATTGAACTATTCTTCGAGCAAGGTTCATGTTGCATCGAGTTACTGAACTCGTTCTGCAATGCTGTAAAAACTTTCTGCGTGCATTTTTCCCCCAGCACAAATAAAATAGCATCAAGTTACTGAACTTGTTTTGCAAAATTTCTCCATAATTTGCCTATTCTTCCAGCAATGTTCATGTTGCATCGAGTTACTGAACTCGTTCTGCAATGCTGTAAAAACTTTCTGAGTGCATTTTTCCCCCAGGACAAATAAAAAAGCATCAAGTTACTGAACTTTTTTGGCAAATTTTCTCCATATTTTGCCTATTCTTCGAGCAAGGTTCATGTTGCATCGAGTTACTGAACTCGTTCTGCAATGGTGTAAAAATTTTCTGCGTGCATTTTTCGCCACGACAAATAATATAGCATCAAGTTACTGAACTTGTTTTGCTAAGTTTCTCCATAATTGAACTATTCTTCGAGCAAGGTTCATGTTGCATCGAGTTACTGAACTCGTTCTGCAATGCTGTAAAAATTTTCTGCGTGCATTTTTCGCCACGACAAATAATATAGCATCAAGTTACTGAACTTGTTTTGCTAAGTTTCTCCATAATTGAACTATTCTTCGAGCAAGGTTCATGTTGCATCGAGTTACTGAACTCGTTCTGCAATGCTGTAAAAATTTTCTGCGTGCATTTTTCCCCAGGACAAATAAAATAGCATCAAGTTACTGAACTTGTTTTGCAAATTTCTCCATATTTTGCCTGTTCTTCGAGCAAGGTTCATGTTGCATCGAGTTACTGAACTCGTTCTGCAATGCTGTAAAATTTTTCTGCGTGCATTTTTCGCCACGACAAATATAGCATCAAGTTACTGAACTTGTTTTGCTAAGTTTCTCCATAATTGAACTATTCTTCGAGCAAGGTTCATGTTGCATCGAGTTACTGAACTCGTTCTGCAATGCTGTAAAAATTTTCTGCGTGCATTTTTCCCCCAGGACAATTAAAATAGCATCAAGTTACTGAACTTGTTTTGCAAATTTTCTCCATTGTTTGCCTATTCTTCGAGCAAGGTTCATGTTGCATCGAGTTACTGAACTCGTTCTGCAATGCTGTAAAAATTTTCTGCGTGCATTTTTCGCCAGGACAAATAATATAGCATCAAGTTACTGAACTTGTTTTGCAAAGTTTCTCCATAATTGGACTATTCTTCGAGCAAGGTTCATGTTACATCGAGTTACTGAACTCGTTCTGCAATGCTGTAAAAATTTTCTGCGTGCATTTTTCCCCAATACAAATGAAAACGCATCAAGTTACTGAACTTGTTTTGCTAATTTTTCCCATAATTTGCCTATTCTTCGAGCAAGGTTCATGTTGCATCGAGTTACTGAACTCGTTCTGCAATGCTGTAAAAATTTTCTGCGTGCATTTTTCCCCAGGACAAGTAATATAGCATCAAGTTACTGAACTTGTTTTGCAAATTTTCTCCATAATTGGACTATTCTTCGAGCAAGGTTCATGTTGCATCGAGTTACTGAACTCGTTCTGCAATGCTGTAATAACTTTCTGCGTGCATTTTTGCCCTCAGGACAAATAAAATAGCATCAAGTTACTGAACTTGTTTTGCAAATTTTCTCCATTTTTTGCCTATTCTTCGAGCAAGGTTCATGTTGCATCGAGTTACTGAACTCGTTCTGCAATGCTGTAAAAATTTTCTGCGTGCATTTTTCGCCAGGACAAATAGTATAGCATCAAGTTACTGAACTTGTTTTGCAAATTTTCTCCATAATTGGACTATTCTTCGAGCAAGGTTCATGTTGCATCGAGTTACTGAACTCGTTCTGCAATGCTGTAAAAATTTTCTGCGTGCATTTTTCCCCAGGACAAATAATATAGCATCAAGTTACTGAACTTGTTTTGCAAATTTTCTCCATAATTGGACTATTCTTCGAGCAAGGTTCATGTTGCATCGAGTTACTGAACTCGTTCTGCAATGCTGTAAAAATTTTCTGCGTGCATTTTTCCCCAGGACAAGTAATATAGCATCAAGTTACTGAACTTGTTTTGCAAATTTTCTCCATAATTGGACTATTCTTCGAGCAAGGTTCATGTTGCATCGAGTTACTGAACTCGTTCTGCAATGCTGTAAAAATTTTCTGCGTGCATTTTTCCCCAATACAAATGAAAACGCATAAAGTTACTGAACTTGTTTTGCTAATTTTCTCCATAATTTGCCTCTTCTTTGAGCAAGGTTCATGTTGCATCGAGTTACTGAACTCGTCCTGCAATGCTGTAAAATTTTTCTGCGTGCATTTTTCCCCAGGACAAATAATATAGCATCAAGTTACTGAACTTGTTTTGCAAATTTTCTCCATAATTGGACTATTCTTCGAGCAAGGTTCATGTTGCATCGAGTTACTGAACTCGTTCTGCAATGCTGTAAAAACTTTCTGCGTGCTTTTTTCCCCCAGGACAAATAAAATAGCGTCAAGTTACTGAACTTGTTTTGCAAATTTTCTCCATTTTTTGCCTATTCTTCGAGCAAGGTTCATGTTGCATCGAGTTACTGAACTCGTTCTGCAATGCTGTAAAAATTTTCTGCGTGCATTTTTCGCCACGACAAATTATATAGCATCAAGTTACTGAACTTGTTTTGCTAAGTTTCTCCATAATTGAACTATTCTTCGAGCAAGGTTCAGGTTGCATCGAGTTACTGAACTCGTTCTGCAATGCTGTAAAAATTTTCTGCGTGCATTTTTCCCCAATACAAATGAAAACGCATCAAGTTACTGAACTTGTTTTGCTAATTTTCTCCATAATTTGCCTCTTCTTCGAGCAAGGTTCATGTTGCATCGAGTTACTGAACTCGTTCTGCAATGCTGTAAAAATTTTCTGCGTGCATTTTTCCCCAATACAAATGAAAACGCATAAAGTTACTGAAATTGTTTTGCTAATTTTCTCCATAATTTGCCTCTTCTTTGAGCAAGGTTCATGTTGCATCGAGTTACTGAACTCGTTCTGCAATGCTGTAAAATTTTTCTGCGTGCATTTTTCCCCAGGACAAATAATATAGCATCAAGTTACTGAACTTGTTTTGCAAATTTTCTCCATAATTGGACTATTCTTCGAGCAAGGTTCATGTTGCATCGAGTTACTGAACTCGTTCTGCAATGCTGTAAAAACTTTCTGCGTGCTTTTTTCCCCCAGGACAAATAAAATAGCGTCAAGTTACTGAACTTGTTTTGCAAATTTTCTCCATTTTTTGCCTATTCTTCGAGCAAGGTTCATGTTGCATCGAGTTACTGAACTCGTTCTGCAATGCTGTAAAAATTTTCTGCGTGCATTTTTCGCCACGACAAATAATATAGCATCAAGTTACTGAATTTGTTTTGCTAAGTTTCTCCATAATTGAACTATTCTTCGAGCAAGGTTCAGGTTGCATCGAGTTACTGAACTCGTTCTGCAATGCTGTAAAAATTTTCTGCGTGCATTTTTCCCCAATACAAATGAAAACGCATCAAGTTACTGAACTTGTTTTGCTAATTTTCTCCATAATTTGCCTCTTCTTCGAGCAAGGTTCATGTTGCATCGAGTTACTGAACTCGTTCTGCAATGCTGTAAAAATTTTCTGCGTGCATTTTTCCCCAGGACAAATAATATAGCATCAAGTTACTGAACTTGTTTTGCAAATTTTCTCCATAATTGGACTATTCTTCGAGCAAGGTTCATGTTGCATCGAGTTACTGAACTCGTTCTGCAATGCTGTAAAAACTTTCTGCGTGCATTTTTCCCCCAGGACAAATAAAATAGCGTCAAGTTACTGAACTTGTTTTGCAAATTTTCTCCATTTTTTGCCTATTCTTCGAGCAAGGTTCATGTTGCATCGAGTTACTGAACTCGTTCTGCAATGCTGTAAAAATTTTCTGCGTGCATTTTTCGCCACGACAAATAATATAGCATCAAGTTACTGAACTTGTTTTGCTAAGTTTCTCCATAATTGAACTATTCTTCGAGCAAGGTTCAGGTTGCATCGAGTTACTGAACTCGTTCTGCAATGCTGTAAAAATTTTCTGCGTGCATTTTTCCCCAATACAAATGAAAACGCATCAAGTTACTGAACTTGTTTTGCTAATTTTCTCCATAATTTGCCTCTTCTTCGAGCAAGGTTCATGTTGCATCGAGTTACTGAACTCGTTCTGCAATGCTGTAAAAATTTTCTGCGTGCATTTTTCCCCAGGACAAATAATATAGCATCAAGTTACTGAACTTGTAAAGAAAACTAAGAAATGAATAAATAAAGTTCTGACTGAGACTCCAAAAAATTCAATGGGACGTGCAATTATTGAGTTTTTGCCAGCCATGTAACAGCAAGAAGAACACTTAAATGATTAATATTTTGATAGAAATTGCTATTATAATATGAAAAAAGCTTTGTGAAAAAGTCGAAACCGTACAAACTGTCTGAAAAGAGCATTTGCTATTAAGACAACAAAAACGACAAGAAGAATGGTTGCAAACTTGAGAACTCTAAAATTGTTTTAACTGAAAAATGTTGTGCGATTTGTTGAAAAAAGCGATAGAAAAATAAATTTGTGCCAAACAAACATTTGTCATAATCTTTCAAAATCACAATGAAAAAGTTATAAAACCACATACAAGAGAAAAAACTAAAAAGTAGAAAAATTTCTAAGAGAATTTATAGGAGCTATCTCTAATTGAGATAAAGCAATAAGGCAAAAAAAAAGAATAAAACTTGAAAAACAGTTATCAAAACTACAGATGTTTTTAAGCTAAAATTTTAAGCCGTATAAAGCATTTATTGTGGTACTTCACTGAAATTAAAAACGCTTCATTAATGCGTTTGGGCTAGTAATAATATTAATAATAATAATAATAATAATAATAATAATAATAATAATAATAATAATAATAATAATAATAATAATAATAATAATAATAATAATAATAATAATAATAATAATTGTGGTTTTCGCGTAATCGCAGCGGAAGAGCATTGGGCATGCAGTAGCCTGTTGGCAGCTGCCCTTTTTCTAATTATTCACCACATTTCAGACTGATATTTTTATGAGCAGCATTACTTTTCTTGGTGCCTACAGCCATTTCTTTTTGCGTCTGAAACTTTTACGTGGTACCAACATTGCAGCCAATATTAGATAGATAGATAGATAGATAGAAAGATATAGATAGATAGAACCACATCATAAAACCAATCTTATTAAGTCATAAAACCACATCTTATTGATTTATATATTTTATTTATTTTATATATTTATTTATATATATATATATATATATATATATTTATATTTTGTATATATGTTTATATATATATATATATATATATATATATATTATATATATATATATATATATATATTATAGAGAGAGAGAAAGAGAGATAGAGAAAGCTGAGAAAGATTTATATATATATATATATATATATATATATATATATATAGATAGATAGATAGATAGATAGATAGATAGATATAGATAGATAGATAGATAGATAGATAGATAGATAGATAGATAGATAGATAGATAGATAGATAGATAGATAGATAGATAGATAGATAGATAGATAGATAGATAGATAGATAGATAGATAGATAGATAGATAGATAGATAGATAGATAGATAGATAGATAGATAGATAGATAGATAGATAGATAGATAGATAGGATGGATAGATAGATAGATAGATAGATAGATAGATAGATAGATAGATAGATAGATAGATAGATAGATAGATAGATAGATAGATAGATAGATAGATAGATAGATAGATAGATAGATAGATAGATAGATAGATAGATAGATAGATAGATAGATAGATAGATAGATAGATAGATAGATAGATAGATAGAGAGATAGATAGATAGATAGATATTTTTGGTATAGCTTGCATAGGAAAAAAGTTAGTTTTTCATTCGGAAATTTGCGAATTTCGCAAATAACGAATTTCAAAAATAGGTCTTTTTATTGGGTCAAGAACTTGTCCAAATTCAACCAAACTCGTCATGGAGTATCCCATATGTACCTAGAGTGTAATGCAAAAGGATTTTTTGCTATAGCTTGCCTAGGAATAAAGTAAGTTTTTTGTACGGAAATTTGCGATTATTTTAAATAAATAATTTTAAAAATAGGTCTTTTTCTTCGGGTCAAGGAGTTGTCCAAAGTGAACCAAACTCGGTATTGAGTATACCATGGGTGCCTAGAGTCTAAAACAGAAAGAGTTTTTGGTATAGCTTGCCTAGGAAAAAAGTTAGTTTTTCATACGGAAAGTTGCAATTATTTCGAATAACTTGAGATTATTGAATTTTAAAAATTGGTCTATTTCGTCGGATCAAGGAGTTGTTCAAATCGAATCAAACTCGGCATGGAGTATCCGCAGTGTATGTAGAGTCTAAAACAAAAGGATTTTTTGCTATAGCTTGCCTAGGAAAAAAGTTAGTTCTTTGTACGGAAATTTGCGATTATTTCAAATAAATAATTTTAAAAATAGGTCTTTTTCGTCGGGTCAAGGAGTTGTCCAAAGTGAACTAAACTGGGTATGGAGTATACCATGGATGTCTAGAGTCTAAAACAGAAAGAATTTTTGGTATAGCTTGCCTAGGAAAAAAATTAGTTTTTCATACGGAAAGTTGTAATTATTTCGAATAACTTGAGATTATTGAATTTTAAAAATTGGTCTATTTTGTCGGATCAAGGAGTTGTTCAAATCGAATCAAACTCGGCATGGAGTATCCGCAGTGTATGTAGAGTCTAAAACAAAAGGAGTTTTTGCTATAGCTTGCCTAGGAAAAAAGTTAGTTTTTTGTACGGAAATTTGCGATTATTTCAAATAAATAATTTTAAAAATAGGTCTTTTTCGTCGGGTCAAGGAGTTGTCCAAAGTGAACTAAACTGGGTATGGAGTATACCATGGATGTCTAGAGTCTAAAACAGAAAGAATTTTTGGTATAGCTTGCCTAGGAAAAAAGTTAGTTTTTCATACGGAAAGTTGCAATTATTTCGAATAACTTGAGATTATTGAATTTTAAAAATTGGTCTATTTTGTCGGATCAAGGAGTTGTTCAAATCGAATCAAACTCGGCATGGAGTATCCGCAGTGTATGTAGAGTCTAAAACAAAAGGATTTTTTGCTATAGCTTGCCTAGGAAAAAAAGTTAGTTTTTTGTACGGAAATTTGCGATTATTTCAAATAAATAATTTTAAAAATAGGTCTTTTTCGTCGGGTCAAGGAATTGTCCAAAGTGGACCAAACTCGGTATTGAGCATACCATGGGTGCCTAGAGTCTAAAACAGAAAGAATTTTTTGTATAGCTTGCCTAGGAAAAAAGTTAGCTTTTCATACGGAAATTTGCGATTATTTCAAATAAATAATTTCAAAAATAGGTCTTTTTCGTCGGGTCAAGAAAATGTCCAAAGTGAACTAAACTGGGTATGGAGTATACCATGGGTGCCTAGAGTCTAAAACAGAAAGAATTTTTTGTACAGCTTGCCTAGGAAAAAAGTTAGCTTTTCATACGGAAATTTGCGATTATTTCAAATAAATAATTTCAAAAATAGGTCTTTTTCGTCGGGTCAAGGAGTTGTCCAAAGTGAGCTAAACTGGGTATGGAGTATACCATGGGTGCCTAGAGTCTAAAACAGAAAGAATTTTTTGTACAGCTTGCCTAGGAAAAAAGTTAGCTTTTCATACGGAAATTTGCGATTATTTCAAATAAATAATTTTAAAAATAGGTCTTTTTCGTCGGGTCAAGGAGTTGTCCAAAGTGAACTAAACTGGGTATGGAGTATACCATGGATGTCTAGAGTCTAAAACAGAAAGAATTTTTGGTATAGCTTGCCTAGGAAAAAAGTTAGTTCTTCATACGGAAATTTGCTATTTTTTCGAATAAATAATTTTAAAAGGTATTTTTAGTCGGATCAAGGAGTTGTTCAAATCGAATCAAACTCGGCATGGAGTATCCCCAGTGTATGTAGAGTCTAAAACAAAAAGAATTTTTGCTATAGCTTGCCTAGGAAAAAAGTTAGTTTTTCATACGGAAATTTGCTATTATTTCGAATAAATAATTTTAAAAATAGGTCTTTTTCGTCGGGTCAAGGAGTTGTCCAAAGTGAACTAAACTGGGTATGGAGTATACCATGGGTGCCTAGAGTCTAAAACAGAAAGAACTTTTTGTACAGCTTGCCTAGGAAAAAAGTTAGTTCTTCATAGGGAAATTTGCTATTTTTTCGAATAAATAATTTTAAAAGGTATTTTTTGTCGGATCAAGGAGTTGTTCAAATCGAATCAAACTCGGCATGGAGTATCCCCAGTGTATGTAGAGTCTAAAACAAAAAGAATTTTTGCTATAGCTTGCCTAGGAAAAAAGTTAGTTTTTCATACGGAAATTTGCGATTATTTCAAATAAATAATTTCAAAAATAGGTCTTTTTCGTCGGGTCAAGAAGTTGTCCAAAGTGGACCAAACTCGGTATTGAGCATACCATGGGTGCCTAGAGTCTAAAACAGAAAGAATTTTTGGTATAGCTTGCCTAGGAAAAAAGTTAGTTCTTCATACGGAAATTTGCTATTTTTTCGAATAAATAATTTTAAAAGGTATTTTTTGTCGGATCAAGGAGTTGTTCAAATCGAATCAAACTCGGCATAGAGTATCCCCAGTGTATGTAGAGTCTAAAATAAAAAGATTTTTTGCTATAGCTTGCCTAGGAAAAAAGTTAGATTTTCATACGGAAATTTGCTATTATTTCGAATAAATAATTTTAAAAATAGGTCTTTTTCGTCGGGTCAAGGAGTTGTCCAAAGTGAACTAAACTGGGTGTGGAGTATACCATGGATGTCTAGAGTCTAAAACAGAAAGAATTTTTGGTATAGCTTGCCTAGGAAAAAAGTTAGTTTTTCATACGGAAAGTTGCAATTATTTCGAATAACTTGAGATTATTGAATTTTACAAATTGGTCTATTTTGTCGGATCAAGGAGTTGTTCAAATCGAATCAAACTCGGCATGGAGTATCCGCAGTGTATGTAGAGTCTAAAACAAAAGGAGTTTTTGCTATAGCTTGCCTAGGAAAAAAGTTAGTTTTTTGTACGGAAATTTGCGATTATTTCAAATAAATAATTTTAAAAATAGGTCTTTTTCGTCGGGTCAAGGAGTTGTCCAAAGTGAACTAAACTGGGTATGGAGTATACCATGGATGCCTAGAGTCTAAAACAGAAAGAATTTTTGGTATAGCTTGCCTAGGAAAAAAGTTAGTTTTTCATACGGAAATTTGCGTTTATTTCGAATAACTTGACATTATTAAATTTTAAAAATAGGCCTTTTTCATCGGGTCAAGTCTAATTTGAAAGAAGGTGAAAGTAAGAGTTCAAAAACCTAGGTTGGGGGGGTCGATTTTTTGCTCCATCATAAAGAAAAAATGATTTATAATTAAAAAATTTCAATATTTTCACTATTTTTTGCCTTCTTTGAACTTTCCAGTTTCACTTCCACGCAACTAATTTTTTGGATCCATCACAAGTCTAATTTGAAAGAAGGTGAAAGTAAGAGCTTAAAAACCTAGGTTGGGGGGTCGATTTTTTGCTCCATCACATAGAAAAAATCATTTGAATTTAAAAAATTTCAATATTTTCACTATTTTTTGACTTCGAACTTTCCAGTTTCACTTCCACGCAACTATTTTTTTTGAAACATCACAAGTCTAATTTGAAAGAATGTGAAAGTAAGAGTTCAAAAACCTAGGTTGGGGGGGTCAATTTTTTGCTCCATCATAAAGAAAAAATGATTTAAAATTAAAAAATTTCAATATTTTCACTTTTTTTTGCCTTCTATGAACTTTCCAGTTTCACTTCCACGCAACTAATTTTTTGGATACATCACAAGTCTAATTTGAAAGAAGGTGAAGGTAAGAGTTTAAAAACCTAGGTTGGGGGGGTCGATTTTTTGCTCCATCACATAGAAAAAATGATTTAAAATTAAAAAATTTCAATATTTTCACTATTTTTTGCCTTCTTTGAACTTTCCAGTTTCACTTCCACGCAACTAATTTTTTGGATACATCAACAGTCTAATTTGAAAGAAGGTGAAAGTAAGAGTTTAAAAACCTAGGTTGGGGGGGTCGATTTTTTGCTCCATCACATAGAAAAAATCATTTGAATTTAAAAAATTTCAATATTTTCACTATTTTTTGCCTTCTTTGAACTTTCCAGTTTCACTTCCACGCAACTAATTTTTTGGAAATATCACAAGTCTAATTTGAAAGAAGGTGAAAGTAAGAGTTCAAAAACCTAGGTTGGGGGGGTCGATTTTTTGCTCCATCACATAGAAAAAATCATTTGAATTTAAAAAATTTCAATATTTTCACTATTTTTTGCCTTCTTTGAACTTTCCAGTTTCACTTCCACGCAACTAATTTTTTGGAAACATCGCAAGTCTAATTTGAAAGAAGGTGAAAGTAAGAGTTCAAAAACCTAGGTTGGGGGGGTCGATTTTTTGCTCCATCATAAAGAAAAAATGATTTAAAATTAAAAAATTTCAATATTTTCACTATTTTTTGCCTTCTTTGAACTTTCCAGTTTCACTTCCACGCAACTAATTTTTTGGATACATCACAAGTCTAATTTGAAAGAAGGTGAAAGTAAGAGTTTAAAAACCTAGGTTGGGGGGGTCGATTTTTTGCTCCATCATAAAGAAAAAATGATTTAAAATTAAAAAATTTCAATATTTTCACTTTTTTTTGCCTTCTTTGAACTTTCCAGTTTCACTTCCACGCAACTAATTTTTTGGATACATCACAAGTCTAATTTGAAAGAAGGTGAAGGTAAGAGTTTAAAAACCTAGGTTGGGGGGGTCGATTTTTTGCTCCATCACATAGAAAAAATCATTTGAATTTAAAAAATTTCAATATTTTCACTATTTTTTGCCTTCTTTGAACTTTCCAGTTTCACTTCCACGCAACTAATTTTTTGGAAACATCACAAGTCTAATTTGAAAGAAGGTGAAAGTAAGAGTTCAAAAACCTAGGTTGGGGGGGTCGATTTTTTGCTCCATCATAAAGAAAAAATGATTTAAAATTAAAAAATTTCAATATTTTCACTATTTTTTGCCTTCTTTGAACTTTCCAGTTTCACTTCCACGCAACTAATTTTTTGGATACATCACAAGTCTAATTTGAAAGAAGGTGAAAGTAAGAGTTTAAAAACCTAGGTTGGAGGGGTCGATTTTTTGCTCCATCACATAGAAAAAATCATTTGAATTTAAAAAATTTCAATATTTTCACTATTTTTTGCCTTCTTTGAACTTTCCAGTTTCACTTCCACGCAACTAATTTTTTGGAAACATCACAAGTCTAATTTGAAAGAAGGTGAAAGTAAGAGTTCAAAAACCTAGGTTGGGGGGTCGATTTTTTGCTCCATCACATAGAAAAAATCATTTGAATTTAAAAAATTTCAATATTTTCACTATTTTTTGCCTTCTTTGAACTTTCCAGTTTCACTTCCACGCAACTAATTTTTTGGAAACATCGCAAGTCTAATTTGAAAGAAGGTGAAAGTAAGAGTTCAAAAACCTAGGTTGGGGGGGTCGATTTTTTTGCTCCATCATAAAGAAAAAATGATTTAAAATTAAAAAATTTCAATATTTTCACTATTTTTTGCTTTCTTTGAACTTTCCAGTTTCACTTCCACGCAACTAATTTTTTGGATACATCACAAGTCTAATTTGAAAGAAGGTGAAAGTAAGAGTTTAAAAACCTAGGGGGGGGTCGATTTGCTCCATCACATAGAAAAAATCATTTGAATTTAAAAAAATTTCAATATTTTCACTATTTTTTGCCTTCTTTGAACTTTCCAGTTTCACTTCCACGCAACTAATTTTTTGGAAACATCACAAGTCTAATTTGAAAGAAGGTGAAAGTAAGAGTTCAAAAACCTAGGTTGGGGGGGTCGATTTTTTGCTCCATCATAAAGAAAAAATGATTTAAAATTAAAAAATTTCAATATTTTCACTATTTTTTGCCTTCTTTGAACTTTCCAGTTTCACTTCCACGCAACTAATTTTTTGGATACATCACAAGTCTAATTTGAAAGAAGGTGAAAGTAAGAGTTTAAAAACCTAGGTTGGGGGGGTCGATTTTTTGATCCATCACATAGAAAAAATCATTTGAATTTAAAAAATTTCAATATTTTCACTATTTTTTGCCTTCTTTGAACTTTCCAGTTTCACTTCCACGCAACTAATTTTTTGGAAACATCACAAGTCTAATTTGAAAGAAGGTGAAAGTAAGAGTTCAAAAACCTAGGTTGGGGGGGTCGATTTTTTGCTCCATCACATAGAAAAAATCATTTGAATTTAAAAAATTTCAATATTTTCAATATTTTTTGCCTTCTTTGAACTTTCCAGTTTCACTTCCACGCAACTAGTTTTTTGGAAACATCGCAAGTCTAATTTGAAAGAAGGTGAAAGTAAGAGTTCAAAAACCTAGGTTGGGGGGGTCGATTTTTTGCTCCATCATAAAGAAAAAATGATTTAAAATTAAAAAATTTCAATATTTTCACTATTTTTTGCCTTCTTTGAACTTTCCAGTTTCACTTCCACGCAACTAATTTTTTGGATACATCACAAGTCTAATTTGAAAGAAGGTGAAAGTAAGAGTTTAAAAACCTAGGGGGGGGGTCGATTTGCTCCATCACATAGAAAAAATCATTTGAATTTAAAAAAATTTCAATATTTTCACTATTTTTTGCCTTCGAACTTTCCAGTTTCACTTCCACGCAACTAATTTTTTTGAAACATCACCAGTCTAATTTGAAAGAATGTGAAAGTAAGAGTTCAAAAACCTAGGTTGGGGGGGTCGATTTTTTGCTCCATCATAAAGAAAAAATGATTTAAAATTAAAAAATTTCAATATTGTCACTATTTTTTGCTTTCTTTGCACTTTCCAGTTTCATTTGCACGCAACTATTTTTTTTGAAACGTCGCAAGTATAATATGGAAGAAGGTGAAAGTAAGAGTTTAAAAACCTAGGTTGGGGGGGTCGATTTTTTGCTCCATCATATAGAAAAAATCATTAAAAATTAAAACTTTTTTATCAGAATGAGTACTTGATCATTGGCGACTCGAATCTTCGGGACGCCAAGGAGTATCTTGAGCAAGATCTGCTCTTGCAAGAATTCGGGTGAGAAAACTCTGTTGCTGCATATCTGAATATTGCTTGCTTAAACTGGCTCAAAAAAAGTGTTTTTATAGTGTAAAATACGATGGAGAAGGAGGTCGACGATGTCAACATTTAATGAGCCTTGTAACAGACGCAAGGCAATACAAAGGGGTATTTGTGATTGTCGGAGATAATGATGCAAAGACCAAATCTGTGCAATATATTTGTTTGAAATTCATGGAGTTTCGAGATGCAATTTGGCCCACGAAAGTCATTTTTGGAACATTTTTGGGAACATGCGAAGGAAAGACTTGCCCCCAGAAATGGTGTCTAAAAACAATATGTTCCTGAGGAACCAATTAGGAAGTCAACTTAAAAGTACTAGAATAGTCAGAAGGGAAGATTTCGATGATAACTGTAGATACCACTTCGATAAGTATGGAGAAGGGTATCGCCATATGGCAGCCCTAATCCTCTCAGTGATCCGAGAATTTGATAGTTCCTAAATAGTTTTGTACATTGTTATTTGACTCTTATTGCTTCTATCCGCTTTAATTGATGTCATTCGTTCGGTCTTTGTCTTTCCTAGAAGCTGTCATGTATTTTGTTTGTTTTCAGTATCGGCCGGCTCGCTTTCCTTTGTTTCAGGTCCTTTCGCAACCTTTCGTAACTCTGAGGGCCTCTGCTGATGAAGATGGAGATTTACGAGTCACCCTCTTCACTTATTCAGACTTCAGTGAAGCCTCTGCAGCAACTTTTCCCGACTGCAACTGAAGACTCATTGATGACAAGGTCACGTACGTGCACCGGGGAGAATACAGAGAATACGGGAGAGTTTAATGGCGAGGAGAGTTTTAAAGTGAAAGTGAACTCAAAGTGAACTGTTAGAGTGATCAATTCATTCACTTCAAAGTGAAACTCTTCCATTCATTCAAAGTGAACTCAAAGTGAACTGTATTCATTCACTTCAAAGCATTCATTCAATTCATTTAATTCACTTTCAATTCAATTTAATTCATATTTTTCACTTTTTCCACATTTTATTCATTTTATATTATTCTTAACTAGATATTTTCCGTTGATGCTTTTTACTAGAGCGCATGTAAACGCAGTTTTGAGTAGCAAACTGTAGTCATGAGTATAGAGTAGAGTAGAGCGCGTTTTAATTGCCACTTGAGAGAACACTTAAGTAAATAAAACGGGCGAGCAATTATAATTATGCTGCACAGATGCAAATCCGTCGCTTTCGGTTCATGCCTAGATGAAAGTCAGCCGGCTTTTGTTCATGCTCCGCTAAATTTCAGCCGCCTTATAATAATGCCCCGATAAAATTTAGCCGCGCTTTTTTGCTGCTCAGATAAAATTCATATAAACAAAATCATGCCCTAATGAGTCATGTTTTAAAACAGACTATAAATTCCCAAAACTGACATGAACAGAACAAGTGCCAGGCAAAAAATCAGAATGAAAAATTTAATGTTACAGCGCTGAATTAGTCGTAGACCAAGGTACGGGTTATAAATTATTTATAAATCTTTGGATTATTTTATAAATTATTTGTAAATATTTGGATTAGTTTATAAATTATTTGTAAACTTTTAGTTTATAAAACAATTATAAAATTTTGGATTAGTGTATAAATTCGAACAAAAATTTTTGTGCCGCAAAAAAAACAATCTGCGCTAAACTCAGCTCTAAAAAAATACTCATTGCAAGAAAACTAAAATTAAAAATGAAAGGAAGAATTTCAAATAAAAAATTGAAATGAAAACCAAGAATTGCAAAAGGAAACCGAAAATTCTTTTGTGAAAGCACAAAATTTCGGGGATCAAGCACACCTAGGCAAAAAACCTAGATTTTTTTGACAAAAAATGGCAAAAAAAGGTGCTCCAAATTTAAATATCCCGCCCAGTCAAGATTTTTCTGGTTAAACGAAAACAAGCTACGTAGTTGAAATGCCCACCCTATTGAGATTGGAGAACTTTTTTGCATTTTTTTTTAATTATTAAACAGCCACAAGTTCTGATCGGAAATTTCAGTCAATTTAGGGGACCCGATTAGAAAAAGGAGAGTAGCAACCGAATAAAAATAGAAAGCCAACAAACAATTTATTTTGCCCAGGTTGAGTTCTCAGGTGGAAATTTGATATGTCCAATAGGAATGTCGATATGGGATTAAAATTTATATATACAGATGCAAGAACAGATATATGAGCACGGTTTAACTAGCATTATATTGAAACAAAATTGTGTGCAAACTGAGGAAAACGAAAAAAAAACCAAAAACAAATGGACAAGGAATCAGCCTTCTACATTGTGCTCAGACAAAACGCAATGCTCCGCATGAAACAAACAAGGCGACTGCACTGAAAATTTGTCAAATGATTGTAAAGATATTTTGTCGACAAATGGTTTTTGTTTTGAATTTTTCTTTTTGACTTTATTTGAATGTTGTTTCTGAGAAACGCGTTTTCGGGACTGGTTTCGGAGAGGGCTCACTGATGCTTTTGTTTTTGATGCTGGCTCTATTGTGTAATTTGTTTCGCAGCAGAGAAAATTTATAAATATAAATAAGTTTTTGGAAAAAATGGATTAATTATGGGTATTTACTTTAATAAAACGGAAAAATTAAAACAATTTTTTCTAAATTTTTTATCGTACTATTTTAAGTGTTATCTATAGTTTTTTTTAATGCCAGCAAACGCCCTAGAACACTTCACTTGAGAAAAATAAATAGGAAGCTACCTGGTTGGAGAACTTTTATTAAAAAAATTTAAGAAATGCGCTGAAAAGCGTTGAATTGCGCTGATTTATTTTTCAAATGTTTAGCTTTTGTTTTAAAAAGGTTGAGTTCCTGCTATTTTTTTAATTTTAGGGGCCAAAAAAACCAGTTTAAAAGCCTGTATTTGTGTGCTCAAATTGGTGCTAAGTTAATGGGTTCTTGGTTTCCGTTACAATACGGATACACTTATGTCTGTTGAGTTTTTTCTATATTTCAATTTTATAAACATTCAAAAATGCAAAAAAAGTTCTCCAATCTCAAAATTGGTTATTTCTACTTAACTTGTTTTTGCTTTATCGATGACTGATTAATCATGAAAAGATGGAATGGTTAAGTTTTGAGCATTTTTGCATTTTTAAATTTTCTGGACCTTCATGATGATGTGTGCTGATACCCAAAATTATTTGTTCTATCGCTTGAAAACTTTCAAATTCATTGCAAAGTTGTTAAGAGTGTGGACTTTTTAAATTTAGTTTTCTTGATACCGGTTGACCTATTAGGTTTAGTAAACCGTAAATTCTGTTTTTGCTTTCTGATCAAAAGATCAAACTAATTAAAAATCTAAATTGGTAGTATTTAAAATGATGCATTTATTGCCAAAAACTAGATAAACTAATCCAAAAGTTTACAAATAATTTAAAAATTAATCACAAAATTTAAATTTTTTAAAGTTAATGCCAAATCGCAAAAGTTATTATTATTTATTGACAGGGTACAAACAAGTAAATTAAAAATTAACAATTAATTCCAGAACTATTATTATTTCTGCTGGCAGATAGACGACTCCTTAGTTTTTGTTTGATAAAAAACCTTTGATTCCCGCTAGTTTTTTCAGCTGCATTCTTCGGGCTGCCCTTGTAATATTATAATTGAACAACAACAAAACTCTTCCACTGGGATTTGCTGGAGGAATTTAAACAAAAATTACGAAGAAGGTTTAGGACCATTTTATGTTAGGAAAAATTAGTATTTTGATTATCAAATTAATAAAAAAGAGACTATTCTTTCGGGGTTTTTTTTTAATCTTTTGCTGTATTATAATCTGCGTTTTTGATCTATTTTTTGCCTCGCAGATAATATTATTTGGTAAAAAGCAACGTAACAAGCTTTTTTTTTCAAATGGACGAGCAAAATACAGCAATGGTAAACGAGAAAAAATTAAGGATCTCAGGGACAACTGAAAATTGATACAGATTACGTGGTCAATAAAGGATTTATCTTGTAATTTTAATCAACTTCGTTACTCTTTTTCAAGCTATAAGTAACTCATTTCCATATAACTTTGATTATGTCAATTATCCCGAAAAGAAAGAGCCTTATGAGTGATTAACTTCAGAAATGTCCTTCTCGATACTCACTGTGGATTAGAAGACAACTAGCAGTTTTTCATTTACCCATATCATTGTTCGCAAGAATGATTAAGTCTTTGATTGTAGGATCAAAGTATTTCCTAATAAAATTTGGGAAATAAAGTTTCAGGCTAATTAGATTCTCAAAGTTGCAGAGACGGGCTACATTCATCCGTGAATGCTAGCGGCAAAATGAATGCCGATGATGACATTTGATCATTCCTTTTTGTTAACAATTTTTACATGTCAGTCCACTTATTACTCTTTGAAAAAATGATTGATCGACCAAAGTTCAAAGAAAACAATTTGCAGAATCTCATAAAATCCTTAGCCCCCAATAGTTTGCAGGTTAGGAACAATACACTAAATATAACTTGTGTTATTCGACTAGGGTAATAACGGATTTGCTCATTTGAATTTTTGTTGCTTATTATGCATAAAATTACATGATTGTTTCAGACTTTAATAATGGTGACAACGAACATATGAATAGTCCATGCGTGCGTAAGTATTTTTTCTCAAATTTCCTTTCAATTCGAGCTGTTGAAGGTGTTATCAGGGAAAGAATCAATTGCTTGGCGCATCTCAGAAATCATACCAAACTCAACCTCTCGTCAGGCATTTTAGAACGCGCAAAACTGGTATAGTAGGAGCCAAGATAAAAGATGTGAAGAAATATTCTTGCCAAGGTCGGATCGGAGTGTAGGTGATATGATCAGAGCGCATTTTTGGTTCTCGCCTAGTTTCGATAGAGGTTATTATTGGAAAAAGGTCATATTCCTTGCAAAAAATCTTATCCGATGTGAGAATGTGGAGCCCGAGAATGTTCATGTTGAAAACGATCGCATATTTGTAAGCTCTCCATTTTCGGCTGCATAACTTTTTTTTTCTTTTTCTGTTTTTGATGCGTTAAAATTTTTGATTAAGTAAGCAAGGGTTATTGAAAAAGTCTGCCATTGTCTGTAGGCACAAATTTGAAGAAAAAATTTGTAAGAAATCAGTGAATAATTAGAAAGTTTTGTTTTCTTCCAAGATGCTATAACGATCACTAGAAACCAATAAACCAACGATCATATAGAGACGCCTTGGAACTATTCTCATTTTTGGCAAAACCAATTATTCAGTTTTTGAAAAATATTTGTGTTAAAACTTATCTGATTCGTAATGTGAGATTATGCCATGATCTGAGTTCAACTCTAAATTCCTTCAATCAATATTGGAAGCAAACACGCGTCCAGCAAAAAAATCTACCCAAAAACCATATATAGTCGTGCATGCAAATATGAGTTTTCAAAATGCAAGAAGAACACATTGTTTTTTTGTGTGAAAGAATCAAATTCTGTTGATGTAATTGAAAAATTAAAAAAAAAACTGTATCATTTTCAAAAACAACTCAAGGAGTTCTGCTCTGCCATCTGTACTATATAAACAGTCTTATTGAATTTCGATTGTAGTTATGTACCAGATCTTAAGTTTTTTTTGTAGAAATATATTTCTTTTTCTGATGCAAAATGATTATCCGCTCGTAACTGATTTTAAAAGATGCCGACACCAATGTTTTTAGATTTGCTCGGGGTATGAAAGCATTAGATAACAGGGCCAGAATCTTTTTTGTTTCATAGAAAGGAAAATAAAAAACACCTAACAATAGCAGAAAACGCTGTAGAAGTTTGTCTAAAAGAATACATTTTATAAAATAACAATGTGAAAAAAAATTTATTACCATTTCGTTTTTTTTACTTATTTTTCAAGAGAGGCTCCATTGCATATCCAAACCTGGACGGAACCATTTTAGGACAAGCCTCACTTTTTGCAATGGTCTTCATTAAAATTTTTCACGCTTCAAATATATTCAGGCATACAGTTAAGTCCATTCGCTAGCAGCAATTATTCTATTGAGTAGTTCACACTATAGTCCTTCAACCAGAATTCATAGCCCTCTGTGGTACTTTAATGGCAGTTAGTTACTTTGGTTGATGCATTGAAACCCACCAATATTTTTAACGCTATTTAAACAATGAATATCAATGAAGCGCAAATCGTGTTGGAAAAATGAAAGCAAATGAGGAAGAGATGGGGTTTCTCAAAAGAAACATTACAAACCAGCGCTTTTATCCCATACTAACCCGGGCCAAGGTTTCGCCCTTAATCCACCCCTAATTAGATGGGATTACAGTGTAATGCAAATTCAACTCCTATTTATTGGGAAAAAGAGTGTAAGAGTGTAATTTTAAAAAATTACACTGCATTTACACTCTTTTCTCCACTCTTCTTTTTACACTCTTTACAAAAAGTGTAATTTAGAGTGGAGTGATATAAAATTACACTCTTATAGAATCACCATTATAACCAAAATAAAAACTTAAATTGTTGTAGCAGCTGGTGCAATGGTTAATGCAAAAAAGGAAAGTAATATATAGGACATAGGGAAGGGCGGGGGATCAATCCTCACTACCTCCTTCCAACTTTATTTTTTTAAAAAATACTCTATTGTAATTACACTCTTCCACCGTTAATTAAGCGGAGAAATAGGGGTGTAATTTTTTTCATTTTTACACTCTTTACACTCTTTTCCCCTTTATTTTTGAGGAAAATCCTCGGCCCGGGAAATAAAGTGCCCAATTATGAGGAAACTGTAACCCGGTGTAAACAAAAATTTTGGCTTTGAAACTAATTTCTCCCTTTTTTGTCTGGAATAGAAAAGCAAAAAATTCAGAGTTTTTCCGGGAGACATCTAAAATTTTACGATAAAAAAAAGCGTATCGACAATTGTTTTTGACAATTTTTTCAGTCACTAATGCTTATATGCGCAAAAATCAACTCCTGTGATAATCTTTTGGTCTCCTACCAAAGGTATCAGAACTTCTATTTTTTTCTGATTATTCACTCATCGTAAATCAGAAGTCAATAATAATTTTGATACCGCGAAAAACAATTGTATTCGTGCAACTGATCATGTATTCACGCAACTCAGCAAATATTGTCAAACTGGACCTTAGCTTTTGAACGGGGGCCCAATGTTACTTGAGCCTCCAAGTATAGTAGTTCTTCGGCGTCCGTCAAATTCAGACAACATAATAGTTAGCGGATGACATTATTCGGCTATCGTTCCGCATCTTTTTCCGCATCTTCCATCGTTGCGATAGACTTATCATATTTGGATGCAAAACTAACACTAACTGAATTTGCTCACCAAAGTAGCTATTAGGTGATAGCATGGTTGCCTGAAATTCAAGATCACATGGATTTCCCTTGCACCCCGGGTTGAAGTTTCTTTGATTTCATACAAGGATCATATATGATTTCATACTGTCCATACTTGATTTCTTAGTACGATCCTTGTATGAAACCAAAGAAACCATATATGATCCTTGTATGATTACCAAGAAATCATATATGATCCTAGTACGAATACCAAGAATCATACATCTATTTTTTGAAAATCTTTAATCATTTATGTTTTTTGTTTTTATTCGGTAGGGCATCACCTATATGATACCCCGGCATCACATTGTGATCCGCCAAAAGACCCTAACGTACAATATCAATTGCAAGTTGGGCACAAAATAAAGGAGTAAGTCCAAACAAATAACAAAATTTTTGATATACTATAAAGCCAGTTGATACATATAAATGATCATTTATAGAAAAAATTAATCACAAAAAAAATTGGATATCACGTCAAATTCGTTTTCTGAATACGTTTAAACCACAAAATTATTCTTTTTAATGCACACAATGAATCAAATGTGGAGTGCAAATGCGATATAATAATTTAATAAGTCCTCTGACTACATTATACGAGAATTTGTGGCACCAGTCAATGTATTATGTGTCATATATGACCTTGTATGAAATCCAAGAAATTTTTTCAACTTTAATGGAAAATCAAAATTATACAGTTTTTAGTCTTTGAATTTTTTTGTATGATCCTTGTATGATTTCTAGGAAATCATATATGGTCCTTGTATGACTACCAAGAATTCATACAAATCATATATGACCTAGTATGATTACTAAGAATCATATAAGACCTAGTACGAAATCAAAGAAAATTGTATGATCGTTGACCCGGGACGCAGTCAAAACAAGCAACAGGCTCATTTCTTCGCATACTTTATCAGCTGCTCAGACATGAAATTGACGTAAGCGTAAGTGAAAATTGATATGAAAATATTTTTCTACGTTTTATCTAGATTGGAATCCAAAACACACTTGTTTTAAATGCGTCCTTTCGATTTTTTGAACAACGGTCTTCCATTATAGAAATTGTTGCTGAAGTTGTTGCACTGTCAGCTAGAGTTAGCAAACTCTACTTTATATTAGTTAATGGGTTATTAATAATCTGTTCACAACTTTTCATAAAAAGATGCCGACAGGTATAAACTCAGTAAAAAACTGTAGTTCGGGAGCTCAATTCAACTCTTTTTCGACTATAAGAATACGTACAAAGCATAGCAACGTGTAAGCATTATCGGTGTACAAAGCAACAAGTGATACTTAGACGGCAAGGTTTTTTCGATGCTCTTTTACTGGTTTTTTGTCTGATGTTATTGACGTCAAATCAGTTCGTATTCAATCGGCAATTGTCTAGAAAACCTAAAAATATTAAGCCGAAAACCAGCTTAATCGATACATATAGTGGTTATATTTAGTTAAAATTAGGTTAAATGAACCTTTTCGGAACTTTCTACGTATATTAGAACGTATTTAAATCTTATTTTAAAGTTTAGAAATACTCGATTCTGATTGGCTGATAATATCTCGCTTACTTATTTACTTCGTAACATCCTCCGGCCCGGAAGAAGATGTTGGGAAAACTGGTACAAGTTTTACAAGCGGGCGGACGAGTGAACCGGTCGACGTACGTAAAACGGCGGAGCGCGCGACGCTATCGGAGCCGTAACGGAGTTCCACAATCCGAGCGGTTGGGTAGTAACCCCTAGGGTTGGTTTCTTCAACTATCCAAACCAAGTCACCGGTCTTAAGGTGTTGCTCGGCAGGCGTCTGCCACTTAGAGCGTCGGTTCAGCGTCGGTACGTACTCTTTGATCCAACGGGACCAGATCGCATTAGCGTACGACTGCGCACGAGCGTAGCGTTTACGATGGTCAAGCTCATTGTTGCCAACAACAGACGGAATACCGGTAGAGTATTCTCCTAAAAGAAAGTGGTTGGGCGTTAAAGCGTTCAAATCGCACGGATCGGCGCTTACGGGTGTTAAAGGACGCGAATTGAGAGCATTCTCCACGAGACAAAAGGTAGTATGCAGTACCTCATCCCTGAGGCGACGCGTGCCAAGAATCGTATACAACAAGCGTTTGAAGCTGCGTACCAACCTCTCCCAGATACCACCTTGATGTGGTGCGCTGGGTGGATTGAATCTCCACTTTATACCTTTGTGAGCGAGCTCAGCTGCAATGTTGACAATGTTCCACTTTTCAATACTTTCTCGGAGTTCTTTCTCCGCTCCAATAAAGTTAGTGCCATTGTCTGACCAAATCATGGCAGGCGTACACCTACGTGACACAAACCGCTCAACTCCCATAACACAAGAACTGGTGTCCATGGATGTAACTATCTCGACATGGACAGCGCGAGTAGTGAGACAGGTGAAGAGGAAGCCCCACCTTTTCTCAGTGGTACGGTGGACAGTAACATAGAATGGCCCAAAGTAGTCAACGCCAGTGTTCGTGAAGGGAGGAGACTGGTAAGCAAGTCTCTCCCTAGGTAAGTCAGACATGATTGGTTGCATAGTTACAGCTTGGAAGTCTCGGCATCTCAGGCAGTGTGCTTTGATGGAACGCAAGGATGATCTTAGTTTCAGTACTGTGTAGTGTTCCTGCACAATTGATCTTAGGTATTCAACGCCCTGATGGTAATGCTTTACGTGCGTGTGTTCAAGGAACAGTTTTACAAACGGATGACGTGCATCTAAGATGATTGGGTACTTTACATTAAACCCAACTTCAGTTAACCGCTTGATGCGGCCCGTGGAACGGATTAGCCCATTTGGACTAATAAACGGTGAATGTGGAGCAATTCGGCTACTCCGTTTAACGAATTTATTGTCAAGAAGATCTTTTCTTTCGGCTTCAAAAGACTCTCCTTGCACCAAGTACTGTAGATGACGCTCGGCTTCGTCAAGCTCAGTAGGGTCAGTAATGCTACCATCGGGGTTACGGTAGCCGGCATGTTTCGGCAAAAGCCGGAGAACGTATGCGGCAATGCGCAAGTACTTTTGATAAGAACTAAACTTATCAAATGGGAATAACGACGGAACGGGAGTTGTCTGTTTTTTGACAGATGTAGCGAGAGAGACAGTGTCTTCTATGATGACTGCTTGGTTGACGCCAAGTTTGATGTTATTAATGACGTCTTTGTTCGGTACGAAAGGGAAACTTGAGTTGATTAAAAAATGTGGACCATTGACCCAACTGCTTAGTTGCAAAACCTCAGCGGACATTCCACGCGTGCCAGCGTCAGCTGGATTATCCTTAGTTGCGACGTGGTTCCATTGGTCAACGCTGGTATACTCCAAAATTTCACAAACGCGGTTTGCAACAAAGATTGGTTGCTTTTCATTAGAGTTTATCCCTTGAAGAACGGTCGTGCTGTCTGTCCACATGAATACTTGGTTAACAGTTACAGTAAGTGCCTGAATAATTTCGTTCTTCAGCCGAGCGGCAAGTAGAGCTGCTTGCAATTCCAGTTTAGGGAGAGTCATTACTTTCATTGGCGCCACGCGCGCTTTCCCCAAAACAAACGCAAGCTCTGTTTTTATCTTGCCCGTAGGGGTTGTTACTCGGGCTCGAAGAAATGCGACGGCAGTAAAAATATCCTGGGAACTGTCACCGAACATATGCAACTCTGTATTATGAAAGGGTCCACTAAAGTAACTTCGAGGAATTTTGATGTTTTCAAGCTTTGGTAAGTCAGCACTCCAGACCAAAAATCTTTGAACCATGTCCTGTGGGAGTTCGTCATCCCATTGCTGTCCTGTGACCCGCCAGATGTCTTTTAAGAGCAATCGCGCACCGACGGTAAACGGTGCGACAAGACCAATGGGGTCAAAGACTTTCGAGACAAGACTTAGGACCAAGCGTTGCGTGAGAGACTTGGTGATAGCGCAGCTTGTACCCCTACTCACAACTAAAGTGTCATTAGTGTGATCCCACTTTAACCCTAGCACATGCGATGAATCCTCCTGACATGAAACAATAACCTTGGGCTCAGTAGATTGAGGCGAACCATCAATTCGATCAGCCAGATTTTGCACATTGCTTACAAACTTTGTAAGCTTGAACCCACCGAGATGGAGAAGATGTACCAATTCCTTCGATCTATTGATGGCTTTCTCAGGAGACTCCACTGAGTCAAGGTAATCGTCCATGTAGAAGTTTTCAAGGACGATTTTTGCAGCTTCGGGGTAAAACTTGGCATTGTCTCTCGCAGTGCGTTGTAATGCATAGTTAGCGCATGTGGGCGAGTCTTTAGCCCCGAATATATGGCGCGTATATTGATACACTACAACGTTAGTTGTGGGGTCCTCCCGCCACAGAAAGCGAAGTGATGGTTGATCTGATGGTAATACGTCAACCTGTAGAAACATTCCCTCGATGTCGGCAGAGACGGCATATGGATGTTGTCGGAAGCGAAGAAGTACGTAAATAAGGTTTTGGAGCAGATCAGGGCCAGTGAGCAAAGATTTATTCAGTGAGGCGCCATGAAATTTTGCTGCTCCATTGAGCACCCTACGCACCTTACCCGGTTTGTTCGGGTTTAAAACCGGATGGTGGGGTAGGTACCACTCTTTATCGGACCGGTTCTCAACCTTGTGAGCGTCCGGAACCTCAATTACATACCCCTTGTTTAGGTCTTCCTTGATGGTACTAGTATACTTCTCTCTAAGGTCTTCATCCTTAGCCAATCGTTTTTCGAGAGATTTTAGTTGCACAAGGGATGAGAAGTAATTATTTGGGAGCTTGGTGTTATCTGCTGCCCACAGCGTTCCGACATCGTATCTCAGGCCATTGTGTATGGTGGTACTCTCAAGTATTTCGTGAGCCCTTGCGTCTGCTGCAGATCTTGAGTCGACCTGCTTGTTTGCCCCGAATGATTCAATGTCGTACCATAACTTTACTTGACTTGCTAACTCATTGTCTTGTTCGATATTCACTTTAAAGCACGTTGAGGTTAAACACGAACTTGATGGTAACGGACCGCTTAAGACCCAACCTATGGGTAAGCGTACGGCAATGGGTGAACGCTTCTCATCGGCAGAGAAGTATTCTAAAGGGCGGATGGCATGATAGACATCTTGTCGGAGTATCATCTCAATGTCTTTATAGGAATATGTCACAGGATCAAGGACTGCTAAGTGTGGGTAAGTCTCTTGCAGGGCCTGTACATTAATTATATCAGAGCCGACTTTCAGACTCTCTTTAACGAAAGGGTTAACGGTGAATGGTTCGAAATCTTGTTGCTCTCTTGGTTTCACAGTAACTTCAACAACCCTAGTATCAACTAATTCTTCGGTATTAATACCCTTGACAGTTAGCTTTAGTGCTTTATCGTGCAAACCGAGTCTATCTGCGAGACTACCGGCCACCCAAGAGTTACCGCAGGCGGTATCACACAATACTAAAGCCTTGGTATCTAAACCGGACGAATTGACCAACTGCAATTCCGTTACCTGAAGGAGCCCCTTAACATCAGTAACAGATGACATTGTTGTGGTCTTATTAGACGGCTGTTGAATAGTAGTTGCTTTACTTTGATCTGTGTTGCCAGAAGACTGGATAGTATTGGGATTTGTTGACTGTTTCGTTGGGAAAACCCTATCTGCTCCATGCAATAGTGAGTTATGCGAACTATTACACCCTTCTGCTCGGCACTTTCTTGGTTGAGGACACTGGTGGAATGAGTGCTTATCACGTAAGCACGAAAAGCAAAGTTTATTATCGGCCACCAACTTAGCTCTCTGGGTTGGGGTCTTTTCTTTGAAAACTCGACACTCCCATAGCCGGTGGTTACCTTTGCATACAATGCACCGAGAGTAATTGTTTGTGAAAGAAGATGGCATTTGCTTCTTTGTTTCCCTTTGTTGCGAATTCGATGCAAACACTTTTGAGGCTGTTTTGGTCTTTGTTACTGAAGTGATGTTCTCTTCAGGTTTGGCCTTGGTTGCGCTTTGTTTCATAAGATCATGGGCCTCAGCCTTTTCTTTAAGCCAATCGTTAAAATCAAGGAGGGTAGGCTTAACCCAGTGCTTCTTAACCGTAAAGAGTGACCATGACTCCTTCATGTTTGGTGGTAACTTCTGTACCGCTTGGTTAAGTAGGGAAGCGCTCTTCAAATCAGCATCATATGATAGTGACTTGAAAACCCCAACGAGGCTGGATATGGCTGCAGAATAGTTAATAATGTTATCACTATTGTGCATTTTAAGAGCCGGAAAGTTGCTTAGTTTATCCAAGTGTGCACTTACGACTGCCTGTGGCTGGCCAAATTTACGCTCCAAAGTCCTTAGTGCATCCTTGTACATTAAACCACAGTAAGCAAACTCGGCGATTGCAATCTTTGCTTTACCAGTGACGAGTGTCTTAAGGTATGTCAATTTAACGTCATCAGTGAGCGTTTGCGAGTCAATCGCGCTTTTGAATTGACCATACCACTCGTGCCATTGTAATGGATCGTCATTATACTGAGCAAGTTTCCATTCTGGCAAGGGGTCATTTTTCTTGCTGTTTATTGCGTCAGCCAACTCCTTAATCAATGACGCATTGTCCGGTATCGGAGGGGCAGGTGCAGACACCTGCGGACCACTCCAACTCAATGGAGTGGGCCCAACATAAGGGTATGTTGGCTGAAAAACCGGAGTGGCCAGACCAGGTACAATATTACTTGTAGTTGCAATCGGGTTTTCCTGATGTGTGCCGGATGGTGATTGCATATCAATCAAAAGGGGTGAATTCGAATATATTTGTTGTGGAAAATTAATAACTGATGGTGCGTTGTGTGCCTGTACATTTGGAGCAACATTATTTACGGTGGTAGCGTCTTGGTTGACTAATGACGGTCTGTGCTGTGGAAAACGCCAATGACTCATATTTGGCACAAAACTTTGGCCGAGATGGATATTGGAAATACTTGGGACAGGAGCAGCAACGGATCGTACAGCTTTGTGTACTGGGTTATTATTATTCTGGAAAGTGTTGTTGACAAGGGGAGGATTAATCAAAGGGGCGCGTGGGATGGGAGCAGTGAGGTTAGGTGCGAAGACTGGGTTCGGAATGGGAAGGACGTTAGGATGAGCGGGTTCGGAGTTGTGCTGTTGAATAATTGGACTTGGTGGGGCGCTTGGGTGCAGGGGAACGTTTATTGCGGGGGCTGGATGATTTGTTGTCGGAAAAGGAGGAAGAGTGGCGTTTGGTGCTCGGGGGACAAAATTAATTTGTTGTCGGGGGCATATACGCTGGGCCGAATTATTCTCGGGCAGACTTGATGTTTCAGGTCCCCCGGATTGCGAAATTTGAAGTTGTGCGTTGGGAAAAAACTCGGTTGCAATATTCTGATTTTCTTGTGGTGCGAACGTCTGTGGTGGAATGGGCTGTTGAATGGGCGGTGAAGAAGCCCCTGGGGCGTGTACAGAAGGCGGCTGACTATCCGCGGTTCCTTGGTTAGTTATGCTTGGGAGCGCCGTGCCTTGCTGGCCTGTTTGATTCATTTGCGCCCTTAGGTGCGCCTGGTACAACGCCTGTGTGTTAGCAGCAGCCAAAAAATTTTCAGGTGGAGTATAATAGGGGTCGAGTTGCTGCAAGGTCTCATTGCTTAAAATGTAATTGCCTCGACAATTTTTTGGAATGGAATGCCTTGAAATTTCAGTGTTCTGATCTTCCACTGTTTTGCCGTTGTTGTGGCTAGGACATTCTGGAGGGTCAATCATAACCTGTGGTTCGCTAGTTTTCTCCTCATTGTGAAAACTTAAAGCAAGTGAGGTGTTGATCCAGTCTTGGACAGCCTTTTCACTTCTCATTGAGCTCCTAGCACTTGCAGTTGTTACAGATTGGCTACCTTTAGAAACGGCGTCCAGCAATTCAAATTCTTGCAGAGTTGCCTCTGCCAACCGTTTCCTGTTGTTTTCCTCCAGTTCATCTAATTCCATTTGCTTTTTCTGTTGAGCAAGGCGAATGGCTGCCTCATTCTGTTTTTCAATTTCTTCACGCTTCATCTTAGCAATTACATAATCATGTTTACGCTGACTAGATGTTTTTGACGAGGTCATCAGTGAGGGAATTCTAGAACGAATGGAAGCCCTTGGTTCCTGGAACTCACTCACTTTATCATCAGCAGAATTGATGTAGTTTCGTGCTGAAGCGAGTATATTGTCGTTCTTAGTTGTCATTGCCTCCAAGTAAGACTCTAATGAAGGAACAAGTGCACTTGGATCTTCCGTTTTTCCAGCAAATGCAATCAGGTCCTCATTTTTGTCCACAACAGTCATAAATGCTTCGTTGCACTTTGTTACTAGGCGTTCAACTTTCACTCGCCTACTTTGACTATTTATAAAATGAAGGATATCTTCATGTATGGCATGCAATTCAGCTTCACGCTTTGACCTGGCAGCGTACAACTTTTTGACTTTTTGATCAAGACTATTAGACATCACGATGTTATTATTTCCAAATACCAGCAAAACTACCACTGCACACGGTTATTTTTTATAAGCACACTCCAAACAAATCAAACCCAGGCAGATTAAACCCAACGCAAAAGACACCAAACACACCACACTGTAGACAGTCTGTAAAACAAACCACCCAAAGAGCAGAAAATGTCGTCGAGCACCCAGTGCCCGACAGAAACAGAAATGGAGCGCTGAACGCTATGCGCTCAACGCAGAGGGAGACAAAGGACACACGGGAAGTCGAGCGAGCAACGCGCGACGAAACGATGACGTTACGGACGGAAGTCGAGCGAGCAACGCGCGACGCAACGGAAACGGGACAGACGAGAAGTCGAGCGAGCAGTGCGCGACGGAACGGAAACGGGACGTGCCGGAAAGCGAGCGAAAAACGCGCAACGCAACGAAACGGGACGGTGGGAAAGAACTGTCGGGAAATGAGGACGGAAAGAACTATGTTAGCCGACCACAGCAAAAACTCAACAAAACAACCTAGCCGTAACTCCAGAACAAACTTAAGTCACATCCTAGGAAGAAGGAGAGAAGCTACTGCAAGACAATCTAATATAGTTCATTATGGCGCTATAACGAATAAATTTAACAAAAACTAATTTACGGCAATGCAGTAGTACACTAAAAGAATGAAAAGGTCGAGAAATTAACTAGCCGTAACTCCAGAATAAACTTAAGTCACATACTAGCAAAACCCAAACCAAAACAAACAATCAGCATACTAACGGTATTAAACAAACTACAGCAAAATTGAATAAATTACAATAGTGTATTTGTAGACTAAGATAGTTGGAAAAGTCAAGAAACAAACCAGCCGTAACTCGAGAATAAACTTAAGTCACACCCTAAAAAGCAACAAGACCAAACCAACTAGCAATCATACATGTACACACAAACATAGAGCAGCAAAATCAATATACTACAACAGGAAGGCTAGTAAATTAGTAAAGTTGAAAAGTCAAAGGACAATCCAGCCGTAACTCGAGAATAAACTTAAGTCACACCCTAGAAAGCTATAAGACCTAAACAACAAACCAGCATACTAGCATACTCAACATACTACAGCAAAAACGACAACATACTTCAACACATATTACATACTACAACAAAAATCAGAAACGTAGACGGAGAAAACGAAAAGCAAAGTCTTGGGAGAGCGACGTTATTGAAGAAAAAACGGGACACGGAGAATTGAAAAGTTAAAGGACGAAAAAGATGCGGACGAAACGGTACATAAAAGAGCGACGAGCAACAATTATAGGAATTCGATCAGTTTTTTTTTTGTAGGCCGGAGGTTGTGAAAATTTTCACAACTTTTTCTGTGTAATGAGTTTCACTCAATTACCGAACCTTCCTGTTGAGAAAATGATTTTTTGACAAATTTGTCAAAAATTTTTTGCTTTTGTCCAATTTTTTCAAGTTTCGGTCAATTTTTTGCAAATTCTTGATTACGGAACGGTAATCCAGTAAACTTGACGGTTTTATGCTCGAAAGTACGATTTTTCAATATTCTATATTGATATTCTATGTTTTTTTTTTGATTTGCATCAAAATTGACCAAAAATTTTTAAAATTGGACAAATTAGCATAATTTTCGCTCAACTTTCTCTATATCAGAGGTTATTTTTTGATATACTAACCGACTATATCAATTTTCTCGAATTTTTGGTAAATCGGACAAAAATTTTCAAAATTGATGTTTTTTAGTCTCAAAAATTATGTTTGCCAGGGCCCCTTGCCAGTAATTTCTACCAAGAATAGTTTAATTCTAGGCCCCATGCAATGAGAAACTCAAGGGTTGGGTTTCTTGCCGTCTAAATTCTGGGTTACAATTATAAATTTACTGCGAAAAAATTAAAATAATTTGTGCCGTCTTACAGTTTTTTTTTCGTCAGTTTGTTCCTGGACGTTTCACTGGTGACGTCTGTTTCGAGCCAACATAGGCCTCCGAGTTGATGTAGTCCTCGGGTTAATCCAGAGGCTATCACATAACCTGAATGTGGGGGCCAACCTTCACCGCCAATTTGGTTCGGACGTTGTGAGACAGAACTTTGCCAATAGCACTGTCTTACTGGTTCAGCACCTCTGTCGCAATGCCATGAGTGGTCAGCGTCTGCTTGTATAGTTTTTCAAGCTCATCTTGGGTACAATCGCCCAGTGTGGCCCTTTGGTAGATTTGGTGGGTCATAAGGAAGCACAAACTCCACACCACACATAGATCAAGAGTTGCTATTTAAGTTAACTTCGCGTCTCTCAACAAGGCAGTATAGAGTGAATTATATTGAATAATAAACTACTCAAGTTTATCATAACTATTAGTATTCGTAAGCCCCAATATAAACACGGCACCAATATAAACTCAGTAAAAAAATGTAGTTCGGGAGCTCAATTCAACTCTTTTTCGACTATAAGAATACGTACAAAGCATAGCAACGTGTAAGCATTATCGGTGTACAAAGGAACAAGTGATACTTAGACGGCAAGGTTTTTTCGATGCTCTTTTACTGGTTTTTTGTCTGATGTTATTGACGTCAAATCAGTTCGTATTCAATCGGCAATTGTCTAGAAAACCTAAAAATATTAAGCCGAAAACCAGCTTAATCGATACATATAGTGGTTATATTTACTTAAAATTAGGTTAAATGAACCTTTTCGGAACTTTCTACGTATATTAGAACGTATTTAAATCTTATTTTAAAGTTTAGAAATACTCGATTCTGATTGGCTGATAATATCTCGCTTACTTATTTACTTCGTAACAACAGGAGTTTTTTGGTACTGATCGGGGGAATGAAAGTATTTGCTGACATGATCAAAATCAGTTTTAATTTTTAAAGAAAAACATCATATTTTACATGTTATACCAATATTTAATTAATCGTATCGCTAGCTAAAACAGAGTCAGAATCAAGGTCTTTCGAAACATGTTCACTTGATTAGATTTCAAAAAACAATCTGTCATTAGGAATAGATTGCGTTTTTGAAGGTTTAGCGTTTCGACCAGTGTCATAATGAACAACGGTATGTATTAAATTTAGTCAAAAGCTTCCGGCAACTAAAAATAGCATACAAAGCGATAAAAAATGGACTAAATGATTTGAAAGCAGATTTTGCCGGAACTATTTTGTCATTTTGGGCAATATTTTCAAGAAACGCTCCATTGTATATCGACATAATGCATCAATCAATCAGTCTATGGTAACTAGCAAGCAATAGACTATAAACCATCAATCTAAAATGCAGCGAATTTGATGTAAAAGCAATTTTTTATCACTGCGCGGATTTTTATTGTTGCCAGTTTTTTATCACTGCGCGGATACATTACCCTGGTCAGCAAATCAAGTCCCCCAGAAGGACAAAAGCGGCAAATAACAACGAGCTCAATTATGAAAGGCGTTTAAATACATGGCGATATCACTTGAGCATTGAGAGACAATATTTTGCTTTTTGCTTATTGCAGTAACACATACAACTATTGGCTATATTAGATAGCGATGACTGTAACTAAGTGTAAAACTGAATAAGTATAGGATCGTATTTATTTTTCTCATTGGTCTTCATCACAATTTTTCTTGCTTAACGTTTTTTCAAACATACAGTTAAGTCCATTCTCCAGCAGCGCTTTTTTATTGAGTAGTTCCTACTATAGTCCCTCGCCAAGATTTCATAGCCCTATGTGGTACTATTACGGCAGTTACGTCCGTTGATGCATTCAAACACACGACTTTTAATGCTATGTTTATAATGCTATGATGCAGCTCAATATTTGCAAAGAAAGAACCCAGAAGAAGATGAATTCAGCAATAGAGGCCTTACAAGCCAGTGCCTTTGTCGTCTGCCAAGCAAAGTGGACTATTATGTCTATTTTACTCTTTAATTCCACGAAAAGTATCTTGATACATGTGAAATTGGATTTTGAGGCAAGGAAACGTTTAAACTAACTCGTATATAGTATTGGACAATAGATTTTATTAGCTTAAATTTTATAAACGTTTACCCGGGTAGCTCATCATACAACTTTCCTTGATTTCATACAAGGTCAAATATGATCCCCGGTAATCATACAAGTTTCATACAAAAAATTAAAATAGTTGTAAACCACTATGACGCTCAATACACCAGAAATAACCCAACGATGTGTTCTTGAGATTCATTTTCCCGGTAATCATACAAGGTCATTTATGATTTGTATGATTTCCCGGTAATCATGCAAGTTTCATAAAAAACAAATTAATTGTAAATGAGTTAACGACTCCAATCGTAACAGCTATCAGGCTCTTTTAGTGAAAAAATACAGCAGAGTCACCCAAACGATGAGTTCTTGAGTTTTATTTTCCCGGTAATCATGCAAGGATCATATATGATTTCTTCAATTTCATACAAGGATCATATATGCTTTCCTGGGTTTCATACAAGAACCATGTGTTTTCTGGCTCTGATACTTCTGCATAAATTACATAAATTGCTTTTCCGAGTTTTTTGAGGTAATGTGAGAGGATATTCGTAATTCAAATCCTTGATTTCCCATAAAGATCATTAATGATTTCCTCGATTTCATGCAAGGATCATTAATGCTTTCCCGGATTTCATACAAGAATTATATATGATTTCCTAGGTTTCATGCAAGAATCATATATATTTTCCTAGGTTTCATGCAAGAATCATATATGATTTCCTAGGTTTCAGGCAAGGATCATATATGATTTCCTTGGTTCGATGCAAGGATCATATATGATTTTCCTTGGTTCCATGCAAGGATGGCACTAGAAAATAAGTTATGATTTGAATGACATCGATCCTTGTATAGAACCAAAGAAGCGGCGACCCGGATAATAACTGATATCTTATACTTAATAAAGCTTCGGCTCAAAAATCAACAAAGTAGTGCAATTGTATTTAAAATGGATTGGTTGGGGGCGCTAATGGGGGCAAAAGTAATAGAGCTGACCTGTTCAGAACCGTACTTCGAAGACTGGAATCCTTCGTTCAAACCTGAATGCAGGTACTTTTGCGGAGAGTCGCCCCTTTTCAACTTTGAGTATACCCGAAAGTGCGTTGCCCATGAATGGAACGAAGAAAAACAACGATGTAAAAGAGTAAAAGACCCAGAAAAGAAGGAACGATGGTGTCCTGAAACTTTCACATATCATCAAGTACAGCCTTGCATGCATAACAAGCCATGTAGTAAGTAACATTTTGATAAATACTTTTCCGAGAACAAATTGAGACGGAGGGATTATCGGCCAGGATTTTAGCCGACAAGCAGAAAATAAATATCTAGCCGACACTTTTCTCTGATTGGTTGACAACATAGATTGGTCAAAATATCACTACCCGAGTCGAGGTGTCACCGCCATTCAACGCAAAATTATGTAAGATAAGCTGTGAATGCGGAAAATTTTGTAAGATAAGCGGTGAATGCGGTGAAGTTAGATAAATCAGGCGGTGAGTGCGGTGAAAAAATCTTTATCGCCTGGTAGCGGTGAAATTACATAAAATCACCGCCTTGAGAAAAAGTGTCCAAATCACGCAAGCTAAGCGGCGAATATGATGAAACTACATAAACTCACAGCTTAACTTAGTGGCGAACTTACATAAACTCACCGCTTAGAAATAACTGTTAAAAATGCGTGAGATCAGCAGTGAATGCGTTGAAATTACACATATTCAATGCTTAGCTTACGGGTGAAATAACATAAATTCACCGCCTATAAAACGCTTCGAATTGTCTTTTGTTCAACGAAGTTATGATACATTTATTAAATGCGCACGCAGATTTTACCCACGAATAATCATACATCTTTTGAAACTTTTTTGAAGTGGTGAATTTATGTAATTTCACCAATAGAGTAAGCGTTGAAATTACAAAAATCACCACATTTCACCGCTAAAAATTGTAATTTCAGCGCTAATCTTACAAAACTTCAATGGGTTTCTTTTACAAAAAGTAGAGTTAATTTGATTTAAATCAAATTCAATTATGATAGATTTCCGTGAGAAGTGGGGTAGTGGAAGAGGAAGTGGCTGACAACCAGGAGGTGAGAGGTTCGAACCCGTGCAAAGACGATAACGTGTAGTAAGTGGTAAAATGTGGCGAAATTTTGTAAATTCACCGCTTACTCTAGCGGTGAACTTACATAACTTAACTGCACTCACCGCACTTCACCGCAAAATTATGTACAAAAATTGAGGTGAAAAAAACAACTTTTCAACGCCTATCTTACATGTATTTCCGATTTTTTCTCAAACCGGGTAATTCGTCCATATACCCGGTTTTTTTTGGCTCAATCTTCCGTTTTTAGTTGTTGGCTAAACCACAGACGGCCAATGCGGCGATTGCCTCAAATTGGTTACTGCGCTGAGCTGTTTCATTAACAGAGCAAAATACTAAAAATAATGACGCGGAAATTTCATTCTCAAAGCAGATTTGATATTTTCAATTTTAATTGCGTAGTCTTGTCACATTACAATGCTCTTAGTTTGTCCTATAATAAGCATCTGATTGGAGCATTATTGAAAACATTTTCCTGAATAAATTGATTTTGTCCAGAAGGAATAAAAAATGTTTGCGCAATTGCCTCCATAAAATTATAGCAAGCTGGTTGATGTGTCAGTAACCAATGCGGCGATTGCCTCAAATTGGTTACTGCGCCGAGCTGTTTACTTAACAGAGCAAAATACTAAAAATAATGACGCCGAAATTTCATTCTCAAAGCAGATTTGATATTTTCAATTTTAATTGCGTAGTTTTGTCACATTACAATGCTCTTAGTTTGTCCAAATCAGACTGAGCGCGGCATGCTGAAATGATAAATCAGCTTTAATTAATCATGGCGTATTGTAATTGTGCCCCATACTTTTGCCCACATTCATGAGTTTCTTTCCTATGATTGTGGGTAATTCACCACGTCAGAACTGTCTATCATTCCAGCCCTCTTATGGATCAACGGAATCGGTAAAAAATTGTTGAATTTTGGTTGACAATCAATTACAGCATAGTCACGAAATATCTATTACAATTTTCTATAAATTGTCCCAGGGATCCTTATCCTGTTCAAAGCCACGCACTTAATCGCCTTCTTACAACTTAATATTTTTTAAAAACAAAAATTAGGCTAAAATTATATAATAAACCCGGTCGCAGCACCATAATAAAGGTGCAAAAACTCTTCCTTTTTTGAGTTTCCAATTCCTTAAGAGTCATAACTTGAAAACTTTTTTATAGGAACGTATAAAGATTACATTGATCCAACTAATTACATTTAAATTAGACGGCAAGAGTTATTTTTGTTTATTTGGCAGGTATAAGCCCGCCTTGATATTTATGCCGGTCACCATTCTGTGGAAAAATGTTCAACAAACGGAAACGAATGCACTTTTCCGAGCATACTACGTAATTGTGTAGGACGTATTTTGGTATACATTTCTCGTTTATTTTGCTTACTCCATAATAAACAAGAACTGAAAAATTGACGGAAGAAATCTTCATATAATTTGACTGCAAAATTGCATATTTTCACGGAAGTTCCGGCAATGAAGCAATGGTTACGCGCGTTTCGTGTTTTAAGCATGGTTAAGTGACTCTGCTTGAAGTCACTGAGTACATCTGGCGTTTATCGAGAGCCGCGAAGTGGTTCGAGATATTAAGTCAGAATTTCGAAGTGAGTTCTGCGGAGTCACTTAACCATGCCTAAAACACGAAACGCGCACGTTTTAAAATGACGAAAGTCAACGGAAGTCAGCTTCTGGCTAAGTAGCAACTTCTGGCATTTTAACTTCTGGCACTGCAGACTTTCGGAATTTTAAAATGTGCACGTGAGTGTTTTAATAAATCTTAAAGACTACAAAGTCATATGGTGATTTTTAGTCACGTGCTACCTAGAAAATTTCAAATTAAACCATACACACAGCATTGGATTAAAACATCGGCTTGAGGAGACGGAAATTGTTGCATTTAGACTGAGACCCATGCAATTAACAGTAACAAATTTTAACTAATCTATAGTGTTTATCATGTATATCTTAGCTCATATAATTGTTTACGTGGGCCTTGGATTAGAATTATGTACATCAATAAATTGAATTGTAAAACGAAAAAGCAAGGTAGATAGAGATAATTTTGATTGTAAAAATTGTTAAAAGTAAATATTTTTCATCCGAAAAACAAGTTCTGCAATTAATCAGAAAATTTAAAGAAATTTTCGGTTAAAATTGAGCGGGGAAATAAAACTAACACTGCTTTGTTTTATGTTATAGAAGTATCGAAGAACAATTGAGTGCATGATTACGGTTTGCAAAATGTACATTGAGCGAGGAATAAATTATAATACGATATCAGATTAGTTGAGTCTCAATGTATCACCACTTTGTCGTTCTTTCAGTTTTTATTTGCCATGATAGCTGTTGCTATAGTTCAAAACTATTGAGATAAGGTCATACAAAGCAACTATTTGAAAAATCTTTTCGTTTTTATTTACAGAGTTTTGGATTTTTTCGTTACATTGTTGATTTTTTTCGCCTTAGTTACGAGTGATCTACTTCCGAAGATAGAGATTGGCACTTTCAAGTGCCAAACTTCCATTCAATGCGGAACGCGGTTTAATTTTGTGAAAGTGGTCTCCTCAAAACAATTAAGAGCCTTAAAATGAAAAATGGGATCAAATAAAAGTGAAAGTATTTACGTTCAACTGTAAGGGCAAGTCACAAAATTTCATCTTTTTAATCATTTTGCCACTTAGTTTCAAAATCTAGGGATTTTACGATTACTGTAAAGAAGAAATATACTGCAATTAATCTGCCGCATAATAGTGGAAAGCGCTTCCGTCTAACATATTCAGCAGTGAAAAACAGTTTTCACTTTCAATTTCCAGTTTAAAATTGAAAAAAGCTGGCTGCAGTTTCCATATAAGGCTCAGCCTTTCCGTCTACACAGTTCGAAAGTATGTTTCACACTCATAATGCATAAATATAAGAAAAAATGAAATCCGGTAATAAAGAGGAGTAAATTTAATCTAAATTATATTACCAGTAAACTGCTCAACTGCTCGATTGAAGATTCTCATATTTTAGGGGAAAGTTCAATCGTAGTGTCCAATAAATTGCAGAGTGTTTCAATTATCTCCTCTGCTGATATAAGAAACTACCTCGATTTTTAGCCAGTACCGTCTTGTGACCTATCTCAGGATTTTTTGTTTAGATATTTTTTATCACCGCAAGTTTTTCTTTGCAAATTGAACCCCTGCGTGTAAGAAAATCTGTTTTGTTAGTTATTGGAATGGAATACTCACTGAAATACTAGATCCGACAATTAAATTGTTGCTGCAGTCAGGTACGGTTTTAGGTTGAAAACTGATTGTTTTTCTTAAATTGAAGAAGATAATTCTCCTCGGCAGCGCTTTGCCCCCCAAAAGGTTTGCAGTTTTGACATGGTTTTGCTAATAACCCATCTTTTTGGTCCGTCCGATATAACCCCTGGTTGAATTCATCAAGTTTGATCATCAGCATCCTCGTTGCAACAAATTGAATTTGAGAAGTAGAAAAGAAAACGAGGAGTAAAAGGCGGTAAACAGTGTCCCATGTGAAATCTGTTCAATCTGATCACAAATTACGTTTAAGGTACCAAATGGAAAATAAAAAAATATTAATGGAAATTTACTTTTTATAAAAACGAATTAGGTCTAGTATATAACAAAACCCTACGGAAGAAAACCCGCCCAATTTTTTTTGGATAGGAAATAAAACCCCACTGAAAGAAACCCTCCTTTAAAACTTGGAATTTTGGTCGTGATAATTTGTTCGGTTTTTAATAGTTTCATATCAAATGCGGAGCTCGTTAAAAATCAAGTGGACGTATATCCAAAGATAAGTGGTTTTTTTTCCGAAATCCAACGAACCATATGTGGTACGAATCATAGCACGAGCATAGAACGAACACAATTTATGGCTTTATCGGGCCATATATAAAGGTAGCATATATAATTCGTTTTATGGCAAGGAAATTTGGTCCGTAACCCGGGTTAATTGAATCTCAGGAAATCATATTTGATGATCATTTGTTTTAGCTATCACCCAGTTATCTTACAAGACAAATGGCGATAAAGATTATTATGCCGCAAAGGAATCCCTCTTTCGGTTCGGTTTCTGGGCTGCTAAAGATCTGAATTTTGGCTACTGTGATATAGGGCAGGTTGGCAATATAGATGGCTTTGAACGAAGGGCTGGACAGTAAGTATCTTAGCATTTCAAACAAATTCACAATATTAGCCCAAAACTGACTAGTTGATGTTTTATACTAACATATTAATATCGCCCAATTTAAGACCGTCGTTTTAGGCGATTTGAATTTTGTTACTAAATTTGGAGTTAGCAAAATTTTCGGAAATAAATTACTTTTTAAAAGTTTATTTTAGTTTTGCCTCTTTTTAAGGTGGATTTTATGTTAAAATGGTTCTTATCAGAGCAAATTTACATCGAGTACGTTAAATTTTGTGCACAATTATGAAATCGGGTAGAAATTTGATTTGCGGGTGTAAAAATTGCGCTAATTGGTACAACTCAACCAGAATTTGTAGCCTATATTTTGTACCAGATAGTTGTTTTGTCAGATCCAACGACAACTTTCTAAATTTGCTGTTCCCGAGCTAGTCCTGCCTTATAGCCTTATAGAAGCTTATAAAAGAATTTGTAAAATATTATAAGATAAAAACATTGAACTTTGGTAATAGCTATCTGATCAGAATATCATTTTAATCCTAGTAACATTTGGTATGACCACCTCTTGAAGAGCGTATGATTGCTGTTTTTAGAAAAGGTTTTCGGTAAACTCAAGTTATGTAACGCTCACTATATGAAAGAACACCAAGCAAAGGCACCTGAAAGGGCTGCAACAGGGTGCATTAGACACCTTAAACTAAGAACCAGTCACAATTAAGGATTTTGTTACATAAACAAATAAAATTTGTTTATTAAAAACAAAATCTGTGAACTATTTTCCACGCAACAGCTTTTCAACTGATTCAGCAGAATACTGCATGAAAGTTGAAGAGGCAGAGTTTGAACAAAACCGTGTAAGTTCACGCCGAAAAATTTCCAAGTTTGCATTAACCTTCTGAGAAGTTTCTGAGAGTTTACTCATCAGAGAACCATGCGTACCAACGAATTATCAGATGAACAAGGAGGCTCGGTAATGTGCATTTACACATAAAGTTCCGACCCCGCTCATTTGAATGGCCATAAATGTCTGCTAAATGAGGAAAACCCCCAAAAATTTAAGTCTTTTTCAAAGAAAATTTGTCTGAACCAAAAAAAACCTCCAACGCAAATAACTCAGTTGAATAAAAAATACCACATTAAATTGATTAGATCAGCCATTATTGAGAAAGCAAGTCAAGAGGAACAAAAAAGTCAAGCAACAAAAACAGCAAACATGAATTACATCCAAAACTTAACGTCCAATTTTTATTTAAAAAAAGAAAACATATCTACGAGGACAAAATAGCGCCATATAAAACAAGACCAAACAAAATAAATTGTACTTCACCATAAAAGATATGGAAACACTCCATAGCAAGGTTCGGTAACAATTAGATAAAGAAAACAAAAAAATGGTCAAGTTTAAAAACTGGCATTTTTTTGAAAACAATTTATTTCAAAGTAATGAAAACCATTAGATAGCAATTGAAAACATCCAACATGTTTATGAAAACATACGCTTCTATAAGGCTTTAAGACCTGTCTTTATTTATTTCATAGGCGGTTACAAAAAGAAAAACAAATAGAGACAACATACAAGAATTCAATTGAAACTTGCGATAAAGCACTGTCGAAGCCGTAAAGCCATATTTTGATATTTTTGATCTCAAAAAACATTCAATCGATTGCTGTTGTGAGAGCAAAACCATTTGAACGCCAAAAATGTGGTATGAGACCTCTCATCAAGGCAAATAGGTAACAAGTAGACAAAAAAGAGAGTACGTTAAATTCTTTGCACAATTATGAAATCAGGTAGAAATTTACTTTGTGGGTGTAAAAATTGCGCTAATTGGTACAACTCAACCAGAATTTGTAGCCTATATTTTGTACCAGATAGTTATTTTGTCAGATTCAACGACAACTTTCTAAATTTGCTGTTCCCATGCTAGTCCTGCTTTATAGAAGCTTATGAAAAAAATTGTAAAATATTATAAGATAAAAACATTGAACTTTGGTAATAGTTATCTGATCAGAATATCATTTTAATCCTAGTAAAAGTTGGTATGACCACCTCTTGAAGAGCGTATGATTGCTGTTTTTAGAAAAGGCTTTCGGTAAACTCAAGTTATGTAACGCTCACTATACGAAAGAACACCAAGCAAAGGCACCTCGAAGGGCTGCAACAGGGTGCATTAGACACCTTAAACTAAGAACCAGTCAAAATTAAGGATTTTGTTACAAAAACAAATAAAATTTGTTTATTAAAAACAAATTTTGTGAACTATATTCCACGCAACAGTTTTTCAATTGATTCAGCCGAATACTGCATGAAAGTTGAAGAGGCAGAGTTTGAACAAAACCGTGTAAGTTTACGCCGAAAAATTTCCAAGTTTGCATTAACCTTCTGAGAAGTTTCTGAGAGTTTACTCATCAGAGAACCATGCGTACCAACGAATTATCAGATGAACAAGGAGGCTCGGTAATGTCCGTTTACACATAAAGTTCCGACCCCGCTCATTTGAATGGCCATAAATGTCTGCTAAATGAGGAAAATCCCCAAAAATTTAAGTCTTTTTAAAAGAAAATTTATATGAACAAAAAGAGCCTCCAACGCAAATAACTCAATGGAATAAAAAATTCCACATTAAATTGATTAGACAAAAAAGAGAGTACGTTGTATTTTCTGCAAAATTATGAAATCGGGTAGAAATTTACTTTGCGGGTGTAAAATTTGCGCTAATTGGTACAACTCAACCAGAATTTGTAGCCTATATTTTGTACCAGATAGTTAATTTGTCAGATCCAACGACAACTTTCTAAATTTGCTGTTCCCGTGCTAGTCCTGCCCGATAAAAGCTTATAAAAGAAATTGTAAAATATTTTAAGATAAAAACATTGAACTTTGGGAATAGTTATCTAATCAGAATATCATTTTAATCCTAGTAAAAGTTGGTATGACCACCTCTTGAAGAGCGTATGATTGCTGCATTTAGAAAAGGTTTTAGGTAAACTGAAGTTATGTAACGCTCACTATACGAAAGAACACTAAGCCAAGGCACCTGGAGGGGCTGCAATAGGGTGCATTAGACACCCTAAACTAAGAACCAGTCAGAATTAAGGATTTTGTTACATAAACAAATAAAATTTGTTTATTAAAAACAAAATCTATGAACTATTTTCCACGCAACAGTTTTTCAACTGATTCAGCAGAATACTGCATTAAAGTTGAAGAGGCAGAGTTTGAACAAAACCGTGTAAGTTCACGCCGAAAAATTTCCAAGTTTGCATTAACCTTCTGAGAAGTTTCTGAGAGTTTACTCATCAGAGAACCATGCGTACCAACGAATTATCAGATGAACAAGGAGGCTCGGTAATGTCCGTTTACACATAAAGTTCCGACCCCGCTCATTTGAATGGCCATAAATGTCTGCTAAATGAGGAAAATCCCCAAAAATTTAAGTCTTTTTAAAAGAAAATTTGTATGAACAAAAAGAGCCTCCAACGCAAATAACTCAGTGGAATAAAAAATTCCACTTTAAATTGATTAGACAAAAAAGAGAGTACGTTGTATTTTCTGCAAAATTATGAAATCGGGTAGAAGTTTACTTTGCGGGTGTAAAAATTGCGCTAATTGGTACAATTCAACCAGAATTTGTAGCCTTTATTTTGTACCAGATAGTTAATTTGTCAGATCCAACAACAACTTTCTAAATTTGCTGTTCCCGTGCTAGTCCTGCCTTATAGCTTTATAGAAGCTTATAAAAGAAATTGTAAAATATTTTAAGATAAAAACATTGAATTTTGGTAATAGTTATCTAATCAGAATATCATTTTAATCCTAGTAAAAGTTGGTATGACCACCTCTTGAAGAGCGTATGATTGCTGCTTTTAGAAAAGGTTTTAGGTAAACTGAAGTCATGTAACGCTCACTATACGAAAGAACACTAAGCAAAGGCACCTGAAAGGGCTGCAACAGGGTGCATTAGACACCTTAAACTAAGAACCAGTCACAATTAAGGATTTTGTTACATTAACAAATAAAATTTGTTTATTAAAAACAAATTCTGTGAACTATTTTCCACGCAACAGCTTTTCAACTGATTCAGCAGAATACTGCATGAAAGTTGAAGAGGCACAATTTGAACAAACCGTGTAAGTTCACGCCGAAAAATTTCCAAGTTTGCATTAACCTTCTGAGAAGTTTTGAGAGTTTACTCATCAGAGAACCATGCGTACCAACGAATTATCAGATGAACAAGGAGGCTCGGTAATGTGCGTTTACACATAAAGTTCCGACCCCGCTCATTTGAATGGCCATAAATGTCTGCTAAATGAGGAAAACCCCCAAAATTTAAGTCTTTTTCAAACAAAATTTGTATGAACCAAAAAAGCCTCCAACGCAAATAACTCAGTTGAATAAAAAAACCACCGTAAATTGATTAGATCAACCATTACTGAGAAAGCAAGTCAAGAGGAACAAAGAAGTCAAGCAACAAAAACAACAAACATGAATTACATCCAAAACTTAACGTCTAATTTTTTTTTAAAAAAAATGAAAACATATATACGAGGTCAAAATAGCGCCATATAAAACAAGAACACACAAAATAACTTGTACCTCACCATAACAGATATGGAAACACTCCATAGCAAGCTTCGGTAACAATTAGACAAGGAAAAAGAAAAAAATAGCCAAGTTTAAAAACTGGCTTTTCTTTTTGAAAACAATTTATTTCAAAGTAATGAAAACCATTAGATAGCAATTGAAAACATCCAACATGTTTATGAAAACATACGCTTCTATAAGGCTTTAAGACCTGTCTTTATTTATTTCATAGGCGGTTACAAAAAGAAAAACAAATAGAGACAACATACAAGAATTCAATTGAAACTTGCGAGAAAGCACTGTCGAAGCCGTAAAGCCATATTTTGATATTTTTGATCTCAATAAAATAAAAAATATAAAAAATATTCAATTGATTGCTGTTGTGAGAGCAAAATCATTTGAAAGCCAAAAATGTGGTATGAGACCTCTCATCAAGGCGAATAGGTAACAATTAGAAAAAAAAGAGAAAAAAGGGCAAAGTTAAGAATACTTTTGTATTTTCGAAAAACAATTTTTTTTCAAAGTCATTAAAGCCATTGGCTACAAAAAGAATTAATTATTTAAGTTCGTTAAAGTTTGTAAAGGAAAAAGCTTGAGAACTTTTTTTATTCACAGTATGTCGTAAATCTACGAAAAATAACGTAAAATATAGATCAAAATGAGAAATTAGTTCATTTTTGCGAAAAACCAGTGTCAAAGCCAAAAAAATCATAACAAATTCATTACAAGTGTTAAATTTTTTATAATTGCACTTTCCCTCTGCAACAATAAAATCATATGTGACCTGCTTATTGACGAGATTAGGTAGCAAATAGACAAAAAAGAACAAGGCGAAGACAAAAATTGTCTTTTTTTAATACTGAAAACAATTGTTTCCAATGTCATGAAAGTCATAAGCTATCTACTCAAATCAGAATAAACGCTCATATTCCTCCATAGAAAGCCAGTGGAACCTCTCATTATACAGGAAATTGCACACGAAAAAAGAGACAACGTGAAAACGACAGATAAAGACAAATGTAAAATTCAATTAAATTCTTCGAGAAATGGGTGTCGAGGCCGATAAAGACAAATTAATTGCCTTTTTGACCTCTATATGATAAGTTTTTGTCTTTTTGTGATTGCTAATAAGGTAATATATGACCTTTTAGAAATGTGATAAAGTGTCAAAACGGAAAAAAGTGAAAATTGGGCCAACGCTTGAAATTAAAAATAAATTGGAATCTAGTATCAAAGCGAGAAAACCATAAATTAGAGCATAAAACAGCAAAAACACTACATTGTAATTTGTTATGAAGAAGAGTAAAACGAACATTTTTCCTTTTCTGACACTTAGCTACAAGTTGACCCAGTTCAAAGCAACTAGTGGCAAAGTTCAATAAGCTTTTGTTTATTAAAAATCAAAATATTTTAGTAGTAGAAACAACCAGAAATTTTGAGATAAAAAACAAGATACAAAAATTTGGAACTGCCTAGGAAGGCTATTGTATCTATCAACAGTGAGCTTTGATTTGAATTGTTCTATCTTTAATTAACAAAAAAATGATCGATATTCATTTTAAAAAAGAGACCGGCTGATTGAAATCTGAATTGTTTTTGGATTGTAACAGTCCACGCTTGAAGCAAAACCAGCCATGCTAATGCTCTTAGTCCACTGAGAAAACTCATTTGGTTCAAATGGTGTAGATCTAGATATTTTCTTAGTTAAATGTCAATATATGTTTCGTTTTTGATAATCACAGTGTAAAGTTACCAAAAAACGTCAAAATTTTATTCAAAGACTACTCTCAATAGTGTTGGAAGTTAAACTAGCTCTTTTTGTAGTTAAAAAAGACTGTGCGAGTTGTGTTTGGGTCTGTTGTTCCGGAAGTTTACTCAAAATGGAATATGGAATCTTTTTCTGGGAACTTTTGATGAATAAGGCTGAATTTTGTGACATTCAGCTCAAAGTTTAGCCAAAAAAATTATATCAGAATAGTCAACAACACTCTTTGTGTCTTTAAAATTAAAATAAAAAGTACTATTGCTAAAAACTGTTTGCACATTTTGCAAAATTGACAAAACTTCAAGCAAAAAATCAGAAAATAGTGATTAAAATTGACGCAAGTTAATCACGATAACTTGCTCTAGAAAACGAAAATGACAAAAAAAATTATACTCTATTTTCTACGCTGGAGGGACAGCTTAATGATACCAATCACAACGCTCTTCGATGAATATATCATCAATCGATCAAAAATGTCTGAACAAAAAAAAACAAGTTGAGTATATAGTTCCTCCGCCTTAAGATGGGCCGGAAGAAAATTTTTGATTTTGAAAGACGTTGTAGTTTCATTTTTTAAAATTGATAATTTGTTGTAAACCTTTTTCGCGAGAGCTCATACGAGAATATTTATTTCCAAAACCATTATATAGAATAATAAAAATGGAGAAAGATTAGTTTTTCTTAGTAAGGACTAGTTAACGTATCTTGCTCTTACAAGATTTTATGCGAAGATTTTTTTGACAAAGAAACAGTGCTAGGTTCAATAGAAGTTGGCTAGTTATGTCGGTTTTACAGCAAATGGCAAGCAGAATAGTTGCTAGGGTAAACTCTGGCTCGAACCATGGAAATGCATGGAAGAACGTTTTAATGAAAAAGATTCCGACGACTGACAATATTTCTGTTAGATCTTTAAATTATCAGAAGCAATTAGGACCTCCGATTTATTCTATTTGGCTCTCTGATGCCATCAAGACTTTGAAAAGTAAGATACTTTGGCTTGACATAGCGGGCAACATCCCAGAAGGTGAATCCACAGACCAGAGTTACAAGTGTTTGAAAAAAAGAACGTATTCTGATGTGACAATTTTCCCTTTTTTTGTGAGAAGAAGCCAATCTTTAGCCACTAAAATTACAGCGCCGACTGTTTCCAGTAGCTCCGAGTCTCAGTGGTCTCAGAATCACCTGTTTCTCCAATTTCGATTTATTCCCTTAAATTATTTGTACGACAATTCTGTGCACTAAAATTCTGAATTAGGAATTCTAAATTCAAAATTAATATATTTTTATTTTGCTTGTATATTTCAATTACCATGTTCTGCCTTGGTTTTAACGATTTGGCTCCAGAGACCATAGTTTGTTCACACTTGCACATAGTTTAAGTTTTCCTCTTTTTTGAAAAAAGTGAGCAAATTCTGCTCACTTTGTCACAATTTTATCATTCTTTTATTTTCAATTACAATTGTTGAAGTCAGTTGGGTCAAGAGAAGTCGGATCAAACTTTTTTTGAAGTAAGTTTTCATTTCATTTTTTTTTTTTGATGACTTGTTGTCAATTTTTTTCTCATCGGAGCTTATTTGAGAGTATTTTTATCAACAAAGACTTACTAACCATCATATACAATAATAAAAATGTAGAAAGATTAGTTTTTTTGGCAAGGTCTGGTTAACGTTGCTTGCTCTTACAAGATTTTGCGGGAAAGTTCTTTTGACAATGAAACAGTGCTAGGCTCAATAGAGGTTGGCTAGTTCAATCAGTTTTACAGTAATTTGAAAGTAAAATAGTTGCTTGGGTAAACTCTGGCTCGAACCATGAAAAAGCTTGGAAGAACTCTTTACAAAACTAAGGTTCGGTGATTAACAATAACTCAGTAGAAATCTTTCATTTTATCAGAAGCAATTATTAGCTCCAATTCAATCAATTTGGCTCTCTGATACCATCAAAAAAGAAGATTACCATTGATACCATCAAAAAAAGAAGATACCATTGCAAAGTAAGATAGTTTGGCTTGACATAGCAGGCAACATCCCCGAAGCTGAACCCACAGACTAGATTGACAATTGTGTGAAAGACAGGAAATGTTCTGAAATGACAGTTTCCCGTTTTTTGTAAGAAGTATCCATTCTTTAGCAGCTAAAATTATAGCGCTGACTGTTTCCAGTATCTCAGAGTCTCAGTGATCTCAGAATCACATGTTTCTCTCATTTTAAAATATTCCCTAAAGTATTCGTACGACACTTCTTTGCCCTAAAGTTCTTAATTAGGAACTCTAAAAATCAAAGTTAATATTGTTTTAGTTTGCATGTATATTTCCATTGCCATGTTCTGCCTTGGATTTAACTATTCGGCTCAGAGAGACCATAGTTTGTTCACACATGCACATAGATGAGATTCTCCTCTTTTTTAAGAAAAATTGACCAAATCCTGTTCGCACTGTTACAATTTAATCAACTTTTTTATTTGCAACTAAGTTTGTTGAAGTCACATTGGACCGGCACAAATTTTGTAACAGTTTATTGAGAGCAAAAAAAGTATATCTCTCTGTTTTGCACATAATCTCGAAGTGTAGAGCCATATATAACTATCAGCGATCCACTGAGTCGCAACCAAAATAAAGTTTCATCAGCATTGAAAAAAGTTTTGAAAGGATTTTTGTCAATTCTAATACTTTGCAGTAATTTAAGATTACGGCATGTTTCTTGATTTTGAATTGGACATTCCTTTTTCCTTCAACTTTTTGATGACAGAATTATAATAATATAGCTGGAAAAATCAAATGAAACTATATATACATTTAAGAAATTTTGGTGCCGTCAGCATGACAAAATTTTTGATTGGTATCTCAGTAAAGCGGGGTTATACATAATCTGCAATGAAATGGAATATCTTCCAACAAAGAGTTTTACAAGGTAACACAACCTTTTTTAAATCATATTTGGCCACTGGGTTTTCGTGAAGTACGGTTTGTGTGTCTACCTTTGTCCAAATCTGACGGTTATCTTGCAAGAGCTTGCAATATCCTGGCTTATGGCGTGGTCCGTTTTGGTCAATACTTTGGCTTGGACTGGGAAAGAATCAAGTCGTTGATTTACTGTTGTCCAGGTTGCTTTGGGAGATCTGCTCACTTCCAATATTGTGATAATGTGACAACATGGAGAATACAAGAAAACTGGGCCAATGCTCGAAATTAAAAAAAACTGAAATTTAGTATCAAAGCCAGAAAACCAGAAATCCAAGCAGCAAATGAGACTACAATTTAATTCAATATATTGAGGAGGAAAATGCAGCATTCTTTTTTTGCTGACACTAAGCTACAAGTTGACCAAATTAAGAACAAAATAGTGGCAAAGTTCAATAAGCAATTGTTTTTATAAAAAGCAATTATTTTTAGAAGTCAAAACGACCTTAAATTTCGAGTAAAATATAGATACATAAAATCGGAACTGCTTAGGAAGACAAGGTACCTATCAACAGTGAGCTTTGATTTGAATCTTTAATTAACATAAAAGCGATCAAATTCTTTTTAAAAAATGACCGATTGAATAAAATTCGAATTTGTTTTTGGTTTTTAACAGTCCAAGGTTGGACCAAAACCAGCCTTGCCAATGCTGTTAGTCCATTAAAATTACTTTCGTATGGTGTTGATCCAGATAATTTGTTAGTAAAAAGGTCAATAATTCCTTCGCATTTGATAATCATAGAATAAAGTTACCAAAAAACGTTAAAATTATAACCTCAGACTACTCTCAATGGAATTGGAAGTTGGAATAGCTCCCTTTGTAGTTAACAAAGATTGTGCTAGTTGTTTTTGGGTTTCTGTTTCCGGCAGATTTAATCAAAGTGGACTATAGAAGCTTATTTCGGGCTATTTTTGGTGAAAAGGGCTCAGTTTTGTAATTTTCAGCCCAAATTTTAGCCAAAAAAATGAATCAGAATAGTCAACAACATTTTTGGGTCTTTAGAAATAAAATCAATAGTACTAGTGCTAAAAATTTTAACATAATTGCAAAATTGACAAAATTTTAAGCAAAAATTCAAAAAAATGTGAATATAAATAACGCAAGTAGGTCTAACATTCACACAAGTTTTAATCACCATAACTCGCTCTCGAAAACGAAAATGAAAAAAAAATCTCCTTTAATCTACGCTGGACGGGCTTTTTAATCATACCACTCACAACTCTCTACGATGAATATATCGATTGGTCAAATTTCTCTAAAGAAAAAAAAAGTTGAGTATAGTTCATCCCCCTCAAGAGGGGGTCAGAACAAAATTTTTGATTTTGAAAAAAGTTGTGGTTTTATTTTTTCAGTTGATGACTTGTTGTCAATTTTTTCTTACGAGTGCTCATACGAAAGTATTTTTATCAACAAAATATACTAACTATCATAAAGAAAAATAAAAATGTAGAAAAATTAGTTTTTCTTAGTAAGGACTGGTTATCGTTGGTTGTTCTTACGAGATTTTGTGCGAAGTTTCTTTTGACAAAAAAAACAGTGCCAGGTTCAATAGAAGTTGTCTAGTTCAGTCAGTTTTACAGTAAACTGCAAATAGAATAGTTGCTTGGGTAAACTCTGGCTCGAACCATTGAAAAGCATGGAAGAACTAATTACAAAAAAAATTTAGTGATTGTCAATAACTCAGTAAAAATCTTTAATTTTATCATAAGCAATTAGGAGCTCCGATTATTTCAATTTGGCTCTTTTATATCATCAAAATTTTGCAAAGTAAGGTAGTTTGCCTTCACATAGCGGGCAACAACGCATGAAGTTGAACCCACAGACCAGAGATATAATTGTGTGAAAAAGAAGAACGTGTTCTGAAATGGCAGTTTTCCCGTTTTTTGTAAGAGGTAGCCAATCTTTAGCAACTAAAAATATAACGCCGGCTGTCTCCAGTAGCTCAGAGTCTCAGTGGTCTTAGAATCACCTGTTTCTCTCATTTTGAATTATTCCCTTAAATTATTCGTACGACACTTTTGTGCCCTAAAACTCTGAATTATGAACTCTAAAAATCAAAATTAATATGTTTTTAGGTTGCTTGTATAATTCCATTGCCATGTTGTGCCCTGGTTTTAACGATTTGGCCAGGGGAGACCATAGTTTGTTCACACTTGCACATAGTTTAAATTTTCCTCTTTTTTGGAAAAAGTGATCAAATTCTGTTCGATTTGCTTCAAATTAATCATTTTTTAAAAAAATTTTCAGCTACGTTTGTTGAAGTCAGTTTGGTCTGGCGCAAATTTCGTAACATTTTATTGAGAGCAAAAAAAGAAGTCTATCATTTCTCGTTTTTGCACATAATCTCGAAATCTAGAGTCATAAATAAATATCAGCGATCCATTGAGTCGCAATCAAAATCAAGTATAATCAGCATTGAAACAAAGTGTTCAATGAATTTTTGTCAAATCTGATACTTTGCAGGAATTTAAGATTACGGCATGCTTCTTGATTTTGAATCAGTCTTTCCATTTGCCTTTCACCTTTTTTGCTGACAGAAATATAATTATATAGCTGGAAAAAATCAACCAAAATTATATATTCCTTTGAGAGATTTTGGTGCCGCAAACATGACAAAAAGGTTCATTGGTATCTTAGTAAAGCGAGGATTACGCATAATCTACCAATAAATGGAATGATGGAATATCCTCAAACGAAAAATATACATGGCATCATAACCTGTACTTTTCATTCATATTTGGCCACCCGGTTTCCATAAAGTACGGTTTGTTTGTTTGCCTTGGTCCAAATCTGACGGTTACCTTGCAAGAGCTTGCAATATCCTGGCTTATGGTGTGGTCTGGCAAGGGGTCTTGCTTAAGGTAGTCATCTGGCGAGACCATACGAGGAAACGCCATTGTTAACAAATTGCCCTATGAATAATGTTCTCATTATTAAAATTATCAATAAAATTCATTCTACGGCTGCATTCTCGGACCATTTTAACGATTGAAATCTTTTAAAATGTATACATTTCTGCTAAAAAATGTACTATAAACGTTTAAAAAACATTTGAAATGGAGTTAAATTGTGCTACGAAAACTCCATTACAAGCTATCAAATAGAGTTAAATTTGCTTTTAGTAATGTTTCTCCACAGAAAGTGAGCGTTCCTAATAGAAACTAGAAAACGCGATGAAAACCGTTAGTATTAAGTTTAAATTAACATTTCAGTTTTTTGAAATTTTCTGTTTGCCATCAGTTTTAGTCCATCCGCTCTGTGCAGTACCTACGCAACAGCAAATCTATCGGCTCAACAGGAGGTCATATGCATAGAAAGAAGAGCAGCATCTAAAATAGAGAACAAAATACTGCAAAACTATGAAAAAATTCTAATGAAGTAAAATTGACATAATACAATATTCAACTATAACTGCAGAAAAATGTCTAAGGTAGATTGAATGTGATCAATCTTTAATATTGATTTTCGACCCAAAAGAAGGTTGAATATTAAAGTTGGCCAAACCAAAAAGTAACTAAAATGAACATGAACACACCGAACTGCAGAAAAACTATAGAAACTCGAATAAAGCTTAGATTAAATGAAGTGTCAAATATCACTTAAAATCATCATTGCTTGCAATTGCTCAGCTGTGTCAACGGGTTAAGAAAACAGAAAAAACAAACAAAAAAGTAATTATAAAATAACCACCTAGCATCGGGCTAATTGCTCTCAAACGACTGTTGAGCGGTTTGTTTTGCTAGATGTGTTTTGGAAAACTATGCAGGGGGAATTGGGTGGCTAATGTAAGGGAAGGTTAGAAGTGGGGGGTGATGTTGAGGGGAGTGGGATGTTTGAAGTGAGGCTAGGGGGTAACAATTTAGTTCATCTGCGTTACTGGGGGAAGGGGTGGGGGTAAAGCGTGGGGTATCCAACTCTAAGAACCGACCTTCACACCATGAATTTATGTCTCCAAAAAAACAGTTTCCTCGTACTGTTTGCTTAGAGTCTAGTAAACCGAAAGGCTCTAAGAGCCTTCAATGCTCTCCGGGCGTTACCAGTTTTGATTGGATTTAGACTTGCCAAATTTTGGCCAAGATTTTGGCTTAGACCTGGAATGAATCAAGGCCTTGAGTTACTATTGTCCAGGTTGCTATTGGAGATCTGCTCACTGAATTCTGGGAAAACTAATATAAAGTAAATACCACATTGTGATTTTGAAAAACTTTTAAAGCTTTCAAATTGAACTAACCGATTGGCTCCTTTAGTATAGACTCGATTAGTATAGTCGTTTGGACTGGACCTGGAATAAATTTGTGACGATAAAAAGTGAGAAAAATATCTTGAACTGAAATTACAACACTCAAAAGAAGATGAAATTATGCAGTCAACAAGGCAAGTTAAGTTTATGTGTTTCAGCATTTGTTTGTTCCCGCAGCTAACAATTTTTCTCAATTCTGATTGTTTAAAAATCGAAAACATGCTCAATCTTAATTAAATTTAGATCCATTTAAATCAGTTTAAATCCGTCGAAACATTTGCTAAATAAAAACAGCAGTCGTAGCTGCAAGTATATTTAAATAAATCCCATATTTTGGCAAAATGTAATCCTAGCCAAAGAAAATAACCATTAAATCGATTGTTTGTTTAAGTTTTCCGACTCGGCCAGTTACCTTGTAAGACTTTTGCAAGTGCCTTACGAAACAATTGGTCCTTGGAAAACTACCCGGGACCTTTTTTGGCAAAACTTTCTAAGAAAGCATTTTTTGTAACACAACTTGGAAAACACTTCTGTCTTGAGATTTACTTTTCCATATCACTTAAGATCAGCTATTCATTTTAAAAAACTAAAAAGGAGGCTCGTTAATGTGCGTTTGCACTTGATGTTCCGACCCGAGCTCAACTACAGTTTTGGCTTGATTGTCAACCAAATGAAGATATAACAAAATAGATATCTGAGTTTAAAAAAATCGTTACTAAAACCTTACTGCTAATTGATTTACAATGCCATGCCTCATTCCAGCGCTCACGAGATCTAACACAAAAAAGAATACGAGAAAAAAAACAAACAACAAAATCACCAAAAACAAAAATTTCACGGCAAAACTCAATATATTAACTTAAAATCACCTAGTAACAACGTCAAGATGCAATCAGATAAAACCTTTACTACACAAAGTTACTATGTTCTATCCACACAACAGATGAAAACTTTTCATTATGGGAGTAGGTAACAAGTCGTCAAAAAGAAGAAATAATGAGGCGAAATTCAAAAATCAATCAACATTTTTTAAACCAAATAATTTCAAAAGTCTTAAAACTCATTAGCTTATAACAAAATAGTTCTGGGTAAATTTATTAAAAGTCATATAAAAGCAATGAGAACTGTCTTTGGTTAGATAAAGCCATGGAAAGGGACTAAAGATACAGAAAAAGTCAAAAAATAACAAACAATTTGCGAAAATACAAACTATCGAAGCCATTAAACTCATTAGCTATTATGTGAATAATATGTATTTCTATTTCATTTTTTTTATTGATACTGATTCAGCTAAAATTACAGCTAAAAACTAAAAATTATAAGTTCGTTTTGGGCTATATTTGAAAATCATTGGGATCCGTTATTACGTGATTGTGCTAAAGGAAGAGAAAAAAAACAAAGACACCACTCACATAATTTTTTATAAAAACTCATATTGTCCTACAAAGGAAACAACAGTTACGTCACAATATCGATAAAAAGTTTAATTTTTAAAATACAAGGAATTGTATGGGACCTCTCGATGATGAGAATAAATTACAAGATGACGAAAAGAACAATAAAACTAAAAAAAAATTGAAAAATTTTTGAAAAAGTATAATATCAAGAACTTTATGACTATTTGCAATAAACTGAGTGCCTCGAGTAACAACATTCATCCACTGTTTAATTACAAGCTTATAAGATAGGTCAGTTTTGTACGGCTACATGAAGAATAGAAAAACAGGCAAAAACAGCAAATTAAAGAAGAGCGAGAAAAATGTCGAGTGAAAAGCCATTAAAAAACTGAAAGTTTCAGTGAAAAATTTTTCCAATTTCAATTAATTTTTTAACAGCAATAAGATTCGTCTTTTTTAACAATATGATATTAAAAAATCAACAAATACGAACAAATACATTATAACCAGGAATTTTTTTGAGAAAACCCCGTAGTATCAACCCCATTAAAGTCCATAGGTTTCAACGGAAGCCAATTAATACGCTAGACTATGCCTCAGTGGGACGACAACGATGTTTGTCATCCAAAAGTCGTCAATAAGACATTACAACAAATCACTGACTTTGAAAACAACAACAAATACAGTCAAAATCCAAAAATTCAAGAGAAAGCGTCGGGGCCATTTAATCCATAAGCTTTTCTCTGAAAACATTGTCTATGATCCATTGACCGTCTTCTCTAAGCCAACGGGAGCTATCATTATTAAGATATTGTGATAAGATTTCAAGTGGAAGTCATAAAACCAATAGTAAGAAGAGAAAACCGCTAAATAGAAAAATTTGGGCTGAAGTTGAAAAAAAAGAGAACTGAGATTACTGAGACTGACTTACAACTCACGAAAATAAGTTTATGATTGGTTAATGTTCGAAAAAAAATTCGAAAAACGTTTTTAAAGTGTTGACAGCCATTAAATTCAAAAGCTTTCAAGGAATGTCAATAAATACGCTCAGTTACGCCTCAATGGGAGGAAAAAGATGTTTGTCAAGCATACCTAGTCAATAAGACATCTCAATAGGTCTTATGACTATGAAAACAACAATATCTATTTACATATATATATATATATATATATATATATATATTTATATATAAACACCGCCAAAACCAAAAAATCAGTAGAAAAGTGCGAGGGGAAAGTCGAAGTCAATTAAATCATAAGTTTATGATTGGTTAATGTTCGAAAAAAAAAATTCGAAAAACGTTTTTAAAGTGTTGACAGCCATTAAATGCAAAAGCTTTCAAGGGATGTCAATAAATACGCTCAGTTACGCCTCAATGGGAGGAAAAAGATGTTTGTCAAGCATACCTAGTCAATAAGACATCCCAATAGGTCTTATGACTATGAAAACTACAATATCTATATACATATATATATATATATATATATATATATATATATATATATATATACATATATATATATATATATATACATATATATATATATATATATATATATATATATATATATATAAACACCGCCAAAACCAAAAAATCAGTAGAAAAGTGCGAGAGGAAAGTCGAAGTCAATTAAACCATAAGTTTTTCTGTGGAAACTTTATCTATGATCCAATGAACGTTTTTCTAAGCCATTTGGAGCTATCAGTTTTAATTTAATGTGATAAGAAATCAAAAATAACCAATAATACGAAAACATCAAAAATTTGATAAAAATTTTGTGAGACCTTGTGGCATTGGAGTCAAATGACCAATAGTTAGAAAATGATACTGCTAACCAGTTTAATTTTGGTTGCATTAGGAGGGAAGGGGGGTACTGTAAATACTGAGGCTGACTTAGAAATCTCAAAGTTATGTTAATGATTGTTTAATGTTGAAAAAAAATTCCGAAAATTTATTTTCAAAGTCTTAACAGCCGTTAGTTGTCCATATAAAGCACTAGATAGGTTCCCTTAATGCTCATTACAAAACTTATTGCACTTTTATTCAATGAGTCTATGCCACAGGACTCCAAAAATTTTGTAAAACCTAAAAATGAAAATCAAAATTTCAATTAAAATTACGAAAACTCGATATGAAAAGTGACTCTTCTCAGAGTGACTAAAAATACAAAAAAAGATAGAAAAAGTTTAAAAGTTTTCCAAAAAACCAGCGCTTGAATTAAATTCGAATTTTTTCTGATCGTAAACTTCGTTACCAGACCAGAACTAGCCTTTTTATCGTCTTTCGTTTATTAATAACACAAAATTGTTGCATATTGTAGCCTGAAACATAATTTTGAATGAATATTTTTTATTAGAAAAGATCTAAATTTACCCGAAAATAACACTAAATTTGAACAAAATCATGCAGATATCCCGTGCTCACACAAAACTTTAAGCCTCGATAACTCCTCGAAATTTACGAAATTTATTACGATGAATATATCCATCGGCCAAAATTGACTGAACAAAAAAAACCCATTTGAGTATATACTTCCTCCTCCCACAAGTGGTGTCGGAACAAATATGGTTTACTGAGAAGGAGGAATAGCCCAATGAGCGAAAAGTTGTTCAATACGTTGATAACTTTTCGAAAGCTTGGTTGAGACTTTTCTGCAATCTCTAGTGATTGTGGATAGCAAAAAGAATGCTGTCCTGTCTATACCTGCATGGTTTTTTTAAAATATACTTCAAATGACTTACAAAGCAGAGTTTTACAATTTGTGTGAAAACCCACCACAAATAAACCAATTCTCCCCACTAAATGCGAAATTAATTTAACTTAAAGTCTTTCGGCAGTAAAGCAAAGGAAAAAAGCGTTCGTTTGAACTTAAAGCCAAAGTTTCAAAAATTAAACGTAATTTGAAAGTGACTGATATATTTGATACGTCTAATATAACAAATATTTGAAAAATGACTGATTATTGCTGTATTCGAAGTGCCAAAATTATCTTCTTTTTTGTTGTATACTCCTGATCTGAGAAATATCTAGGCCCCTTCTGTTTTGGATATCGTCATATACCAACTAGGAATACCTTTTATAAACTTTTTTGCGTTACCTCCTCCTCCCCCATCCAAGTGCGCAGTAATCAGTGCTACGAATTGGTGCAAACAGGAAAGCTTCCTGTAACAGAAGCAGAAGAGGAAAGAAAAACTGTTATATAATCCTATTTTTTGCCATTTTAGAGTGGATGTCTATGATCTCAACGTTACTTGTGGCGCTGCTATTAGATTGGATGGAAGGAGAACTGGTCCATTGAGAGTGACAATCGAGAATGGAATAGACGGATGGAGATTCGATCAAGTAAGCGACCACGGACTCTAAGCATATGACATTGACATTTACCGACTCCCCGGAATGTTGATAACCGAAGAAAGATAATAGCAGTTTATTGATAAAATTCAAAAGAAAATTGTAGCACCATGCAACTGCTTAGAGCCCAGTAATACGTAACTTGATGGCCATGATAAGAAACATGATAAAACAAGGTAAATGTTGCCAAGATTGTGCCATATTTCATGGCAAGAAAACATCAAAATATGTATGAACATATATGATCATATTGCATGGCTTTCAAGAAGCAAGATCTTGGTTAGATTATCAAGAAAGATTAACCATGACATGGCAAGACATATCATGTAGTAAAAATTCAATAGCACCCGTAAAGACGATTTAGCATAAATGTATCTGATTAAACAAGAGTTATCAAGATTTATCAGGAATTGGCAAAAAATAATAAGAAAGTAGGAAAAACTGCTCTTGTTATTTTAATAACCAACAAACGAGCAACTTTTTTCCTGTATTATAAAAATTTTTATTGGATGCTAGCTCGGTATTTACGTGGTGTGCACATTATACAGGCGCTACCGGGCAGAACTCAATAAGATCCCACGAAAAGCCTTAAAAAATCTTAAAAAATTGAACAACATCACAGACAAACATTCTAAAATAAATTTTCGTATATCCGAATGCGGAACAACTAAGCATTTTTAGGAAGTACAGTACACTAAACACACAGAAAGGAGTTTTCCAAAAACTGATTTACTTCAAAAATCAAAACTTTTCTCGCAATTTACTGAATCCCATCATATCTATTAATAATTCTCAATTCAAAAAGTTGGTGCAGCTCCGGAAATTACAAAAAACAACAAAATTTGAATTATTATTATAACTTCCTATTCTCGAAAAATAGAAGATCTTTGAGATAAATCTTTTGACAAAAAAAGAGGTTACCATGAACTGAGTCCAGTTAAACCAAAGATCTCGTTTTTGTTGTAATAGAAGACGCCTACTAGCGATAAGTAACAGGCCACGAATGTCCGAGTCTCAACTAGAAGACAACTTAAATAGAACATTCTACAAAAGGACCTCCAAAACCATTGTTGATCCACCTTGTCTTAATTTTCATCCCCAAATTTGAATTGCAAAATGTCTCTGCTCAGCATACTTTTCTAAATTTCTTTTTACTAGTTTTTTATATTGAGCTTTCACCAGTTCTTTCTTAGTTCCTAGCGCTTTCAATCATCTTCAAGAAAGAGTGTCTAGAGCGTTTGGTGACCCATTTTACCCCATTTTTCAACAATAATTTTGATTTGAACTTTGGGACATTTGGATGTTTTTACTTATTAAATTTTTAAAACTAATTTCACTATTCTTGTACTATTTTTCACTAATTTTTGTTTTTTTTTCACAGTAGTTTGAATTATTTTCTCTAAAATGAGCGTCTAAAAATAGTGCCCATCCATTTTGCCCTACTTTCCAACCGTTTATTTCGAAAAATGTTCTCTTTTCAAATCACATTTCTTTCAGATCAACATTTATCATGATTTTAGCTAGAACAGTGCTTGCCATGTCTTGTTAAAATGATGTAAGGTCTCACCAATGTGATACATGAAAAAAGTTTCAATGAAACCTTTTTTGATTAAAAAAACGTTATTGGAAACAAAAAAAATAAAATGAGGAGGTCTTATTGCATTTATAATTGACTATATCAGACTGACAAAATGACTGAAGTACTTGTATTTTTCCTCTTTCCTTGTGATATTAAAGATTATGAAACCAATTATATATCCAGAATTCTTATTTTTCTGTCCTTTCTTTTTGACCAAAAAAATTTGCCATCAATGAATTGTCATGCCCAGATAATTTACTGTTTTTTTTCATATTTTATTCCCAGGTTGATGTCCACAACCAAATTGAACTATGATTAGACCCACTCGGACGCACACCCATGTAGTCTCCGATCGAAAATACAAGGTCTGTGGTTCAGGCGCACAATAATTTGGCCCATGGTCTGGTTTAGGTCTGATCAGAGGTCAGGTCGCTCTGGATGGTGTGATCAGAGGTCACTTTGGTCTGACAGATCCGATCATAGGCAGATTCGCGCCAATTTGAGTCTAATCAGAGGCTGTTTTAAGCGCATTTGAGTCTTATCAGAGGACATGTCGAGCGCACACGAGTCTGAGCAAAATTTTTTTATTCTTTCTAAATAGTATGATATAATAGCTCTACCCAGGGCCAAAAAATTTATCTCTCCTGACCAGAGACTCACATGGAGTCCCTGAGTTCGATCAGAGGAAAAAAAGTGTTCGGTTTATAATTTTGAATAGCCAGCGTAGGTTCAGAAATTTCTTATAAATAACTATACTTCATCCATGGTGCCGGCGATCTTAAGCAGTGGCATACAAAGTTTTCAATTTCGAATTGTCCGTAAAATTTTTATTTAAAAAGAACACTTTTGATTTTGAATTGAGTTTACTGAATTTTCTGCTGGAGCCGTCAATTTTATGAAATTGTAGTCTCTTGTTAGAGGTCATTTTGGTCTGGAAGGTCTGCCCAGTGATCAGTTTGATCTGAAAGGTATAATCATAGTCTAATTACAGTCTGGACATTGGTATAAATTTGAGTCTGATCATAAGAGCACTATGGTCTGGACCAAAGTCTGGGTACGGTCTGATCAGAAGCCATCTTGGTCTGGACACTCTGATCAGAAGTCTTTTCGTCTGGAAAGTCTGATCAGAGGTCATTTTGGTCTGGAACGTTTGATTAGAGGCCAATTCAATCTGGACGGTGTGATCATGGCTCAATTTGGGCCTGGACCCCAACGTGGGTTACAATTGACGTAGTTTTTGTTAGTTGACCTTAATTCAGTTTTTGTCTTCAACTTGGTTTCAATTAGAAATGAAAAAAGTTATTCGATTTTTTATTGATCAATATTTGTCAAACAGCATAAAACAAAAATTGTAGCGAAAACTTTTCCAAAAGGCGGGTTTAGAACAGATAATGATCAATTTTTTAATAGATCAGTGATTATTCTGACTAAATGAATCTGAATCTGAGAAAAAAATTAAAATTGTCTGCTTAAAGCAACTGAGCAATTTTAAATCTCTGATTCTAGGCTGAAATTGTTATTGATATGTTCTATAGAATTCGGCAAAAGCCTTCTATATATATATCTTTTCAAATCTGTCAAAGCTTATTTCTAAATTATCATGTCAAAGTAATTAATGTTTATATACAAATTGCAATACGCAAGACAGTAGCATTGTCAGTGCTCCTTTATACTTTTTCAAATTCGTTGCAACTACATTTCCCGGAGAGTGTCTCAAAAACTAGTTGTGAAAGTCTCCAACTGGTTTTTAACGATGTTTATAGCAGATAAATTTTGCAAAATCGCATGCTTGTTTGCCTGAAGGAGCAGAAACTTTTTTATTTTCTGATTGTAGGCAGAGATGTGATTGTTTTGACTCTCTCTCTCTCTCTCTCTCTCTATATATATATATATATATATATATATATATATATATATATATACATATACATATGTGTTTACTTTATAATAATTTTTTAAATCTGCCGACGCTTATTTCTAAATTATTCTGTTAAATTAGTTTATGTTTTTATATAAAACTCATTACGCAAGAACGAAAACAAGTTTCTGTTTTCCTGCTTACTTTTCTAAATTTCTTGAAACTAGCTTAATTACATAAACTATAAACTATTACATAAATAGGAAAGTTTTAAACCGGCTTCTAAGGATGATTTTTTTTCATATAAATTTCGTAAAACTTCGTTTTATTGTCTGCTTAAAGCAACAGAGCATTTTTTAACCTCTGACTCTATGCTCCGACTTTAATTGTTTTGGTTCTTTATGATTTAACGAATATGTTTCGCTTGTATTTCTATTACGTTTATTTACGTTTGACAAAAGTGTCAAATCTGTCAACGCTTATTTGTAAATTTTTGTCAAATTAGTTTATGTTTAAGTATATATGAAATCAGTACGCATGACTGAGAACGAACCTCAGTTTTTCTGCTAACTTTTGCAAACTCATTTTAACATATTCTTGGATAGTTTCTGAAAAACTAGCAGAGAAATGTCTTAAAACGGTTTTTAACCTCTTTTTATTACAGACAAATTTTGCAAAACTCCTTTTTATTGTTTGCCCGAAGCAACAGAGTACTTTATAATATCAGCTTCTTGGCTGAGAGTGTGACTGTTGTGGTTCTATATAATTTGGCTAAATTCTTATATATGTACTCCTATAATATATATGATTACTTTTCACAAAATTTTCAAATCTGTCAACCCTTATTTCAATTTTCTTCTGTCAAATTTGTTAATATTTAATTATAATATTCAAAAGTCAAGACTGAAAACAAATGTTGGCCTTCCTGATTACTTTTCTGAATTCCATGCAACTAGATTCTCTGGAGTTTCTGGCAAACTAGTAGAGAAGAGTTTTAAAGCAGTTTTTTACAGTGTTTTACAGAACAAATTTTGCAAAATGCGTGTTATTTTCTGCTCAAAGCAACAGAGCACTTTTTAATTTCTTCTTCTAGGCAAAAAGTGTGATTGTTTTGGTTCAAATTAATTTTGAAAAAACTATATGTATTCCTATTACTTAATTGATTACTTTTTACAAAATTGTGACATCTGTCAACCATTTTTTCTCAATTGTTCTCTCAAATTAGTTAATGTTTGATAATAAATTTCAATTCACAAGACTGAAAGGAATTGCCGGTCTTCTTTCTTGCTTTTCAAAATTCTTTTTCAAAAACTATTGGAGAAAATTTGAAACCGGTTTTGTAAGATGTTTATTGCAGCCAAAAGTTGCAAAACTGCATGTTATTGTCTGTTTAAAGCAACAGAACACTTTGCAATCTCTGTTTCCACGCTGAGAATATGACTTTTGTCTTTTTATGAAATTTGGGGAAAACTTTCTGTATGTGTTCCTGTTACTTATATGTTTAATTTTTTAAAATTATCAACTCTGTCAACGCTTATTACTAAACTATTTTGTTAAATTAGTTAATGTTTGACTTTGAAATTTATAACGCAAGAATGAAAACAAACGTCAGTCTTTCTGCTTACTTTTCTAAATTGCTTACAACTATCTTCTCTGGAGGGTTTCTCGAAAACCATTAGCGAAAACGTTTAAACCAGGTAGTAACGTTGTTTATTGAAGACAAGTGTTGCAAGAATGCGTGTTATTGTCTGCTTAAAGCAACAAAGCACTGTTTTAATTTCAGATGATTATCGGCTGAGAGCGTGAATATTGTGGTTCTATATAATTTGGCAAATATCTTCTCTATGTGTTCCTAATAACTATATGTTTACTTTTAAAAAAGTTCATATCTGTCATCGCTTACTTCTAAAATATTCTGTCAAAATAACTCAAAATATTTAATGTTCAATCATAAATTTCATTACGCAAGACTGAAAAAAGTCGGTTTTCTCGCTTTCTCTTCTAAATTCTTTGCAAGTTTTTTCCCTGGAAAGTTTATAAAAAACTACTAGAGAAAAATTTTTTAACCGGTTTTTGACGATGTTTATTGCAGACAAAATTGCAAAACTGTGTGTTATTGTATGCCTAAAGCAACAGAGCATTTTAAATCTCTTTAGGCCAAGAGTGTTATGGTTTTCATTGGTTTGGTTCTACAAAATTTGGCGTAATTCTTCTATATGCATTGATATTACCTGATATGTTTAGCTCTTCAAAATTTTCAAATCTTTCAACGTTTCCTTCTAAACTGGTCTTTCAAATTAGTTAATCTTTAAAAATAAGTTTCCATACGTAAGAGTGAAAAAATTGTTGGTCCTCTTGTTTACTTTTCTAAGTTCTTTGGAACTGTCTTCCCTGAAGAGTTTCTCGAGAACCAGTAGAGATAAATTTTTAAGCGCTTTTTAGCGATGTTTATTGCATACAAATTTTGCAAAAATGTGTGTTATTGTCTGTTTAAAGCAACCGAGCACTTTGCAATCTCTGATTCTGGGCCAAGAGTGTGATTGTTTTGGTTCTATACAATTTTGCGAAAATCTTCTATATATATATTCCTATTACTTGTGTGTTTACAAATTTTTCAAATCTGTCAACGCTTACTGCTAAATTATTATGTCAAATCAGTTAAAGTTTAAACATACATTTTTAATAAGCAAGACTGAAAAAAAATTGGTTTTCTTGCAACCAACTTTTCTAAATTCCTTGAAATTATCTGGAGAGTGTTTCAAGAACAAAAGGAGAAAAGTTTTAAACCACTTTTCAACAATGTTCAATGCAGGCAAATTGTGGAAAACTGCGTATTCTTTTAATACTATTATTCTTTTTTAAAAGTTAGCAGGATTTTCATTACTATCTTGTAAGACATAATGATAAAACAGCTGGTGGTCAAAAACCATTGAAGATTACTCTTTCAGCAGAAATCACGCAAATTGTGCTATGATACCTGTTCTAACACAATCCCGTTATAGTATTCTGCTAATAATAATAATAATAATAATAATAATAATAATAATAATAATAATAATAATAATAA
>NC_134477.1:41146004-41156004 GCF_964194025.1 Convolutriloba macropyga | reverse complement strand
GAGCATGGAACAATCGTCCGACGGAATTAACATGATATCCCTACAGGCAGAAATCCACTCAACGTACGGAAATTCAGACGACGATTACTCCGTAAACATGATGGACACCTCAAACGACCCAACTACTCCCTCAAAACTCCACGTACAATACGGACACAGCAAGTTTTGGGTAATGGTAGACTCAGGAAGTTCGACCAGCTTAGTTACAGAACAGATGGCGAAGGACATCGAAGCAAGAGACAGCAACACCTGGTGGAGCCGAACGACAAATCCAGTCCAACTTAAAAGCTACACCAACACCCCCATCAAAAATCTGGGCACTCTCTACTGTGACATCGAATGTAATGGGTGGCGAGCAGGACGAGCAGACATCATCGTGGTCCCCAACAAACATAGAGCCATCGTGGGGAGAGATTTATTCCAACCCCTAGGAATACATCTCAAACAAAAAGACTCCCCAAATTCACAAGGTAAGAACATAAATTCAATAGAAATAACGTCAACATGCCCCATTAAACGAGAGGTAGCAACAAAATATAAAAATTTAACAACCAGACTGGGGCGGTCAAAAAATCATAAGGTAAAATCCAAATTCAAAAGCAACTTCACCCCGGTCCATCAAAGGGGAAGACGCGTACCCCTACACCTAGAAAAACAAGTCGAAGAAGAACTCAGAAGATTACAATACATTGGACATATCACAAAATTAGAAAAATGCAGCGACGAATTCTACATATCACCAATAGTAATTACAGTCAAAAAAGACAAATCAATAAAACTAGCGATGGACTCAAAAACGATTAACAAAGCAATCCATAAGAATAAATATCAAATGCACAACATCGAGTGCCTCATGGACAACATCGCCCAATCAATAACACAATCGTCCAACGAAGGACAAATACTTTTCTCAACAATAGACCTACGTTACGCATATAGCCAACTACCACTAGATGAAGATACAGCTAACCAATGCAATTTCAACATAATAAGCGGTCAAGCCACAGGAACATACAGATTCAACACTGGTTTCTACGGACTCACAGATATGCCTGCAGAATTCCAAAAGGCTATAGACAAAACATTATTTAACTTGAAAAACACATATAGCTTCCTAGACGACATCATCATCGTTACAGGCGGAGGTCTAGAGAACCACAAGAAATACCTATTTAACTGCCTCGACAGACTAAACAACGAAAACTTAGCAATAAATTTAGACAAATGCCACTTTGCCAAAAGCAAAATAACATGGTTGGGACACGAGATAACAGAAAAAGGAATAAAACCCGTCATTTCCAAGACACAGGCAATAATAAACCTAAAACCACCAACAACTCACAAACAACTTAAATCATTTCTTGGCAGCGTACACCATCTCACTAAATTCATACCCAACCTAGCAACACTATGCCGAGGTTTCAGAGACCTTCTACAGAAAGATACAAAATACGTATGGACGGAAAACCATCAATCAGATTTCGATACAATAAAAAACAACATCAAAAACTTAACAGAAAACAATCACTATGACGTCAAACGAAATACAAGAGTAAAAACTGACGCGTCACGATCAGGTCTAGGAGCAGTACTAGAGCAAGAAACATGCAACGGATGGGAGACAATATCTTACGCATCACGGTTCCTGAACAAAGCAGAAGAAAAATACAGCATCAACGAGCTAGAATTGCTAGGTGTCGTATGGGCACTAGAACACTTCAAACACTATTTACTGGGACACCACTTCTTAGTACAAACCGACCACCGAGCACTATTATCCATACTTAAAGAACGAACTAGTAAAATACATCAGAGCCGCCTAACACGATGGTACGATAGACTAATACCATTCAACTTTAACATCGAACACATTCCGGGCACAAAAATGGGACTAGCTGATTACATGTCACGAAATCCATCAGAACCCGCAAAACCACCGAACGAATACGACGAAAATTTCATAATAGCAACAATAGATATTATACGCGAAACGCTAAACATACTGAGAAAAAGGGGTAGACCCAGAAAACAACAAATTCAACTAGCAACGAACAACCAAACGGAAACGTCCGACGATTCCACACAAAACAAAAATAATAGAACAAAAACGCCCAACGATTCCATACTGAATAAAAACAACAACACGGAATCACCCAACGATTCCACGCACACTAACACAAACAATAAACACACACGACAAAGAGGCAGGCCAAGAAAAGCCATAAAGGAATTACAGAACAGCCACAAGAAATCACAAGACACAAGTCAAAAACACGTCACAAAGACAATTAAACCATATACGGCAAGTAATTACAACTTGCGCAGTGCACAAAACTTAAATAACACGGATTTCAACACAGCAAATCATGACGTCAGAACAAACCAACAACTCGCTCACAACACAATAGCACAAGCGCATTTGCCATTTATCTCGCCTAACACACAGCAGCCCACTCTAAATACACTCAAAAACTCAATTCAACAAATGGACAACCCAAACAACGAACAAACAAAGCAAACTACGGGTTCACCCTCTCCCAAAAAGACCTTCTCAATGACCAGCTTCCTAAGCCCACCCCGCAAACAAGCAACAATAGGCACAGCATCAGAAAAAGAGGAACAGCTACCAAAACCCCCCGATGACATCTTTAACAACAAACTTATAGCCGCCATGACCAACCGCGATACCGTACTTCGTGAAGTACGCGACTGTATCCAATCTGGGGACGAACAACGATGCAAGAAACTCAGCAAACAAATCCACGCCAAGTGGAGGAGTCTAAGCGTACACAACGGCTGCGTATTATTAGGCAACAAACTCGCCATCCCCAACAGCCTCAAAGAATCGGTCATAGATGTATTACACTCCACACATCCGGGAGCATGGGGCATGACCGAGTTAGGACAACGCATATGGTGGCCCTTCATTAACCGAGATTTGATAAACAAATCCAAAACATGTCGACCCTGTACAGAATTCGGTAAGAATTTAAAAAGCATAAATCCCAAAAGCCACTGGGCACCCTTACCACAATGCTCAGAACCAAACGAAGAAATTCAATTAGACTTCGGGGGACCGATATTTGACGGACAGGGGAGAGAAGTGTATTTCCTAGCATGCATAGACCGCTTCTCAAAATTCCCCACTCTGAAACTAGTAACACATGCAAACGGCCCAAACATAGAAAAATTCTTAAACAAATACATCGCACAACACGGTGTACCACGCAACATTAGACTCGACCAAGCCCGCTGCTTAAAGGGCAACAAAGTAAAACTCCTTTGCGCAAAACACAACATAAACCTAATTTACGCACCGGCCAACGATCATCGCCCCATCGGCCTGGTAGAACGCCTTATACAAACCGTCAAACGACGACTAGGATGTATTAAGCTTGACCCCAACCAACGACCATTCAATATTAAAAACGCCCTAAGAGACATATCTTTCGAACTACGAATTTGTAGGAAGAAATACTCTAAACTATCACCCTTCGAAGCTTATTACGGTAGAAAACCAAATACAACCCTATCGAACATAACAACAAAACCAAACAAAAATAATCTAAGTTGGTCAAACACATTTAAATATTTAGACGACAACATCATAGGCGACGAGGAGTTGATATCAGAGGAAAGATGGTACGACGAAGACCTAGGGACAAGACGAAGACAGCCAGGCAGAAGTACAAGAGGCCAAGAAGCAGAAACTCGAAGACGCTAAGAGCGACAACAGCGAAATACCACGAATCTTCGCGCTACCATCTACCAGCATCCAACAACCACTCGCCCGACACAGTCCACGCCTCCAACTCGCCCGTCGAACACTAGCTGCCCAGAGAAACAAAAAACAATTACAAGGCATATATGAAGCCATACCGGAAGGAGCCGCCCTAGTAAAGACGACCGACACAACTCTCACCATAAAAGTACCAGGACAACAGGACACTGTACTCAACAAATCAGACGTTGCAAGATTCGGGACAGCAGACCAACGAAAGATACCCCTCATTAATTTTGCCGCACGCAAAACAGTTTGCAACCCCCACAAAAAACTAATCGACAACATGGAACAACACGCAAAGGAACAAAGACAAAAGATACCATCAGAAAGAGAGACACTCAAGCTACTAAAGCAGACAGACATATCAAGTCAAACCTATCAAAGGTCAATAGAATTAAGATCCCGATAAAGAAGTCATACACTCCATCACCACGAAAAAGCTCCCCCAAGAAACGAAAAGATTCAACAGCCTCCTCTCAAGACTCCAACCAGGAGGACCACATGTACCAAGAAACAAACGACAGCCAAGACATGTACACGGCCGAAAACAAAGGTCAACCTCAATCACCCTCGGACCCCAACGTCAACACCGTTACCGACCAACAAGCTCGCGACACTAAATCAGGCAAGGACAAGACCTGCAGAAGCACTCGACCAAAGAGGGAAACAAAACGCTACGGAGACACTACAACTCTCGACTTCCTTGACTCATCCGACGACGAGCAGCCACAGCATAAGAGGCACGCGACAAGCGTCGCATCATACTCACCACCGAAAACAACAGTGGGGGACCCGCCAACATCACCAGCCAATAGCACAATTCCAGTAACCCCAACCAGCCGCAACAACATAACATCCGGACCAGCCCTCCAATCGCAGGACGAAATAAACATGGTATACATCGGCGATAACGAGGCCGAACAAAGTAATGATGACAACGAACGTCACCTAGAACCCCACGAGCTCTAATTCATTATGCCAGCAGTACATCTCAGAAAACTCAAAACAAACTTTGCTTTCACAAAAACTTTAGTAAAAACTTGATTACCTATATACTATATTTCCATTTACTCAATTCCAATTGTTAACATATGTACCCTAGTTAACCAACCTTTCTGTTAACCTTTCAAAATTTTCTCTCTACAGGGGGAAATGTGGTACCCATATCACACCCCATCATTTATTCGGTGCAGTGAATTAATACTACTTATATCGCAGTACATATTTAGTATCATTGTTACCCATACTCTCAATCGTCCGACGATTGACTATTACTTCAGTGACAGGTAGTTCGTGACCTTGGTCACAACTAATACACTAACTGCGAATTGGCTAAGCGCAGTTCTGCCTTAACGTTTGAATTGAATAGTTGTCACTGACTCTCTTTCATTTGACGACTTTCTCGAATACAGCTACAGGCTTTGTCGATACGTCCATCATCATTATCATCGTACTAACGCTAGGCCTCTTGATAGTACGACATGGCGCAGTCAGATTCAAAAGGACGTACAGCACTCGGTCTCGAACCATTTTGGGATAAACCCAGCAGCAACCCGCCCATTCCATGGGAGAAGTGGAGAAGCCAATTGAAAATGGCTCTAGTCGCGAAGACAAACATCGAACTGGACGAACTACTCCAAGAGAGACCGACAACAGTCATCTACCCCCCCCCCCCGAACCGGTTGAGGAACAACCAGTCCACAACCCTACGCAAACGATGGAAAGAGAGAGACAAACACGATACAACCAGGCGATAGCCAAATGGAAAAATGAGTGTAATCAAATAGACAGAATAGGCGTACTATGCGGCGATAAGCCATGGGACACGGCAGACAAGAAAGCCAAATCACTTATTTACTTAAGTCTAGGCATTGAAGGACGAAAAATGCACGCCAGGAAATTCCCCCACACAAATGTAGAAAACAAAACAACACAAGAAATCTGGGAGGAACTCGAACTAACATTCATACGCCCCGAGAAACGTAACATTCGACCGCTACCTACTATTAACCCGAAAGCAACAACGCGGAGAGACAATGGAACAGTTCCACTCAGCCCTAAGATCCTTAGCAGAGCATTGTCAGCTAGCCCACCTGGAGGACGAATTGTTACGCGACATATTCACAGCGAATATGATCGACCACGAAATACAGAAAGAACTGTTAAAGACGACACTCACCCCAGAAAAGGCCCTCGAATTAGCAGTTAGCATAGAGTTAGGAATCAGAAGTCAACTAGCCATACACTCAAAACAACTAGCCGACCCCCACCAAAACGCTTTTGTCGGACGCGAGGAAACGATCTCAGAAATATCAAGCGCAAGGTTCCGCGGCTCCAATAGAATGACGACGACCCGAGGACCATACAGAGGGAACAACAGGCCAACATTCAACAACAGCAGAAATACACCCCACAACTGTAGAAACTGCGGACAAACATGGGACATCAACCACAAAGCCAAATGCCAGGCAATAGGACAAACATGCCGCAGATGCAACAAACCAAACCATTTCGCTAAAGTATGCAGATCAAACCTGAACAGACCACCAACACAACGCTCCGTAAACGAAGTCGACAATCAGAGCATGGAACAATCGTCCGACGGAATTAACATGATATCCCTACAGGCAGAAATCCACTCAACGTACGGAAACTCAGACGACGATTACACCGTAAACATGATGGACACCTCAAACGACCCAACTACTCCCTCAAAACTCCACGTACAATACGGACACAGCAAGTTTTGGGTAATGGTAGACTCAGGAAGCTCGACCAGCCTAGTTACAGAACAGATGGCGAAGGACATCGAAGCAAGAGACAGCAACACCTGTCCAACATTTTTCTGACAGGTATCTGTCTAGCACCACTCATAGTGCAAATGCATAACAATGAAAAAGCGCAGTTCTGCCTTATTGTGTGTAACGTATAGTTTTACTCTCATTCCGATTGGAATTTACGATTGAATCGAACAACAGTTTTCTCGCTCACCACAATAATAATAATAATAAAAATAATAATAATAATAATAATAATAATAATAATAATAATAATAATAATAATAATAATAATAATTAATAATAATAATAATAATAATAATAATAATAATAATAATAATAATAATAATAATAATAATAATAATAATAATAATAGTAATAATAAAAATAATAATAATAATAATAATAATAATAATAATAATAATAATAATAATAATAATAAAAATAATAATAATAATAATAATAATAATAATAATAATAACAATAATAATAATATAATAATAATAATAATAATAATAATAATAATAATAATAATAATAATAATAATAATAATAATAATAATAATAATAATAATAATAATAATAATAATAATAATAATAATAATAATAATAATAATAATAATAATAATAATAATAATAATAATAATAATAATAATAATAATAATAATAATAATAATAATAATAATAATAATAATAATAATAATAATAATAATAATAATAATAATAATAATAATAATAATAATAATAATAATAATAATAATAATAATAATAATAATAATAATAATAATAATAATAATAATAATAATAATAATAATAATAATAATAATAATAATAATAATAATAATAATAATAATAATAATAATAATAATAATAATAATAATAATAATAATAATAATAATAATAATAATAATAATAATAATAATAATAATAATAATAATAATAATAATAATAATAATAGTAATAATAATAATAATAATAATAATAATAATAGTAATAATAATAATAATAATAATAATAATAATAACAATAAAAATAATAATAATAATAATAATAATAATAATAATAATAATAATAATAATAATAATAATAATAATAATAATAATAATAATAATAATAATAATAGTAATAATAATAATAATAATAATAATAATAATAATAATAATAATAATATTAATAATAATAATAATAATAATAATAATAATAATAATAATGATAATAATAATAATAATAATAATAATAATAATAATAATAAAAATAATAATAATAATAATAATAATAATAATAATAATTGTGGTACCAAGGTACCTATCTCCGAATGGAGACGAGAAACTAGTAACCAAGCACCTAAAAGTATTATCTATAAACTCTCTTAAACTATATGATAAATTTATATATTATAATCAAGTGTAGTACTTGATCATAGTGAAGCCACATTACCTTCTGTTCATCCTTACTGATAGTTATGAAGTGTTACGAAGTGCTAACATTATTCTGACAGGTATCTGTCTAGCACCTCTCATAGTGCAAATGCATAACAATGAAAAAGCGCAGTTCTGCCTTATTGTGTGTAACGTATAGTTTTACTCTCATTCCAATTGGAATTTACGATTGAATCGAACAACAGTTTTCTCGCTCACCACATGGCGCAGTCAGCACTAAAATCTCCGATTGGAGTCCCGTTATTCTGGGAAACAGGAGCAAACCCGAATCAAGAATGGGCCCAATGGTTCTCAACATTTAAGCTAGCCGTCATGGCAAAAGAAAATCTCAAAGTTGACAAATTGTTGAGAACGAAACCAACACCTGCCGACTTATTCTATCCGGCAATGCCAAGTCTAGAGGAACAACGACCAAATGAAACAGAGGAAGAGCTAAGAAAGAGAGATATAAGGAATCAGAGAAGATGCGAAGAAAGGAACAAGACCAGAGGTAAACATCGCATCAGAAAGCGACGACTCCGAGAATGCGCCGCTGCTTAGCCCCACGCGCACCCCGGGTAAGATAATACCTTCTAAACTTGAAGTCACATTCGGAGACAAAACTACAACACTAATATACGGTAAAAAACAAGTAGCACGAAAATCTATAGCACGAAAAGCACCTGAACCACGGGGAACACTAAAACCACAATGGAACATAATTGAAAATGGCACAATCACAAATTATTCACCACACACAATCACACTGGACACTAACAATAGAAAAAACACAGTCATTAGAAAAAGCGACTTAGCAATAGTAACACAACCACTGACACCACATCAAAGACAACCATCACCACCAAAAAGATTAATACACATGGTAGCATGCAAATCACTAAGAAAATACAACAATAACAAAGAAAAAATTAAAAAATTCTGTTTAGAAGAAAAGAGACAAATGAAGCAAAGACAGGAGCAATTGAAACAGGGAACAAGCACCGCAACAACTTCGGCTCCGAGCGGAGAAAATCTTTACAGCCACGAACAAATAGTTTCGATCGCGAAAAAGAATCAAAGGACACAACAGCAGAAGAGAAGAACCAATAAGGCACAAGAGACGCCTGCAAGGAAACAACAACTACAAAAATAGCAAGAAAAACATCAATTCACACCGCGCAGAAACAAAAGACACGTGATGCCTCAGAAAGAGAAACGAAAGGAAAAACCAAGCTCAAGCGACACATTCCGAACGAAATCAAGGGCAGCAGCGTTACATCAATCAAAAATCCATATGGAGAAACACAATCGATCTTTTATCAAAGTCAACGAACAAGAATTATTAAAAATCCCCAACAATTGAATGCATAACCATCTCGGACTCCACTGAAAATAGCCCAATAAAAGTGTTTACATCAGACAACAAATACGACTTTATGATCACATCACCGGAGAGCCCCGACATACCCCCAAAATTCGAGTCGAAAATTTCAACTCCAAAGTTGGACAAAGCGGTCGGAAAAAATACAAAAACTGAAGGCATCCCCTAAGTTCAGCAGCTCGCCAATCCTAAACATAACAACTCCCCATGGAGAGACATCGGAAAATGAGAAACAGAGCAGCTCAAAAGCCATCACCAATCCAGCACCGGCACCGAAGATCAACCAAATCGAGAACGAAGAAAATAAACCTACGACGGAAGGTATCTTGGTAAACGAACGTAACGAAGAACATTACACTGCATCACCATCGCCAGCAAAGAGTTCGATATCGGATATCAAACCAAGCGACTTCTACGAGGAAGAATTACACAAGTGAAATTCTTCACAGTGGCCGGGGGAGTGTGGTACCAAGGTACCTATCTCCGAATGGAGACGAGAAACTAGTAACCAAGCACCTAAAAGTATTATCTATAAACTCTCTTAAACTATATGATAAATTTATATATTATAATCAAGTGTAGTACTTGATCATAGTGAAGCCACATTACTTTCTGTTCATCCTTACTGATAGTTATGAAGT
>NC_134477.1:41138504-41143504 GCF_964194025.1 Convolutriloba macropyga | reverse complement strand
AATAATAATAATAATAATAATAATAATAATAATAATAATAATAATAATAATAATAATAATAACAATAATAATAATAATAATAATAATAAGAATAATAATAATAATAATAATAATAATAATAATAATAATAATAATAATAATAATAATAATAATAATAATAATAATAATAATAATTGTTGTACGTGTATCTTGATCGCTAGATGAAACGCTTCAATAAAGGTCTTAGCTTTATGTAAAGAGATTCAGTGACAAACCGTTTATTACTCTTCTTAAGGCAGACTGCGATTAGGCAGTTCACTGCCAGTGTATTGTCCAAGCTCAAGGTTGCAAGGACCTTTCACTGATGTACTCAATCGTGGTACGATTGAATGGAGTATGAACAAAAGGTTATATATATACTGCGATTGACTGAGTATTAATTCACTGCGCTAATGGTGTTACTAGTGGTGGATGGATACCACAAGGTACCACATTTCCCCCCCTAGGAAATTTTAGTTTATAACTAAATTTAACATAAATGGAGCGACATGACGTTTAAAGAAGTTTGGTACTATATATGAAGCAACGATTGATAAATGGATGAAAGGTGATTACTTTAACCTGATGGATGAGTAATATAGATGAACACATGTACTATAATATAGCGAGATTGTGAGTAAGTTACGATAAGTGATAACAATGATGAAGTAATATACTGAGTTTTGAACTTTACGCTTACTGTGCGTTGAGTTTTTGAAAGTCTATAGTGAACTTGACTAAAGTTCATGAGGCTGGAGTTTGCATTCGGGCATGTCTTGATCGTAGATTGCCAGTACATCACCGTGTGATGCGTCCTCTTCTTGGGCTTGTGGTGGGTCCTCGATGTTTTCGGCCATTTGATTTTGGTAGGGGGTGATCGTCGTGATTATGCTGTGTGGCGGTGATACTGTTGTTCCCGTGTTGGGTTGTCTTGGAGGCGAGTATGAGGCGATGCTTGTGCCGGCGCGTCGTTTCTTGGGTTGTCCCAGGTCCGGTGATTCGTCCGATGAAGACAATTCTGTCAGATCGCCGTATCGTTTGGGCTTTTTCTTGTCCCGTACACTACGTCTAGTGGATGCTTGCGTTGGATCAATTGGATAGGCGCTTCCGTGATGTTTGGTGGCGGCTTTACTTTCGGGGTTAGAGTCGGTGTCGAGGGGCTCGTTGTCCTGTTCTTCATCAGATGCTTGAGAGGACACCGTTGAGAGCTTTCTCTTTTTCGGGGACCCTTTCATGGGTGACGGTTGATAGCATTTTTTGTGAGGGATTTTGATTCTGTTGACTTTGGAGAGATTGGCTTTTGCCTTTTTGTCTACGTTTGACGTTGTGGTTTCTCTTTTTCGTATGGCTCGTTGGCCGATTAATTTGCTTTTGATGTCTTGTGCATGTGACTCTATACTACTGATGAACTTTGCGTGGTGGTTGCGCACGGTCTTTCTGGCGGCAAAGTTGATCAGGGGAATGTGGCGTTGCTCCTGTGTGCCAAATTTTGCTACGTCGGATTTGTTTAATACCGTATATTGTTGGCCGGGGACTTTAATGGTCACGGTGCTATCTGTTGTTTTTACTAACGCAGCCCCCTCTGGAATCGCTTCATACAAGCCTTGGAGCTGTTTCTTGTTTCGAGAGGCGGCGAGGGTTTTGCGGGCTAGTTGGAGACGCGGGCTGTTTCTGGCGAGGGGCTGTTCAAAGTTAGCAGATGGAAGTTTTATGATACGCGGTACTTCGCCTTTATCATCTTTGGCTTCCTGCAGCTTACGTTCTTTGGTTGCTCTCACTTCGTTGTCGCTGTCCAAGTCCTCGTCGTACCATTTCTCCTGGCTGATCAATTCCTCCTCTCCTATGATGTTGTCATCTAAATAATATTTTAAAGTATTTGAACAGTTTAGATTTTTTATGTTAGGTTTTGATGTTATATTTGTTATTGCGGTATTTGCTTTTCGTCCGTAATGGGCTTCGAACGGGGAGAGTTTAGAATTTTTCTTTCGGCACGTGCGTAGTTCGAAAGATAGGTTTTGGAGGGCACTTTTGATATTGAACGGTTTTTGATTAGGGTCCAGTTTAATGCACCCCAATCGTCGCTTGACGGTTTGTATTAGGCGTTCTACTAATCCTATGGGGCGATGGTCGTTGGCCGGTGCGTATATTAGATTGATGTTATAGCGATTACATAATTGTTGTATTTTATTAACTTTTAGGCATCTGGCTTGATCTAGTCTTATATTTCTAGGTACGCCGTGTTGCGTTATATATTTGTTTAAAAACTTTTCTATGTTTGGGCCATTTGCGTTTGCGACTAATTTGAGGGTAGGGAATTTCGAGAAACGGTCGACGCATGCTAGGAAGTAGACTTCCCTTCCTTGCCCGTCGAGTATAGGTCCGCCGAAGTCTAGCTGTATTTCTTCGTTTGGTTCAGAGCACGGTGGAAGGGGGGACCAATCGGACTTCTTTATTATGCTTTTTAAGTTCTTACCGAATTCCGTACAGGGTCGACACGTTTTAGATTTATTGATTAAATCTCGATTGATAAATGGCCACCATAATCTTTGTCCCAATTCTGTCATGCCCCATGCTCCAGGGTGTGTTGAGTGGAGTACGTCGATTACGGAGTCTTTTAGGATGTTTGGTATTGCCAGTTTGTTGTCGACCAGTATGCAGCCGTTGTTGACACTTAAGCTGTTCCACTTTGCGTGTATCTGTCTGCTGAGTTGTTTGCAACGCGTTTGATCGTTGTTGAGAATGCAGTCTCTTATTTCACGTAGTACCGTATCCCTGTTGATCATGGCTGCTATTAGTTGTTTGTTGAATATGATGTCAAGTTCTTTAGGGAGTTGGTCGTCCGATGAGCTGGTGGGGTGTAGTTCGTCCTTATTTGGGGTGGGGCTCAGATAATTCCTCATTGAAAATGGTGTTTTCTGTGTTGGTGATTTGATGGTGGCGCTATTTGGTTTGTTTGTTGTGCGTTCCATTCCGTTTGTTTGTTTAAAGTTAGGCTGTTTAAGTATAGCTGTGTTAATTGGCAAATGCGCTTCTGTAATCGTTCGCTGTGTGTCTTGTGTGTTGTTAATGACGTCATTATTCGACATGTTTGTTTGTGGCTGGAATGTCTTGTGACTGCTGCGTAGGTTGTAATTCAAGTTTGTTTGTAATTTGTTAGTATTCGTGCGGCGTTTGTCGGTGTTGTCTCTAAATTGTGTGGATTCGTTCGACGATTCCGCTTTTGTTTTTCTGGGCCGTCCTCTTTGGCGTTTTGTTTGGTAGTTCATAGATTGGTTGGAATCGTGGGGCGATTGCAAGGTATGTGTTTTAACAGCGTTGGAATCGCTGTGTGTTGTTTTAGAATTGGGTTGTGTATTAGTAATGCTTTGTTTCTTTGGTCTTCCTCTTTGCGTATTATATGAAATGTTTCTTTGATTATGTCTATTTGCGCTATTATAAAATTTTTGTCGTATGTGCTGGGGGGTTTTGCCGGTTCGGATGGATTGCGCGACATATAATCTGCTAGTCCCATTTTTGTTCCTGGTATGTGTTCTATATTAAAGTTGAATGGGATTAGTCTGTCATACCATCTCGTTAAACGGCTTTGATGAATTTTGCTGGAGCGTTTTTTGAGGATTGATAGTAGTGCCCTATGATCTGTTTGTACTGTAAAATGATGGCCTAATAAATAATGTTTAAAGTGTTCTATTGCCCATACTACGCCTAATAACTCTAGTTCGTTTATGCTGTATTTTTCTTCCGCTTTATTTAAAAATCTTGAAGCGTATGATATTGTCTCCCATCCGTTGCATGTTTCTTGTTCTAGGACTGCTCCTAGGCCTGATCTTGATGCGTCTGTTTTAACTCTGGTTTTTCTTTTTGTATCGTAGTGGGTATTTTCTGTTAAGTTGCGTATGCAATTCTTTATATTTTCAAATTTTGTTTGGTGATGTTTTGTCCAAACATATTTCGTTTCTTTTTGTAATAGATTTCGAAATTCACGGCATAGGGGTGCGAGGTTCGGTATAAATTTCGTTAGGTGATGTACGCTGCCTAAGAATGATTTTAGTTGTTTGTGGGACGTGGGTGGTTTTAGATTTAGTATGGCTTGTGTCTTGGAGACGATTGGTTTGATACCTTTTTTGTCTATTTCGTAGCCTAGCCACGTTATCTTATCTTTTGCGAAATGACATTTGTTGAGGTTGATTGCTAGGTTTTCTTCGTTTAATCTGTCTAAACATTTGAATAGTTTTTCTTTATGGTTTTGTATGCCGCCTCCAGTAACTATGATGATGTCGTCTAGAAAACTGAATGTGTTTGTTAGGTTGTATAGAGTTTTGTCTATTGCTTTTTGGAATTCTGCTGGCATGTCCGTGGAGTTCCGTAAAATCCATTATTGAATCGATATGTTCCTGTGGCTTTGCCGCCTATGATATTGAAATTGCATTGTTTTGCTGTATCTTCATCTAGTGGTAACTGGCTGTATGCGTATCGTAAGTCTATTGTTGAGAATAGGACTTCTCCTTCGTCGGACGATTGAGTGATTGTTTGTGCTATGCTGTCCATAAGGCAGTCGATGTTATGCATTTGGTATTTGTTTTTGTGGATTGCTTTGTTGATTGTTTTTGAGTCCATCGCTAATTTTATTGATTTATCCTTCTTCACTGTGATGACTATTGGTGATATAAAAAATTCATCGCTGCATTTGTCTAGTTTTGTTATGTGTCCGTTGTTTTGTAAGTTTTTTAGTTCTTCTTCGACTTGTTTCCCGAGGTGTAGTGGTACGCGTCTTCCCTTTTGGTGGACCGGTGTAAAGTTTGGCTTAAATTGTGATTTTACCTTATGGTGTAGGGAGCGTCCTATCCTTGATGTTAACTTTTTGTATTTTAATGCTATTTCGGCTTTGATTGTAGGGGTTTGGGGTGTGTCTATTGAGTTGATGTTCTTACCTGTAGATGTTGGTGATTCGTGTTGTGTTAGTTGGATCCCAAGGGGTTTGAAGA